>NC_056746.1:1544413254-1544458254 GCF_019279795.1 Protopterus annectens | reverse complement strand
TCTGGATCAGCTGGTAAACTCCCCTACCAGAGGTGAAAAGATATTGGACCTGGCCATTACCAACATGGGCGACAGGTGTTCCACACCAGAGGTCAACCCATCACTGGTTAGATCAGACCATAAACTAATCACTCTGGATGTCCATACCCCACCACCACCCCAACTAATGAAACAACAGTAAAAAACTTTTCTAAAGCAAACTTCACCTTACTTAAGACAGAGGTGGTAAGTTTCACAGCCCCCACACTAAAGGATAACACTAACCAAGATGCAGAAACCTTTACAAATGGACTCTATGAGCACCTACAAGGATGCATGGATTGTGCCATCCCTAGCAAAACCAAGACACACTCCTCTAAGAGAAGGAAACCAGTTTGGTAGACCCCTGCCATAAACAGGCTATACAACAGAAGGAGGAAACTAGTTCAGAAAAAAGCAAATCCCAAGAAGGAAAGACATCTCAGATCAGTATCAGTAAGAAACTAAGGTCCCTCATAAAATCATCCAAGGCTAACTTCGAAAGAAAAATAGCCAAGGATTCAAAAGATAACCACAAAGCCTTCTTTAGCTATGTTAAGAATCTAAGTGGCAACTGACAGATATGCACTGAACTCGTGCAAAATAGCACAAAATATACTGAACCTACTGATATTGCCAACATCCTGGCAGATAGATTCAGTGCAAACTTTACACCCTCTCACCCCCAAAAGGGCCCACAACAATACCAGAAAAGTGTAGTGTCCCAGAAATCACAGACGCAATGGTAAAAACAACCCTTCCAAAAGCCAAAAACACATTGTCAATAGGCCAGATGATGCCCCAGGCTGCATCTTGCACGAACTATAGAACAAACTAACCCCCCCACCTAGACACGCTGTTCAACCTCAGCCTCTCTACAGGCTACGTGCCCATAGAATGGCTCACAGCAACAGTTATTCCTCTCCACTAAGGAGGGGCCACAACTGACGCTGGTAACTATCACCCCATAAGCCTGACTTGCCTGGTCTGCATGGCTATGGAGCGCATCATCATGGAACTCATTAACAAAGACATTGGGAAACTCCAAACACTTGACCCGACCCAGTTCGGCTTTGTTAAGGGCAGATCATGCCTACTAAACCTGGTTGACTTCTTTGAGACAGTCACCAAGGCCATAGACAAGAGAAAGGTGGTTCACACAGCCTACCTTGACCTTGCTAAGGCTCTCAACACCATTCCCCACTCGGGTATTACAGAAAAACTCACCAGCCTGAACATAAACCCCTAAGTCACAAGTTGGGCTGCCAACTGGCTTACAGACAGAACTCACACGGTAATAATAGCAGGCTCCAGGTCCGACTCTAAACCAATCACAAGTGGTGTCCAGCAAAGCTCAGTCCTGAGACCCCTATTGTTCGGCATATACTTCTCAGAAGTACAGGCAAACATAGGAGGACTATGGCTAACCAAGTTTGAAGATGACTGCAAACTGGGAGCCATAATTGGCTCTCCGGCTGACACGGACATCCTCCAAAAGGGCCTTACTGAGACGGACACCTGGTGCCAAAGTCATGGCCTCAAGCTAAATGCCAAAAAATGCATAGTCATCCCGTTTGGGAAAAACAAAACACCCACAAATTACCACATAGGTGGCAGCCCTCTTAATACAGAAGAGGTAATAATAGATCTGGGGACCCAGGTATATAGTAATCTCTCCTTTGACAATCATATTGCCAGAGTAGTTAGGAAATCCTTCTATGTGGCCCATCTAATTACTAAAGGGTTCCTATCTAGAAATAAAGAGGTTATAGTACTCCTCTACTCATCACTCATCAGACTCATCATAGAGTACAATGCCCCATTTGGGATGTACCTCACAAGACAATTTCAACAGCTGGAAAGATCACAAAAGTACCTCACCAAGAGGATTACTGTCCTCAAACATATGTCCTATGCAGCCTGACTGAAAAAACTCTGGCTGTACTCAGTGGCATATCACTTACTCAGAGATGATCTCTGCCTGACTTACAAAGCCATGTCCAACTCAGAATTGATGGACATGCTCCACTTAAAGAAATCCAAATCACTGTGAGCCACGCACTCTAGTGAGCTAATCCTCACCACAACAGTAAATAGAACATGCTGCAGGGATAGATTCCTGTCACAGAGACTCCCCATGCTTTGGAACAAAATTCCAAACTACATTAGGCAGAGCCCCTCACTAACACTCTTCAAGAGAAACCTTGACAAGTGGATGGGTAATAGAAAATACACCCCTGGGATCACTTCATTGTCTCTGCTTGACAGAGGATCAGTTGATTAATCAGTGGGATGGGGAAAGCTGACACACTCCGGCTAGGCTTATAAATGCCCTCGGGCAGATAGCCTAGTACCTACCTATGAACCTATATATATATATATGTATATATATATATATATATATATATATATATATATATATATATATATATATATACACACACACACACACACACACACACACACACACACACACACACACACACACACACACACATGTATGCCCACAAATATACAGATACCCATGTGTAGACATATATATGAGCACATATATACATCACATATATCTACCCATATATAGATATATACCTATATGCGCATGTCTACATATATACAAACACACACACAAATATATATGTATGTAAATACATGTCCCCTATATTACTACCACAGTGTTGCATGCTATGTGCGAAGAAACAGCACACATAGCAATACACACAGATATCTACAGCTGTCAGTGTGTGCAACATGGACGGGTATGTCACATGTGAGCCCCTTGTTGGGACCACATTGCCCTTGTCTGTGAAGTATGGAATTGGAATATGGGGAAGTATGTCAGGTATAATTGTGGAGGTGGTCAGGGTTAGTAGATATAGAGGACAGTCTACAGGGGTGGTATGTGACACATGTGGTGTGTAAACACCCTGGATGGTTTGTGTGGTCTATGATGTGGACCTCCCCATAGGCCCCAATATGGAGACAATGGGATCAAGCCTCCCACCCACTGCTACTCACAACAGAAGTCCATGTCCTGAAAGTGCCTGGCCTGAAGGCTGAGCAGGAGGTGCATGTCGGCCCTGTGAAAGTGTACTGGGTGCCTCAGAGTGATGTAGCACATCCCACATGTGTCTGTGGAGCCCATTATAGAACAGACCCTGGACCTGCACTCAGGGGACAGGAGCATGTCTGTTTGTACCCCTGGGGGGGGACAACATCTGCTGGGTTGGTTGCACCTGACGGTATTGCTGGACCAGTACATGAGGAGGCCCCAGGGTGGGACACTCATGTGATGTGGCTGGGTAACATGAGCAGATGGGTTTAGAGAGGTGGTTCTACTGGGCAATAGTACATATACATGCTATTGTGTCACTGTTATAGAACATATGTTAGTAGTTATAGTCTACACAATCCCGGAACATGTCCAACAGCATGCATAGATATCCCCAATAACACAGAATGTCACATGTGCAACAATCACAAAGCAGCCATACCACAGGCATATATGGAACCATAGTGGCCCTTACAATGGCACACAGGTGAATAGTCTGTAACAGGCCAGCAATGATAGTGTCCACACATGGAACATGGCTACAAACACATAGCACAAAGCGTGGTGCAATACAATATTTGTCCCACTGGTAGATAAGCTGTAGCCATACCTAATGAGTTGTGTGTACAGTTTGTTGCTACTGATATGGTGGGGGTTGACAGAGATGTGTATTAAGAACTGTGGTAACCTTGCTGTATGAGTTAATCAGACCTGTTTCCATCTTTATGTCTTTCAGGAAAGATGTCACACGCACGGCTACCATCTTATGCAGCTGCTGAAAATGAAGTAGTACTAACCTATTTAATCCAGCACTACCCTGTCCTGTTTGGCTGGGCCACCCATGATCAGCAGGAGCAGACAGCCCTGTGGAATGACCTAGTCCACAGGGTCAATGATGTCGGACTGCACAACCGCAGTTATGAGCAGGTCCAGCATCATTGTTCTGACCTGCTTGGCAATGCCCGGCGGTGTGCTGCTGCAGTCCGGGGGGATCATCTCATCATGGGGGGTCATGCCATCCATCCCACCCTGACACGTGTGGAGGATGAAGCATCTCCTTGCCAGCCTTGTGGCACCTGCCCATCCAGACACACACCAACCATCAGACACCTTTGTGGAGGTTGTTGCCACCCACACACCGGCCGAGCAGCGTGCAGGTAGGCCACAGGGCACATCCATAGACCACTGTTGCATATACATCCAGATCGGTACAGGTCAATTATGCATATCGGACATGTCATAGATATATTTTGTTGCTGCATAGTAGTGATAAACAGATGTCCATATGTGGTAGTATTGTGGAAATGTACTGTTGATGTATTGTAATACTGCACCCACCCTGTAGCACTGCCACAGTTGTGGCCACTGACTATGCATATCTCACCCTCTTATGTAGGTCCCTCCGAGATACCACCAAGGCAGAAGCCTGTAGCTGGTGAGTATGTTTTTTTCAGATGCTTGCCAATACACCGGCCATGTAATGGCATATATGCCACGCACACATCTAACACACCTACCCAGAATGTATGTTGTACATGTGCACGTATTGTTGCTGTTAAATGCATGGCATCACAGTCGTGACCATGATGGGGTATAGGAAGGGTATGTCAGACACCAGCATGATAACTAACATCCTGTCATTACGGAATATGTCCATGGGGAGTAACATAATGTTGAGAGACATGGCTTACAGTAGGGACATGTTTGGAACAACACCCATATACAATGCAACACCAGTGTATATACCTGTAGGACAATGGCAACTGCTGTAGAGATACACTATGGCATAAGGCATTACAGTGGTCCACATTATCAGCTGGGACTAGGCTGTAACATGTGGTGTTCAGTGTATGGAAAACTGCAAAGTGACACACTTGTAGGGCTTACTTGTCATGCATCTGCAAAAAGGCTGAAGAAGGAGGGAGGGGTGTCAGCATGACACACCAGTGCACTGCAGCAGGGATGTTAAGGATGCTAAGAATGGCTGTGTCTGCACATAGTCAGGTTCAGGACCTGTGACAGCTGTAACCCTACTGCCACAGCAATAGTGATGGCAGTGTTTGAACACCAAGGGATGTGCACATAAGTAGACCTTGCAATCATGTAGAATAGGGGGACATCTGTAGGGCAGACAGAACATACATTGCCAAGTGCAGATGGCCCATGCTGGTATACCTCTGCCAGGAGTAATGACTGCTGTATTACACACAAGAGGTGTGACAAACCATCATGATAAGAGTGTGCACACATATGCCCACATGGTGTGTATGTATCGTGGTCAGCATCCGCACACCTAACACATTCCATAGACACTGCATGTGAAAGTACAGGACATATGTCACATATCGGGCTCATGTACTGCTAAGATATCCGTTGATGTGGTCCCCATGGCAGATCAAGGATGGGTGCATCATATCAATAAAGGTGTGTACACCCCCCATAGCCATGGTATGCTCTGATGGTTGTCAGTGTAAGAGTATTGGATTGGTCATACATGGTCCACTGATGTTGAAAGCTGTGCATCAGACATCAGGCACTCACAAATGACATCTGTCCACATATCATATCAGGTATGTGTTGCTGGAAAATATAGGGGCTGTGAGCATTAAAGCTGACATAACCAACACAGTAGTACACATTCAGGAATGGGCTGTACACCTGTGAAGTGTGGTGCACAGTACATGGCAGGGTGCAGAACAGGTGCACAGAAATACCGTGCTGATGGGTGCAGTGGTATCCAGGGGTAGGGGATTCACATAGTGACACAGCACATGCATCACACACATGTATACTGTTGTCAGCATGGATTGACTATAGCTGCACTGCATGCTATCAGGTACCATATGTTATGCATTTTGACAGAGGGGTAATAGGAGGACTGTGTGTACTATCACTGTGCAATCTCACATGTATGTGTGTGTGCATCCTGGTGGGTAGTTAATTTGTCTGTAGGGTCACTTAGGTGAAGTGGAGGGAGGTTGATGCATGTAGGATGCTTGTATGCATGTGTGTGTTTGTGTGGCTGGCCATGTATGTACATGTGTGATTGTGGGGTGTTCTTACAGCAGTACCTCCCTCTGGGATCATGCAGTACATGTACATGGACTGCCACATTACAGACCAGTAATAGTTGTCATGTGTGTAATCACAGGACAGCTGATAGTATAATATGGTCTGTAGCATGGAACAGGCATCGAGAGGGAAGGTAGACCCCAGGTACACCCTTAATATCACATTCAGCAGAGAGGTCACCTACAACCCACGTATGCAGCACTACTGATGCATTGGGGAAGTACTAGTCAACACCAGGGAGTGTATCCGTATATTACAGTTGTCACATGATAGGCTGAATGAGAAGCATATCTGGCATGTACTGAGGATTACATACACATGACACACCAGTGCGTGATATTATGGATAGAACATAGTAGCCCACACATATAGGGGCCATGCTCATGATGTCCAGACATACAGAGTGTGCATACCAAATGACAGAAGTGAGGCAATGTAAAACCACTACACACAGGTTAGGCAGGTAATATAGTAACAGGCCTTGTGTTGTGACTGCTTGTGTAGGCATTTAGAGGACTGATATGTTAATGAGTGGTATCAATGTGTGTATGTTAACAAGTGTGATGCAGGATGGGATACCACATGGACATATATGTGGGACTGTCTGTAAAGCCATGGACAGGTAGGTATTACAGAGGTATGTGTGTGTGTGTGTGTGTGTGTGTGTGTGTGTGTGTGTGTGTGTGTGTGTGTGTGTGTGTGTGTGTGTGTGTGTGTGTGTGTACTGTTAGGCAATGCTGTACAGGTTTTAAAGTGAATTTATTGTTTTACCCCACAGGTGGTGAGATGGGTCAGGGTCCCTCCTGCATGCAATCTGATGTTGGTGTCCAAGCAGACACAGAAGATGATGATAGTACTGTTAAGGCACAGGTGGTGTTGTCAGGGCCCGACACTGCCCTAACATTTGACCTTCCTCTTTTAGCCACCCAACCCCGCACACAGTTTCAGTGCCTATACATAGCCCATCACCAGTGGCCATAGTGAAGGGACAGCTGGCATTTGGTGGCACTGCAGAGGAAAGTGTGGTAACCATGCCTACTGTGTCCAGTCACAGCAGGCATAGCTGGATGTCCGGCAGGGCACCACATAGGTGGATGTCCCAGGGTAGGGCCGCTGGGCATCATGCTCCTGGCAGAGGCAACATAGTGGTACCAGCAGGCACATGTTTCAGGCTGTCATGGTGGTGCAGGCACGTATGGAACATTACACCAGACAGGGCCTGAGGCTGCTCTCACATCTGCAAGTGAGAATGCCCCTGAACTGGCTGGTACCATCCGTGCATTAACTGATTTCATGGATAGATGGTCTGGTGAGATGATGGCCCTCATCAACTGTGGTCTGTCCATGCTTGAACATGTGGTGGGAGTGTGGTGGTGGACGTAGGGCATCATCACCAACAGCTGGTAGTCAACGTGGACATGCTAGAACACCAAAAGGCTCCCATATTGGCAATACCAGGCCCGGCAGTGTGGGGGGGGTGCTGTCCACACCACACCATAGCAGGTTACATGCACATGGTCCTGGCCAGTCCCAGGAAATGCCTGATACCAGTGGACATTCAGTCCCAGGAAAGGCCTGATACCAGCAGACATTTGTTATCAGCAGGTGAGAGTAGCACATCGAGGCCTGTACCTGGACATACCCATGGAACCCCTGGCAGGCACAGTCCCTGTGTCCATGGCCAGAGGCAGTGAACTGCACACCCTGCCAGGTATGGCCTGCAGCTGTCCATAAACACCTGTGTAGGGCAGCCACATGGAAGAACTGTGTGCATGCATACCCACACATTATTGAAACACAACTAGGGCAACTCCATACCTACACACACCACAGCACAACACCCAGCTCCCTGCAGTACACCCCTCACCCACACACACACGGTGTCAAATGTATGGCACACCCTTGGCCTCTGGCAAACCAACATCACACCCTGTGCATATGATGATACCTGTGCCACATCCCTGTCATCCATACCATCAATGCAGGGACAGGCTAATATGGTTCTGATGCACACGGTGACTATACTACAGTGTACCACAGTACTGCAATGTAACATGTTGTAAGGAGTAAAGTGCAATGCATATATGGCAGGTAGTGTAGCCATCCAGCAATGATGCATTATAGCTGTTAGTAACACTGGTTGATTGTGGTCTCTACAATGTTATCACATTTGTGTTGTAGTTGTACATGTGTCAGCACGAGGATGGTCTATAGTCATATTCCACAACAGGGTATGGCACTGTGGTGACACCATGGCTGAGACATAACTGGGGTACAGTTGAACACATATCACAGTTTACTAAAATGGTTATTGCCTGAGCCACATGGACAGTTGACCCACTGAGGTGTGTATACCCTGTAACCTGATGTAGCCTCATCCACATACACGTACACTGATACTTGGCAACACAGGAACTAGACCCCTACCAAGCTATGTAGTGATAATGAAGTGAAAGGCTTACATTGCACACACCACACAGCATTTTGGGTGAGGTGTATCCCAGGTTACATGTTACATGCATAACATCCCCATATATGTATAGTATGCTAATGGGAAATGTAATGGGTGTATATGGACAATACATAGTGTGACATACCTTCATATACACATTAACAGGCAGACACACATCCGAGATACCAGGGCCTATCTCTACTAACTAACTTAACCGTGTGTTCAATGTGTTACAGGTAGGCTGCACACAGCACATGCATAACTAGCTAGGATTGCAGTACCAGTTACCTGTATGGTTGATGGTGACAGTGGTAACCATAACGTGGTACATGGGACATGGTGTACGTTGGTGTAGTGACAGTGTACACAGCACCCACATCCCCCAGTGGATATTGTATTCTCTGAATCCCATGATGACACGCTGCCATACCCACCATCACACATTGGCTGCAACTGCGATACAGCCTATAGTATACCCCAACAGTGGTACTACAGGGATATGCATCTAATGCACATGCCACACACATAGTAGGGTGTTGCATTGTCAGGCCTCACCTATGGGCAGCAACAACACTATCTGTACTACTGTGTGGCAATGGGTATTGTAATAGGAGTATGTGGCCTCAGAATTCTGTACCCTACAGATACAGCAACACACACATGCCAGAACACAATGGGTATCCCATGCCTATCAACCCCATTTGTAAAATACTGTTGTGATGGTACTGCACCCACATCCCCCAGTGGATATTGTACTCCCTGAATCCCATGATGACACTCTGCCATACCCACCATCACACATTGGCTGCAACTGTAATACAACCCATAGTATACCCCAACAGTGGTACTACAGGGTTATGCATCTAATGCACATGCCACACGCATAGTAGGGAGTTGCATTGTCATGCCTCACCTATGGGCAGCAACAACACTATCTGTACTACTGTGTGGCAGTGGGTATTGTAATAGGAGTATGTGGCCTCAGAATGCTGTACCCTACAGATACAGCAACACACACATGCCAGAACACAATGGGTATCCCATGCCTATCAACCCATTTGTAAAATACTGTTGTGATGGTACTGCAAGGCTCGTGTAGCTGGTATGGAGAGGAGCTTAACAGGGTACATGTAATGTCCCATACAGCAGCAGCCACAACTGACTATGGAAATGGGTGTTGTGTTGGTTGTGAAGGCCCTCATGGAATTCCCAAGTACAGATGTGCTAACACACAGACACTGCTATACTCAGTCATGCACATGAACACATGTGTCAGTACCAGGGTTGCATCGCTGCAGGTGGTCATAGCTGTGTATCTAGCTATTGTCCATGGGGAGATGGATTGTGTAGGGGTTGTGTACAGTGGTATCCTGCCACTTGCCAGGTGGCAGCAGGCAATCTATCGACAGACATTACTGTGGTGACCCTCAGGGTGAGAATGACATGCATCAGCCAATCCTCCATGTGCCTCCTGCACATGGCCACTGAGGTGATCAAGTTGACATGTATGCAGTATGCATTACAACACATGGATAGTGTCTGTAATGGAGACCTATACCCAAGCATGTTCTGTTGATTGTGGTAGTGTAGTGGAGGTACACATGGCATGTGGTGTGTACAGGGTGACATCTCCTATATGTGCATGTTCTTACACATCTGGGCAGACATGTCAGTGTCAATCAAGCTTAGGTTGCTTGTACATATCCCAGCTGGATACCTGCCATCTGCACATCTGTACAGGAACTGACAGTCATCAGTTTGGCAAGTAGCTATGCAGTAGGATGAGTGTGTTGAGAGATAGACATTTGACAACAATATGTATGCCATATCTACATGTCAGAAGCTCTCCCTAACATGTACCGTACAGTTACATTCCACATGACGGATCATTGCCCAGTAAGGAGTATATACTCAGGCACAACTCACACATCAGGGATACAACAGGGAGGCCTCAGTGCCCAGCTATGCCTGCAGGTGTGCCTGTTGTCATACTACATTTAGCACTCTGCTCTTGCCTGGGTAAGCAGTGTCAACAGTAGTACTGCCATGATACACTACATGCCAGTGTGACAGCACATACCCTGGGCTACTACCCCTGTATGTAACACATTCACATAGATAACAGTGCTGTACAGGCCTCATATACATCTGTGTCCCACACATGACACTCACACTCCTTGCTACTGTAATGACAGCACATAGGTGCATGTAGTGTACATGGCATTACATACACTTATTGCAGATGTCATTACCCTGCTATGTTATCAGACTGGGTGGTGTGATCTGGTTATCAGGGTTAAGCCATGCTTAGCAAGTATCAACATTGCTGCAATACAACAGCTGAGCTAATTTGTGCATTGGTAAGTGAAGTCTACACTGTGTAAGCTCCCGTACATTTACCCATAGCTTAGCACTGCTTAGCTTTGCGCAAACCCACGCAAACCCACTTAAAGCTGCTCAAAACTGCCTTAACCACTCTCTGACAGCCCTTGTTCTGCCCAGCAACAAAATGAACAGTCCTTGAACCCAGGACCCTGTACACTAAAGTCACAACACTTAAGCACTACGCCATGACCACTGTGAAGACAGCTGTTGTTTTACCAATATAGCTGACAATACACATATTGAGTAGTACTGAACAATTGCCTTTACTTCCTAAATTGTATAGTCCTTGTTATTAATATGACTGTTGCCTCACATATGTTGTTTTATCATAATGTACACATTGCAGATACATACAGTGAGATACATTTGGAAGAGTGTGCACAACCATGAGGTTTACATATGACAAAAATATGGTTATATAGATATAATAGGTCTATATATGTATACATGTACATAGACATGTATACTCATACATATGTCTGTATACACATCTGTATAGTGCAACATATATATGGCCATATGTATATCTCTACATATGTATATATATATATATATATATATATATATATATATATATATTTATGTATACATACACATATATGTATATATAGATATAGGTGTATATATATATATATATATATATATATATATATATATATATATATATATATATATATATATATATATATATATATATATATATATATATATAGCTAAATATGTATGCACATCCTATGTGTACAGATATGCCTATTTATGTGGGTATATATGTAGATATCTATAATTAAATCTGCATACATATCTAGTCTGATATACCTATTACTGTCAATATATATGTTGATATCCATATGTATATGTGCATATGTATCTCTATTTGTATATGTGTAGACATATATTGGTCTGTATATGTATATATCTGAGTGTTTATATGTATATATATATATATATATATATATATATATATATATATATATATATATATATATATATATATAATCCATCTATGTATGTCGGTATATATATATATATATATATATATATATATATATATATATATATATGTGTGTGTGTGTGTGTGTGTGTGTGTGTGTGTGTGTGTATATCTATATAGATATATGTATAATTATATATACATATATGTTCACCATATCTCCTGAACATGGAGTGGAGCCCTACCTCAGCCCCAATAGTCCCAACATCTTAGTGCAAGGGTATGTCAGGTATGTATTGCAGGTATATTTGTAGACTACTGCTACTGTAATAGGGATTGTCTTCACAGACATGGGGTGTGTAGGAGGTGACATCTGCTTTTAACATGTGCACCATTTGCTACTGACAGACATCCTAAGGACATCATAGTACAATACCACTGCTAGGGCAGTAATGCTCCTGTGGACTACAAAAGAGATATGGCCAATATATGTGGACAGTCTGACACACTCTGATCAGTCCAGAGGTATGCACAGAACCCCATAGTGCAGAACATGTGGACCAAGCCCGAAAATGTGGATGTTAACAGCCATGTAGATGGGTATATCATGTAAATACTGGTATACATTTGCCCCCATAGGTTATGCATTCATACACTCCTGTCTGTCCTGACACATAATAACCGCTGGTACAGAGTTGCCATGGCCACATACTACCCACTAGTTAGTGACATACATTTGTACAGCATCCCACTGCTTTGTCTGACATACATGACTGTTATGGTGGCCTGGCAGCAGTATATCTGGCAAGTATCTGGACATGACATCTCAATGGGTAAGTACAATAAGCTGCTAGGCATGTAACAAAGCAGTGTGCAGGCTACAGGCAGACTGCCTCAACACTGGCCTACATTTTTTATGGGGGAATACACATGTACCTGCATAGATAGCAGGCTCAACAGGCATGTCACAGCACAGAGTAACAGACACCTGTGTGAAAG
This sequence comes from Protopterus annectens, assembly GCF_019279795.1. Lineage (NCBI taxonomy): Eukaryota > Metazoa > Chordata > Ceratodontiformes > Protopteridae > Protopterus > Protopterus annectens. The sequence goes on along the minus strand of NC_056746.1, from coordinate 1,544,445,348 downwards.
TGCATAACCACAACCAATGTGAACACAGCCACAGCCATATATGGCAAGCTAGCGTAATATTACAGTATATGGACTATCTGACCAACACCATCCTCATATGTGCTACTCACACACTAACCCTACATATACTGGGCCACTACACAGTTTGGCCCAATGCCTGTCTCTGGTATGGGACATGTGTGTGTCTGGCCCTACAATCATGTAAGCCAATAGGGCAACATAAAGTGGAGCAGCATGTAACATCAGATAGAACAGGATCAAGAACAATGACATCTACCACAGTCTGTACACAGGCCAAGGTACATATTCAGAATACACACACTGTTGACAATCACCATAAGTACACAAACCTCAGTACTGTACACACAACCACAGAATGCCCAGGTTATGTCCTCAAATATAACCCCTACTATATATAACACGTGTAGCAATCTGATATCTCACTGGCTTGTTATCAGATATGATGTCAATAAATATGGTGTACTGAACATATGCACCTCTTATTGCATGCCATATGTACAAAGGTTGACAGAGTTGAGGCTGGAGGCACAAACACAGGGCCAGTATTGACATGTTGCTGTGATAACCTCATACATTTACTGTTGTAACAGGGTTTGTTGCAGCATATGTCCTATGAGTGATATGAAGTCAGTAACTCTCATGGCTGTCAACATCTACTGACTGCAATCCTCACACTACCTTCTGCAGTTCACAGATAGGTGCTCTGTGGGTAACACAAGAAACACAAGGCACCACACACTGTCCAGTCTGCAGATGACCCTACAGATGGAGATTTCTCATAAACATAGCACTGACATGACAGGTATTAAAACATAATAAAGAAATGCCAAGAAAATGACGTGAAACAGAATTAAAGCCAGAAACCACACAACTTTTACGCATTTCGTTCACATTTAATAATGCATGAACTTCTTCAGAAAAGTTGTTTCCATTGTGACTATCATTTATATACTAATTAAATTAAATCACATGACCATAACTGACCAATGTTTTTAAAAAAAAAAAAACTCAATTAGTGTCATAAAATTGTTCACTGCAAATATATAAAAAAATTATACACTATCCTTAAGTGTATTAAAATACAATTGTGTTACATATAATAGTAAAATGTTTAATGTTATATTCTATTTACTTGTAAAAAAACATTTGATGTATAAGGTACTTTTCCCTGCAATAATTGTAAACAGTGCAGGTACATATCAGGGAATAGTTTTATTTTCTTCAAACATTTAAGAAAGACTATATACACTAAGGGGTACTACACTTGTAAGACACACAATGTGGTGTACTTAGCTGTATGTGATTCATGCGAACATTTCTATATAGGCAAAACAATTAGGGCTTTATATAGGCGCATTTACGAACACAATTTAGCTATAAAGAAAAAAGACATGTCTAATGCTCTTGCAAGGCATGCTTTGGTTTGTACAGAATTCAAAAAGTTTAGATTTTCAGTTTTGGAAAGAGTAAAAGATGACTTATTTTCTGGAAACTATAAAGTTTATCTAGAATGTAGGGAAGCTTTATGGCAGATCTTGCTGAATGCAGATCAGCCACCTGGGTTAAATGATGTTATTAACATCAAATGTTTTTTACAAGTAAATAGAATATAATATTAAATATTTTACTATTATATGTAACACAATTGTATTTTAATACACTTAAGAATTGTGTATAAATTTTTTATATATTTGCAGTGAACAATTTTATGACACTAATTGAGTTTTTTTTTTTTTTTTTTTTTTTTTTTAAAAAACATTGGTCAGTTATGGTCATGTGATTTCATTTAATTAGTATATAAATGATAGTCACAATGGAAACAACTTTTCTGAAGAATTTCATGCATTATTAAATGTGAACGAAACGCGTAAAAGTTGTGTGGTTTCTGGCTTTAATTCTGTTTCACGTCATTTTCTTGGCATTTCTTTATTTAGTTCAGTTGTGCGTGTTTTGGTGTTTCAAGGTATTAAAACATGTAGGACAGCCATATCCACACACTCCTTGTTAAACCAACATTACACCAAATGCAGTATAGCAGCACTTAAACTCTGTAGTCAAGTCAGGCACATCCCTCTCCTGGTGTTGGCCTGTTTCCACAGTGTATGTTGTTAGAGGTAAATCCCCAATCCATCTGTGATGCTGTTTGCCAAACAACAGATCTAGTTCCTGCTCACAGTCAATGAAAAGGCCCAACACCAACATGTTGTTCCTAGATATTGGAGTGTGTTTCCATGAAATTGGCTATGGGAATGTTACCACAGCTGTTCCACATGGAATCAGCTAGAGGAGGGCTGCAATTTGTGCAGAGGCCATCAGCTGATGATGAGCATCACTTACAATACACATGCTGCTGCCTAAGCAAAGCAGGCGTAAGTCTCCACATCCAACAGAGAGGGGGTAAGAGAGGCAGACAGAGGCAAAGATAACCCAGGAAGGAGTGGGAGAGTAAAACTTAAGCATGTTTGTGTCACACACCTACCAGTACAGGGTATCAAACCCCTGACTGACTATGTATTGCTATCACATGCCTATGCAGTTATTGGATGCGCCACATAGGTTACATGTTGAGGAGCCCTCCAAACATATATGTGATGATGAGTGACATCTGCAACAGTGATATGTTAGCTATACAGTAGGTGTAGTACATGTGCCTGTCCGCATGAACAGGTGTCAGCGTCAACACAGTCACACTCTCACAGGGACCCACACACATTGACACACTTGGCAGGGTCAAGAATATAACTTATCACTAGTTAGATTGCCACAACACAGTACTGTGCAGGTATCACATGCACCACAGGGGTTACACAGAGGTTATATGGGCAAAGGGTATGTGGAGGTGTCTGACATCAGGCAGCATGCTTCAGTATGCCAATTAGGGTTGTAGTGAGTAAGAATGGGGTCATAGGCATCATACACCACACACACAGACACAGGGTGCCAGTACTGACATGCATGGGTGCATTGTTTCACGGGTGTGTAGTGGTTGCTGTGCCAGATGGTTATACAAGGCTAGGTGATGGGTATACCTTGGCATCTGGCCACATGACAATGGTCTGCAGTGTGGCTCAGGGGTGTAGTGTCTGGATTTTCCCACACAGGTGGATATTGTATTCACTATCCATTTCCCTGCAACTACATTGATAGCATGATACAGGTATTCCCTTGTGTCAGTGGCATCTGTCCATACAGGGCATGTGTTTCAGGCATGGTATGTCCATTGTGGATCACATTTTATGGCACCACAAATGTTGCAGGTGTCCAGTGGGGAACACTGGGAAAGTGCACTGTCTGTATGTACATGCCTATTGGACTGATGGACAGGCTGCCATGCCCTCTGTAGCCCACTGCAATCACACCATGGTTACTATCAGTGGGCAATATGCAGGATGCTACCAACATAGCGGATGTTGCCTAGGCAAGTGTGTTTGTGTGTGTGTGTGTGTGTGTGTGTGTGTGTGTGTGTGTGTGTGTGTGTGTGTGTGTGTGTGTGTGTGTGTGTGTGGATGAGACATGGGTTGAGAGAGTGTTCTCTGGGTAATACAAGGGTTGCTAACTTTGTTCAACTGGCCTTGATGTCACATGTAGGGGTATTGATTTGCACCCCAGCCTCTCAGCTATTTCACATCTGTTATCCTTGTACGGTGGACATTGTGACATATACTAGGGCTACCATATAAGAAATTTGCAAAACCCGCTCCGCAATGAGTCCAGATGTTACACACTCAAAGCCACCTCCACACAGGATACGAATGACAAAAAGACACACACACACACACACACACACACACACACACACACACACACACACACACACACACACACACACAGACACACACACACACACACACACACACTCACAGACACACACCTGCCATGTCTGGGATTAGAACTCCTACCTAACTAATTTATTACACTACAGTACTACACAGTTAGAGGATGTGCCATGGAGATTACTGGAGTACTCTTTCCCCAAAGGTTTATTTCACAGTGAATGACATCAGCAGCCTTGCCAAAGTAGGGCATTTGAATTGTAGTAAGTGTGACTAGCCTAAAAAGCATTACTCTCTACACAGAAACACAAACACAGTTGCCATGTTTGGGATTAGAACTCCTACCTAACTAGTTTATCACACTGCAGCAGTACAGAGTTATAGGACGCTCCACGGAGATTATTGGGCTACAGCTTTGCAAAAGGTGTATTTCACAGTGAATGACATCAGCAACCTTGCCAAAGAAGGGCATTTGAATTGTAATGAGTGTGACTAGCCTGAAAAGCATCACTGTCTACACAGACAGAGACACACCACACACACACACACACACACACACACACACGCACGCACACACACACACACACACACACACACACACACACACACACACACACACACAGACACACACACACACAGTTGCCATGTCTGGGATTAGAACTCCTACCTAACTAGTTTAACACTACAGCAGTATGCAGTTATAGGATGCACCACTGAGATTACTGGGCTACAGCTTTCCAAAAGGTGTATTTCACCATGAATGACATCAGCAGCCTTGCTAAAGTATGGCATTTGAATTGTAGTGAGTGTGACTAGCCTAAAAAGCATTGCTCTTTACACAGACAGAGATACACATACAGTTGCCATGTCTGGGATTAGAACTCCTATCTAACTAGTGTATCACACTACAGCAGCATGCAGTCACATGATGCGCAACATACATTACTGGGCTACAGCATTCCAAAAGGTGTAGTTCACAGTGAATGAAATTAGCAGCCTTGCCAAAGTAGGGCATTTGGATTGTAGTGGGTGTGACTAGCCTAAAAAGCATTGCTCTCTACACAGACAGAGACACACACACAAACACACACACACACAGTTACCATGCCTGGGATTAGAACTCTTACCTAATTAGTTTGTCATATTACAGCAGTACGCAGTTATAGGATGCACTGCAGAGATTACTGGGCTATAACTTTCCAAAAGGTGTATTTCACAGTGAATGACATCAGCAGCCTTGCCAAAGTAGGGCATTTGCATTGTAATGAGTGTGACTAGCCTAAAAAGCATTGCTCTTTACACAGAGACACACATACAGTTGCCATGCCTGAGATTAGAACTCCTATCTAACTAGTGTATCACACTACAGCAGTACTCAGTTTTAGGACATGCCACAGAGATTACTTGGCTACATTTTTCCCAAAGGTGTATCTCAAAATGGATGACCTCAGCAGGCTTGTCATAGTTGAGCTATGGGGAGGGCAGTGTGTGTGCATGAGCTATAACCCATTCATCTAGAGGCTGACACATCACATGTGGGCACACGCGGGGTTATATTCCACAGGTACGTGTATACAGCTGCTAGATGACTACTTCCTTATACAGTCATGTTGCACAGCTAGCACTTGCACCACATAGTCTGTATCGCTGACAGATACTGGTGGCTGATGTCTACAGTGAGTGACATTTAGACCTCATGTGGTTGTAGCCATTTGTTTGTGTGCTGGGTGGGACAGGCCTCAAAATAGATGGCTCCTTGTCACAGTCACTCTCTTCCACACATCCATGTATGTCTGCTTTTGGCTTATTATAGTGTGTTGTCCTTGGATACACGTCTGTATTCCGATCCACTATGTGTGCAAAGCATAACTGGTGCATACTGAGGAGCGTCTGCACTAACATCTGCAACTTCCAGATATGTATGGTCCACTGTTGTTTGCAGACATGGACTTCAATTGTTTAAGTGTGTGAGCATGCCCAGTATGACCTTTCAGTATGTTGTTGTCTGACATTGCCTTTATTTCTCTAAGTATGTGAGCATGCCCAGTATGCCCTTCTGTATTGAATGTGTGGATCGATTCCAGGTAGTTTGTACTCCAGTGCAGACCTTTGTATTGTACACCTACAGGTAGCAAACTGTTTCTGCAGGTTATCCGTCGATCATTTGGCAATATGGGGAAAAAGTGTACAGGGGATAGTGTGTACTGTAGCTGATTGTGTCTGTGCTGCTTCAGCTACATGGTACTGCTGTTAGCAGAGATATTCAGACATGTGTACTGTTATACACTGTGATATTTTCTGTCCTCATGTACTGTCAGGTGTACATTCCTTCTCACAATGATGCATTGGGGGACAAGGGGGACTGCAGCTGTGTGTGGTATTGTGGGCAGATGCCTACATATTCATGGTAAGTTATGCCATTCTGGAGGGGGAGTTGCAGACACTTGCTTCTGGGTCTGTGTATCTGGTTCAGCACCTTGGTACAGTGCTGGTAGGGGATCCCATACTTGTACATCCATCGACATGACAGTATGAACTTATATTGCTGTGGCAATACCTCACAGCTGTGCAGATTATCACAGGTTACCCAGAGGCAGGGGCCATAAGTCAGGACATTACCCCTATTGTGGTGTATGGGCAGGTATGTAGCCACCCATTTATGTGTATGCAGCCAGGGATAGTGTGTGCACACAGCTTGGTGTCTGACCCTGCACATTCCATGCTGCCCATGCTCCCACCCCCTCTGTTATTCTAACCTCTTCCATACATTATGCATACATTCTCTGATACTTTCCCTAAGGTTATCACCCCATCACAGCTGTGTGTTGGTGTTGGTCCATGGTTCATGCATTGGGACATGGTGGACATGTTACTGTGGTTTGTCCACATGGCCTTGCATATGGCTTATGTGGAGTGTGTTATGTTGTTATTTGGATGTCCGTGACATAATATGCATTTGCAGTATGTGTGAGACACAGGCCCTTGGCAAAGGCCTGTGGGCCATTAGGTGTTAATGTGGGACAGGTGTGGCAGGACATTGCATTCTGTCAGTCCTACAATTTCAGACCACCATACAATATATTCCCCTGGGGTGAGGGGGTAGGTGTGCTAGGTGTTCATGCCAATACCTTCTATCAGTCTTGTTCAGGTGGTTTGGATGCTGGCAGGGTGCTACCTATGGCTAGTGACACACCTGCATGGGACACCTGCACTGCATGCTGCATTCATTCACTATTGCCATATACAGGTGGGGTCATATTGTACCTATTCCCCACAGCAGGGATACGAACAGAGAGGTACCTGTGGGTGGTGGTTGTGTGAGCTGGGTGCATGTGTGCTATGGACACTACTTGCATCTGACACACAGATATGCCTTGGGCATTCCAGTTATGGTGGCATGTGCAGGTATATCAGTTGTTTCCCAGTACATCAGTCCTACCTCCTTTGTGATATGCAAGTGTTTGGGCAGACAACACCGATAATCCCTACTACTGGACCAGATAATGTGATGAACACCTGTATGTACAATTCCAAGGGTGTCTCCATTTCACAGTGACACAATACATACTGCATGTCTGGGGTACTTCCCCCTGTGTACTGCTTGTATATCTAGCCTAACAGCCATGCCGTGTCAGTCTTTCAGATGGTGACACATATTACCACCATACATTTACAATGGCTTACTGCTAGCATGTGTTATGCTGGTGGGTATTGTCTTTGGCACTGCAGTTGTAAGGACTTGTCCTTGTCATTAGCAGTAGTGGGCAATGGCCACCAGGTCTTACCTCAACATGCATACATACTGACCACTCTCACACAATATGAAACACACACCAACCTAACACACACATACCTGCCTGCATATTGTGCAGATGCTACAACCTATCCTGCTACCTTGGCCACCTCTGTGCATTTGTGCTCCACTGGTATTGTACCTACACATACATGTTATTACATTTCTACATAGGGTTGTGGGGGGGCACGCCTGACTGTTATGACGTGTGTACATTGGACTGGGGGGGCACACCAGACCATTACTACAGTTCTACATAGATTTGGGGGAGGCACACCTGACTGTTACTTCATTTTTAAGTAGGTTTGGGGGGAGCACACCTGACTGTTTCTGCATTCCTACAGAAGATTGTGGGAGGGGGGCACACTTGACTGTTACTACATTTCTATGCAGGATTGGGGGAGGGGGAACAGCTTTCTGTTTCTACATTTCTACACAGTGGTTGGGAGGGGGCACACCTGACTGTTACTACATTTCTACACTGGATTGGGGGAAGGGGTGCACCTGACTGTTACTACATTTCTATATAGGATTGTGGGGGGACACACCTGACTGTTGGGAGGGCACATCTGACTGTTATTACATTTCTACACAGGATTGGGGGGGCACACCTGCCACTTGTACACATTTGTTATGACTGTAATGGTATGTCAGGTACTCCATTCCATTCTGTATTCTAACCTATTATGCTGACTAGAGGCATATCAGTGTACTACAGGTCTTAGATTTGATTGACTTACATATTATTTTCTGACTTCCTACCCTTCAGAATTAACCACTGCCTGACCTGCTGTAGTCTGTCTGTGTAGGCCTGGTGGGGGGAGTTTGCCATAGGCATCATTCAGAGGCGATAGCACAGCCTTTGTTTGTGTTTGTCTACACCTGCCCTGCTGGCTGAGACTGTTGTTGGGTATGTGAACCTCCCTGACTGGCATGTGTGAGTCATATGGACACACAAGTGGCCCAGCACATTTCCTGCAGTGTGTTTTTTCACCCTGTGTAGTACTGGCTACTGTGGTGACACCAGTATTTGTTACAGATCTCATGGTGCCACTATAGGTGTCTACTATCTGGTGGCATACCATTCCGTTACCCGATTTCCTTGCATGCTCACATACATACCATAGATACAGGTAACAACACATTCTACTCCATTTGGCAATTGGTAGGTTGAGTGACTTACCTTGTGGGTGTCCCTGTATTGAGGGTGGTGCTGCAGGGCTGCCTATGTCAGATGCACATAGTACAGTCCCTACACATGGTTGAGCACACGTAGTGTCATGTTTGGCATCACTTTTACTGTATGTGCGAGTCAGAGAGAGGTGTCATTCCCTGGGTCCCTCCTGTGTCAGTATATGTGCTATATGTTGCCTCTTTGCCAAGGCCAGGGCATACTGAGCATGCCTCCTTCTGCCTACTGGGGCAGGCTCAGGTTGTTCCTCCTCCAAGTCACTCTGTACCTGTGCAGGCCTTGGCAGTGGTGGGGGGCTGTGTGGCCCTGCCCTGTACTGTTCTTGCTGCAGCTCTTCCTGCAGGACCATATTGTGTAGCATAGGCCATACAATCACAATTTGGGTACATGTAGCTGGTGAGTACTGCAAGGCTCCACCGGATGTATCCAGGCAATGGAACCATGACTTGAGCATTCCAAACACATGCTCTATTATAATTTTGGTCTGTGCGTTTGCCTCATTATGGAGTTCTTGTTCGGGTGTGTGTGCATTTCTGATGGGTGTCATCAGCCACGGCTCCAGTGACTAACCATCATCCCCCACTAGGTGACCATAAGGGATGTTCCCATTGGCAAATCTCTGGTACAGTTGCGTCAGATGCCAGATGTGGGAATCGTGATAGCTTCCAGGGCAGCCAGCACACACATTCATTATTATGCCCTGGGCATCGCACATGACCAGGCAGTTGATGGAGGGGAAGCCCTTGTGGTTGATGTAGACCTTACCCTGTTCACCTGGTGGTGCTTTGATGCATATGTGTGTGTAGTCTATAGCACCCACTACCTCAGGGTATTCTGCTATTTGGTCTAACCATTGCATATTGCTAGCCAATACCTCACGGGTGTTGGGAAAATATATGTGCTCACTGGCATGTGCTGACATGGCATCCAGGAACTGGTGGAGTACCCTGGATGCTGACGCCTGTGAGATCCCCATCATATTCCCAGTTAGCCTTTGGATGGTACCTGTAGCTATTATTCTTAGGCCTACACATACCTTGGTATCCTCTGGGATGGGTTCCCCTCTGTTAGTTCTGTGTGTCAGACGTGGCAGGCACAGCTAAACAATTTGCTGTAAGAGGTCCCTGTCCACCCTATAGCACTCCACTATCTCCAGCTCATGTAGCCCCTGGTAGGTTACCCTGGGTCTGCACACTCTTCTCTGTCTCCTCACTGTGGGTTGGTCAACAGCATTCACATCCTCACCACTCTCAGCCTTTTCCACATTGTTGCATGACAGCTATTGCAGCCCCTATCATTTTATTGTTTTGTTTGTTAAAACTTCCCCGCTTGTATAGACCAGTGGTGTAGAGTATGGGAAAAACCAGAGGGAAAGGTGTTTGCGTAGTTTTTAGTAGTGTTCTGGGCTGGGCTGGTCTGCTGCCTGTGTAATTGGCTGACTCTGATACATTTCACCTGTCAGCTATGCTAGTTCTCCTAGATTACCTTCCTACTGCTGTTTTCCCTTCCCATTGCCTTCCTGTTTAAGCCCGGGTGCAGCGTGCAAACACAATGCTCAAATGCGCACACAGCTGCTATTTCCTGGTTTACTTTTTTTTCCCCCTGAAAAACCCGGTGCGCGGTGTGCACACCCACTTAGGCAATGTAAAGAGTGCTAGGAAACCTCAGGCACAACCCCTTGCTTAGCTGTGCTAAGCTTGGAGCAAACCCAAGCCACAGGGCTCCAATCCACTCACAGTATGCCTGACACACACCCCTATGATTTCAGCTAGCTCCTAGGCTTGCACCAAGCTATTCTTGCTCTTACACTGTTGGGAGCTGACTATCATGCAGGGGAAATCTGGGATTCGCTATCATTCCCCTCATTTGCATAGGATTACCTGCTTATGCATAGTTACATGTCCCACACTGAGTCTCCCCCTTTAGCAACCACTATTCATTGGCCATGTTGTCTTCTGCCTGCCACTTAGTAATAGTTAGAATGCTTATTTTAGGTTTATTTTCTTATCCCCCCCGCCGATCCCATTTGCGCACCGCTGCCCTATTCTTAAACAGCTGAGATCGGCTAAAAAAAAATAAAAATTGATTTTTTTTTTCCAAGTGTTTTCCATGTCAATGGCCTTATAGTTGGCTATTGGCATGCTTTTTACATGATATCCACCCTTTATTTGGAGCTGTCATGGCTCCGTTTTGCAATTTGCAGAAATGTACTCCGTTACTGGCAGAGTACATTTCTGCAGATTACAATAGTCCTGCATGGCCGGTTTCCAGCTTCCTAGATTGCAAATTCACCTCATTTGCATGGATTTCTCCTGCAAATGGGGTAATTTTCATACAGGGGCTGAGTCTGGGACAGGACTACTGCAGGAGTGCTCATGCACTCCCCTACAGGTTATTCCTGGATCGCACGGCAGACATATTGCCTGCTGGAGCTCCTGCAGTAATTCTGCATGCAGTGCAAGGCTTGCAGAATCCGGGGGTAAATGTTTTTCCTACTTTGTATGTATATTGTTATGGACATTGTATGTAGTTGTTTAGATGTATTTGTAAATATTTTACTGGATTTTTGTTTGGTTAAAATAAATAAAAATATTTTTGGGAAAAAAATTGTTCACTTGCATCCATAGGCATACATGCTTGCTATCACATTTTTGTTTGTCAAAACAAATGTTTATTTCAAACCATTTTCAGAAAAAAATAGTTCTAAAAACTGCTTTTGAACATGGACCCAGATGTACAGTATTTACAGCATTAGCATACATAAGTTGGTGATGTTTATGTAATTACCAAGCAGCTGAATTAACAGTATAACAGTCTGAGAAAAAAAAACACAATTTGCCAATAAAATGAATTTAATTCAGCACTTTCATCCCATAACATACACAGTTCTTCAGAATGAACACATAGGTAATCACAGAAGATATAAAACCTAAAAATCTGTCACATGATGATCACATGATAATCAAAAGACTATTCCTTTAAGGGATACATAAATAAATAATCTAGTAAAAAATTCAAGTAAAATATGTTGTACATGAATCATAAATATACTGCATTTTCTAAAACATAAGGATCTTTGTAAATGTGTTTATTTTCTTTGTTTTCACAACAATCTCTCATCCTGAAAACATTTTATATTATCTGCATCATTTAATACCCTTGAACCAGTCTGTGTTGAAATAAATTTGCAACTTAGTTTCCCTGGTTTCAATTTTTTTCTTGTAATTCCCTCCCCTGTAATCACTGGGTTCCTGGTCTATTACACTACATGAAAACTTAAGAGTTGTTCTTATACATTCTACTGTGTCTAGAAAGAGTGTTGTTGTTCCATGTTTTTTACAACATATAGGTGCTCCTTTCTTCTCATAGATAATTTCTATGTGGTCATACCAAGACAGAAGCAGTCACATCAATTGCATAATGCAATGTACATCACTCAAATGGAGTCATAGTAACAACTTATAGGTGTAGTTCAATCTATATGCTGCAACAATACAAATCCTCCTTTTGCAATGTGTGCGCAGACATTGCACTGACCACACTTATATGATCTGTCTGGTTTGTTAGTTATAGGTAAGTGCAACTTAGTCCTGTTTTGTTGTACCATATTCTTAAAATTAAATCATTTTGTATAAACAAACCTGTGACAATCCTCTGCAACTTTAATAAGTTCAGAATTACTTCTTAATATGTTCCAGTCGCTGATTATAACATTCCTAATGCATCTATTATTTAACGATATGAAAAAGCAGTATGGTAAATAATCTAACAACTTTATCAGAATTTAAGCCTTTAAAGGGTACTGGGGATAATATTCTGATCTCAAAGCAATAATGTCAGTAGCAGTTTTGTGTGAAGTATCTATATCATACCCTCTGGAGGTAAACATTGCAATTGTAGTATCAAATTATTTTAAAAATATATATCATTATTCATAGTAAGCCTGGAGGATTGAATCATATGCCCCTAGGGATTTTACATTTCATAAATCTCTCATTGCTGTTATGGTAGAAATAACTATTAATAAGTATACCTTGTCTGCAAATTTTGCTACTAAATGATTTTGTTAAACAACGCATGGCTAGCTCAATGTCCAAAAAGTTAACCTTTAATCCAATGGTACTAGCGAGAATTTCAATAAGGTAGTTAATCAATTTAACAAAGCAGTCACATTCCTGTCTAGAAACTCACCAGATGAACTATGGATCCTCAACATAACTTAAGTACAATGTTACTATGGAAAAAAGGCTGACATGAGATAAAAAGTAATAATCCCACATCCTAAAGCCAGGCTGAAAAAGAAAGGAGAGGCAATAGCCACTCCATGTACTTGCTGATAATATTTAAAGTTAGATATAAAAAATAATTTTCTAGTAGTACTTCCAATAACATATATACAGCGTTAATTTAATAAACAGATTGGAATGCTCAGGAAAAGTCATGAGGTACATCTTAACATATTGTGTGGCATCATAGACAGGAATACTGGTAGACAAACATTTAAAATCTAAATTAAAAAGCATAATTTCGTTACTTTTGGACTAGTTGGGTCAAGATGCTAGCAAGGTACATAAAAATCCCCCAAGTAACACTTCCTCCTGCTGAAACTATAATTTTATATTGGGGAGAGAACCCAGGTTTGTATACCTTAGGTATTCCAAAAAGCATTCCGAGCTTGGGAGTTTCAAAATATAAATAATAAACTGAAAAATAAAAGATTCAATGTAATCGTAATCTAATAAGTCATAAAGTATGTGATTAATGTGTTTGTACAGTTTGTGTATATCAAAATACTATAAAGATTTATATTCATCTTGTTTGATGACATGTTTTTCATTCCTTGAATGTAATCTGCTTGACGTATTATAACAAATCCATTACCCTTATCTGCCTTCATAAATTTCAGACATTTGTCCAATAGCAATTGTAAAGCTTTGTGCTGTTCCCTGTTGAAATTACAGAATTTTTCTTTGGTCGTGTTGTCAAACATAATACATATCTAGTGTTCACTGGTGTCCTAAAATGTTTGTAAGGTAGACAGCAAAGGAGGATTGTAACAAGAATGTTTTTTCTAGAGTGCTACAGTATATTTTTTATTTTTAAAGATTTGCTAAATTCATTTTCCTAGAAAAAATTCTCAGGTCAGCTGTACAATTAACTTTACTGGCTCCTGTGTCAAGCACTAAAAAAAAAATCTGGTTTGAAAAGCTCTATTTGTTGTAAAGAAAATGTCTTGCTTGTTTAGTTAAAAATGTATTCCTCATGATGTGACTGCTTAGGTTCATCAATCCCATTCAGGTTGTCTGTTGTCCTTGACTTTTGCTTCATCTTCTCCCTTGAGAATTCTGACCTTGAGGTGAATGAAAATTCATTGGTGGATGATGATGTTTCCTTGATCTGTTTGACATGCACTCGACAGTTTAGAATCCTCTTTGATTTCAGTGGGACAAACACTTCATTCTCCCCTTTTTAAAAAGATGATGCACTCTTAAATCCCCCTATAGAACTTACACCATTCTGGTTAATTGTTATGATAAATTGTGAGTGAGGGAAGGCTGCACTATTTTTCTAAGTTTCTACATCTCAGGTGATTTTCTTCTTTTTTCAGTCAGGAGTGATTTTAGCATGTCTGTCAGTGGAGATAAAAACATCTTTTTATTCAGCTTCAGAGTTCTTAACATTGTTAGCCTATTCAGTTTGTTAAGTAAGTTCAGTAGCTTATCACTGAGAAAATTAATTAAACTGAGAACAAGTTAATTAAACTCTCATTGTGTTTTATTAACATTTTCAGTAAATGCAACTCGGTCTGGTTGAAAAAAACTTTCCATTTAATTATAAAAAGGGTCACTGGCAGTAATACCACTGGGAAAGTTATAAATCTTAAGAACTTTTGGAACTATTTTCATAGAGATACAATGTTCCAAGTAAACATTGTCATAAATCAAAGACTAATACTTAACATTTTTTGTAATGTATTTTAAAATACCTTTAAAATTAGACTCTACTAGGGGAGTATTCAGTCTAGAATTAGAAATAATATGGAATCTGCTAAAAGGCTTACTTGGTTTATTTAAAATCTAATCCAATGTATACTTGTTAGGCCCAAGTGCAGTGCAATGGCAGTAGATGGATGGATTTCTGAATGTCCATCAAGGGCATCAGGATTTTCTGTGATATTATATTCTGTCTGGTTCAAATAAATCCTCAGGTTCCATTAATCTGCTGAACTAAAACAGCAACTGAAGACTGAATAACCTGTAAGACCAGGTAATGTGCCCAAATAGAGTAGTGAAAGTTTCAGGAACCTGGTGCATAGTAAATTAATCAGTTAAATTGTCTCTACTTTGGGTAGATTATTTGATGGCTATTTCTGGGAAAGATAAAAACTGAACAAAGACAACAACAAAAAAACAATTCCAGAAATTGTGTAAAAAAGCAACTAGAACCAGGAAAAAATAATTGCCAACAAAATGAATTTAATTTAGTGCTTTCATCTTATAACATCTACAGGACTTCTTCAGAATGAACACATAGGTAATCTCAAAGTATATTAAGCCTAAAACCTTATTCCATAATGATCACATGATAATCACATGACTATATATTTAAAGGATACATACATCAAAAAAATCTAGTGAAAAAATATATGCACAGAACATAAATATACTGAATTTTTCTAACACATAAACAAAAATATGTTTCAGTTTTTTTTCAACTCTCTCTCCTTCCAAAAAGCATTTTATGTTAACTGAATCTGGCATGACAGCCCAAAACCTGTGAAACTGAAATTGGGATAGACTGTCACCATCTATATTTGACGTACCAAGTAAATAAAAGCAGACAATGATAAACTGATACTCAGGCAGTACAAAATCAGTTTTCTGAATAATAATTGTATAGAAACATATTTAGATGCCTTACAAGTCAAAACTTGCACTCCACCTTCATTATCATAATGAACAATTGCTTTTTTATTTGCTAGCTCTTCCCTGCATACCTAATTTGCAGACAAAATTGGCATCAACTCCAACGGATGATTTTCTTCCTCAGTTCCTTTGACCAATCACTTGGCCAAGTGGCCACAAACCACTTCCCTTGTAAATATGCACCCATGTCCATGCCTCCCACCACATTAGTGTAAAGCTATAGATCATCAGATGATACCCAGTTCTCCTGTTACATATTCACATCATTGAAGCCTCTAAGAAACACTTTCTGCACTCTCAAATCCTCCTTAACTATCCTGCTAACTCTCATTTTGTGATGCTTTTATAATTTGGCCCTAAAATAATTAGCTGCCAACCTAAAAAAGACAGTGTTCAGCCTCATGGCTGTACATACAAAAGAAAACAATCTCAAAAGCTCAATTTTTTTCCATACCCTAACATTGTCTAATCTAAACAGCCCCAAGCAAGTTGTGTCAACCTAACCAACATGCCCTGCAGTAGCATGAACAAGCCCTCCCCAGCATCTGCCTCATGACCAAAGCATGTTATACCCTTAGTCAGCTCCTACTTATCCATAGCCAAAGGAATTATCACAGACTTACAAGAAAATGAACACTGCTTTGGACACACTTTCTTTCCCTTCACCTACAAGGAGAAAATCATCCAAGTAGTGAACTGCCCTCCCAGCTGTGTCGTTCTGCAGCCATATCCACTGTGGCTCTGAGCAAAACTTCTCAAACGTAGCACAGGTCACTGCACAACCCGTCTGCATTACCATGTCAAAGTAAAACTTACCTTTTAAAGACATTCCCAGCTAACACCAGTCCTGGTGCCTGATCAGTACAACTGAAGTGTCAACTGGATATCCAGCTTCACTACCCATGGGTCAATAAATGACCTAATGATGCTCATAGCACCATCTGACAATGCACACCATGCCTTCACTGCCCTGTCATCAGTAGATCATTAACCAGATCCTCTTCAGGAAATGACAAATGATAACTCAAGCAAATTTCACCCAGCTTTTTTAATCACTAACCCCAGGGAAGATATCCCATAGGTCTCAAAAGTTGGATCATCAAAGGGGCACATCACCCTGCCCACTTTCATTTGTTTCTTTAACAAGCCTCAATCTATTGAGCCCTTCCATTTTACCAACAACAAATTCTGACCTCTAAAACCATCATTTGCTACCTGCTGAGCATACATGTTCCCACATGACTCATAATAGAACAATTACCTCAGGTGGGCTGTGATACCACTGGTACTCCTTCAGTTCTGTCTCTCAGCTTGCAAAATCACTGCCAGTACTTCAGCTTCCCCATGCTTCCACTGGCTTCCCCTTATTATGTTGCATTTCCTGTCTATATTCTTTTTATTAATTAATTAATTTATTTATTTATTTATTATTTATTTATCTCAAATATTTGACACAAACTGCTTGTGCATAATTTATATGTGTATATATATATATATATATATATATATATATATATATATATATATATATATATATATACATATATATATATATATATATATATATATATATATATCCTCACTATATAGCCTATCTGGCCAAGTGATTGTCTCATGATCACCCTGCAGCCCATTTTAACCTAAATGCAAAGTTTACCCTGCATTCAGAAGACTTATCATACAAGCAAGGCAGGAAGTAGTACAAACAATCATATAATGTTTTCTTTAAACCAACTGGGAGAAGTAGGTAACTGGAATTAATCCTGTACCTCAGGCACTACAGCTGACGGCCTTAATGCCTTGAGGAACTGAGGGCAACAGAGCCTTGCAGTTCAACTTAACTGCATCTATGAACAGACAACAACTAGAAAAATACTGAGCCCACCCTCTGTAGACCATTACTAGAACTCCTGTGGTTGACCTAACTTACAAACTTGCCCAGTAATTACCTGAACATGTGCATGCACTTTGCATTTCAGGAGACATTATAAAAAGAACTTAGCTCACATGAATTGTCTTGGAATGAACCAACAGAAACAAGCATGCATTCAGTCTAGAATAAAATGTGCTAAACCCAAATTTATACTAGTCCTATGTGAACAGACGCAGTGTAAAAGAATAACCAACACTTACTTTGAGCTAAGCAACCAAAGTCACATACTTCACTCCTGTTTACTATCCATTAACCTTCACGTTGTTTTTCTTTTCTTGTTTTTTTAAACATATAGTAACTAAAAGTCCTAATGGTAACACTAGCATGTCTGATCCCACTCTGGTGTGCATTGTGTTGATCCCATGGCCTCTGACACACACACACACACACACACACACACACACACACACACACACACACACACACACACACACACACACACACACACACACACACACACACACACACATCAATGGCATAGTGATGCTCATGCTACCAAAACCCCTTAGCTATGTGGCCTCCAGTAACCCACTGCATGACCTAACCCACACTCTAAAGCAAAGAATAAAATTGCAAGCAAAAGGATCATCTTCATATGTCACCAGATAAGTGACACCCTGTTTTCTCTTAGTTAGCCTGCCTCTGCCTCCAAGAACAAACCTTCCAAAACAAACCTCCCAAGTAGCTGAAGAACTTCAAAGTAAAAAAATGCAAAGCACAAAACACCAAACCAGAAGTCCACTGTTCAAAAAGTAAAAAAGTTGTTTATTAAAATACAAAGCTTTCAAGTAGAACTCTTCTTCAGTGTAAGAAAAAAGATGTTTCTTACACTGAAGAAGAGTTCTACTTGAAAGCTTTGTATTTTAGTAAATGACATTTCTACTTTTTGAACGGTGGACTTCTGGTTTGGTGTTTTGTGCCTCCAAGAACAACTGCTGAGGGGTGGGAGGGGTAGAAAATCCCTGCAACATCTTACTGCTATGACTGACGTGCCACATCAAGTAGTGGTCAGATATACATACCGTATTCATTCATTCATTTTTTTAAGTAGCTCCTGCCAACCTAAAGCCACATAACTCAGCTCATCAGTGACTTATACACTAAGGAAGGAATGGGAGAATGATTATCAAGTTTCTTATTTTCTTTCCCCTTTCTTACTGTCAAAGGAAATATACTTTAAAAATGATTAAAACACGGTAGGTTCAGGTTAAGGCACTTTAATCTTGCAGCAAGGAGACAAAAACGTGCTATTACAGAATTTGTCTAACTAGAAACAGGAAATGCTTGTATTTTTATGCACTTTCTAATAAGACATTGCCTACCAAGCTGACGTAGCAAATTACAAGTCTTTTCATCATCACTTATTGACCATTAGTCTCATGATTTTCTGCTGATTTATCAATTTTTGTGAGAAACTTCCTAAGGAAAACAACGTGGCCTTGGTTACCACCGGTTAGATACATGTTATGTTACCATTCAAGGTACTATGGCTAATTCAAGCACAAAACTAGCAGTTCATTTCTCTAATAACCCTTTGTCTACATTATCTCTAAGCTGCTGCAGCTGTACATGTTCTCATACTTCGAACAGAGCTGATTGTTTAGAATCATTACATTTACAGAATATAGCATTGTTCATTCATTTATTCCTGACCTAGCAGATAAGCACCTGCTTCTCAAGTACATTTCCAAAAGGCATAAGCATGAATATTGCTGTGCTAGCAATTACTAGGTCAGAGGGCATCTTGCAAGTTTCAGAAAGCACACTGCAGTTTCAAAAAGCATCTTTTTCAGTTCTCATATGAAACTCCATTTATATATAAAACTGCATATAAAATAGAATGAAAAACATGTTAATTCTTTTAACTTCTAATTAGCATTAAGCATACACACATTAATACATATTTTTCTAACATTTCTCCCCTGTTAATACTTTTTAATTCTATTTTCAAAAAAGAATAAACAGTTTGCTTCTTTTCCTAACCTCTTCCAATCAGGATTTGCAGTTAAGAAAGTCATTCAATTTAAACTTTATGAAAGTGTTTCACATTCTAACATCTCCTCAAATTCAATACTCTGATACATTGTCTCAGAAACTGATATGTCTATAAATTCTTTGATTAATTTCTTCATGCAGGGGATTCCACAACAAACACAAACTCCGATTAGGAGTAATCCCACACCAATGGCAATCAAGTTGTTCATTAGGATGGAACCCCACCCCCCAAACAAATTCTGGACAAAGTCCGTCAGAGGGTTTGGGCCTAGTTTGGTCATGGCCGACACTTGCTGAATTACCTCAAGGTGGTCATTAATTTTGTGCTGATGATCTGGAATAAATTCACAGCATTCTTCTTTGATTAAAGCACACGTCCCACCCCTCACCGCTAGGGTGAAGTCAAGAGTCATTCGGTTCTGGAGCACTACAGTTCTCATTGCATTCAGTTCATCAGTTATCAGTTCAAGAGCAGAAAAAGTTGCATTACTCATCACTTCGAGAAGTTTAGACAGTTTTCGCAGCTCCCAAATCGATTTAACTGCACCAAATGCAGGTAATATGCCTGCCCACGATATGACAGCATCACTCAAGTCCTTGTGCGTAAGTTTGGTGCCCACACTATGATGGTCTTTCCAGCCCACCTCGATCTGTCCCACTGGATTTTCAGGTTTTTTAACAGTCTTTTTGGTCACATCTCGGGTATTTCGAATATTTCCCTGAGGCAAGACTGCAGTGTGTCGTATGGCCGGGACCAGGTATCCCAAAAAACAACTGCTGGACCAATTCTCAGGTAACCATTTATATGCTTTTTTACCGCACACAAAATAACAGTCCTCTACTTTAGTGGTTACTCTGTTACGAAATGACTGCCCTGCAAGAAACCTTTTCCTATCTATTACAGATAACTGTTTAAAAAGTACAGGATTACGTTGTACCTGGTCAACAGTCTTATGCATAGATTTAAGAAATGAGTTATAATCTGTACTACAAGATCCACCTAGATCGTTTGCTTTTGTATAACATTTATATTGTACGGTCACATTACACTTGCTCCAACCCACTTGTATGGTATCATTCTTATAAAAACACACAATTCCCTTTTGTGTCACAGGCAAATACAGTGCTACCTTATCATATGCTTTAATAGCTACTGTGTCAAAAAACAGATTTTCCCAGGTCTCATTGACCCCTAGGGGGATAGCAGTCATTAATAACCCCCCGTATGCTGTTGGTATGGCTGTGCAATTCCAGCAGTTCGAAACATTAAAAGTCTCAGCATACACATGTGTAATTGCCTGATAAGTGTTAAAGTTCGGGTGCCAGTCTATGCTTGGCCCATCATGTTTAATCAGTTCAACTTTTGTGGCAGGAAAAAGGAAAGGCCACAACAAAAAGAACAATGTAATTAGCATAGCTAACAAAATGATCATGCAAGTTTTCTGAGGTTGTTCAATGTCTCTATTGACTCTATACCTGGCCATTTTGTTCTCGTTGCACACCAGTAACAAGGTTTTTGTCCAGTTCAAAGTTCTTAACCAGTTTACAGCGTGTCAAATGAATCCAAGATGCTCGCTCCGTGATCTTGACTGCAGTGGGTGTCGACAGTAGTACCTGGTACGGCCCTTCCCACTTCGGAGAACTCCAGCTCTTTTTCTTCACAATCTTCACCCAGACCCAGGTGCCTGGGGCTACTGCTACTTCTGATTTCAGTTGCTCTTTATCTGAAACAGAATTTAATTGCAAAAGTTTGTTATTCAAAAATCGCCTCATATACCTTGCAAGTGAACTGTCAACCTCCTGCTCTGCAGACATGAGAGGTTTCCATTGAGATGTATAATATGCCCTCCAAAACAAAACTTCAAAAGGAGTTAACCCCTTTGTATTTGGAACAGTTCTCATGCTCAACAGTGCCAGAGGTAAACAGTGCACCCAGTTCTTTTGTGTCTCACTAATCAATTTCCTAAGCTTATTCTTCAACACCCCATTGTGCCTCTCTACTAATCCTGCAGATTGGGGGTGATACGCACAGTGGTTTTTCAGCGATATCCCGAAATAGTGACTAAGTTGTTGTATTGCTTGGTTTACAAAATGTGAACCGTTGTCACTATAAATCTTTTCCGGTATGCCAAATATAGGTATAATTTCTTTAACAAGGACCTTTGCAACAGTAGCTGCATCTGGATTTTTAGTTGGAAAAGCTTCCACCCATTTGGAAAACATATCTATAATGACAAGGCAGTACCTCATATTTTCGCATTTGTTCAGTTCTATAAAATCCATACAGATAGTATGAAATGGATACGGTGGTGTAGGGAAACTCCCTTGCTTAGGTTTCAATGCCCCTTGTGCATGATGCTTGTTACAAACATGGCATGCTGCACAAAATTTTTTTGTGTAATTAGTAAATCCATACGTCGTAAACACTCGATTCACTAACTGTACCATCCCCCCTGTTGAGACATGCCTCTGCCCATGGCTCAGCAAAGCTGCATATCTAAATAAGTTAGATGGTAAGATTGGTTTCTTTTCTTTGGAGATGTACAGTCCCTTTTCAAGGATTGCTCCTCGTTTTATCCACTTTTGTTTTTCTACATTTGTTGTAAGTGTCTGCATTGTTTTTAACATTTCTAAATCTAAAATCTCAGAAGGTTGTAATTCCTCGCTCAAAAGAAAAACTTCTGAAGCTGAAGCTGCCTGTTTTGCAGCTGTATCAGCCCTCGCATTACCTTTTGAAATTCTATCCTGTTGCTTGGTATGAGCTGCGCATTTGCAAATAGCTACTTTTTGAGGTAACTGAATAGAGTCTAACAAATCTAAAATAAATTGCGCATGGTTAATTGGTTTACCAGTAGATGTTATCAATCCTCTATTTTTCACTGCTGTGCAAAAACATGTACAGTAGAAAAAGCATACTGGCTGTCAGTAAAAATATTTACTTTCTTACCTTCTGCTAAGGTACATGCCCTCGTCAAGACAATCAACTCTGCTACTTGTGCAAATAAGTTGTGTGGTAAAGACTTCGCTTCTAAAATCTCGGTATCAGAAACTACTGCATACCCCACTAGATTCTGTCCTGTAGGACCCCTCCTGCACGAGCCGTCTACATAGTATGTCACCTCGGCATCATCCAAGGGAACATCTGTAAGATCTTTTCTAGGTAGTGTCTTTTGCTCAATCTCCTGCAGGCAACAATGTGGTTTGCCATCTGCAGGGGTTGGGAGCAAGGTTGATGGATTCAAAGTTTTGCATCATTCAATTGTCATATGAGGTTGGCTCAACAGTATAGTCATACAGGAAAGATGTCTAGCAGGGGAAAGATATGCTACTTTTTCTTGCAGTAAAATGATTGCGACTGCATGAGGCACTCTCAATGTGAGAGGGTGGAACAACACTACTGAGGCTGAAGCCTGCACTGCCATTGCAGCTGCAACTACTTCTTGTACACAGTGGGGCAAGGATCACGCCACTGGGTCTAACTGTGATGAATAGTAAGCTATGGGACGTTGTTTGTCCCCATGCTGTTGTGTTAACACTGATGTCATATAACCTTGCTTACAGTCTACAGTTTGGAAAAATCGCTTATGATAGTTTGGTAATCCTAAAACTAAGGAAGATGCTATCAGTTGTTGTAGCCTGCAGAAAGCTGCTTCTGCTTCTGGTGTCCACTGTAATAAATCCTTTGCTGCCATCGGCTTTTTGAATATCAAATTAGTCAGCGGAGCAGATTCCAAGGCATAATTTGGTATCCAACTCCGACAAAAGTTAGTAGTTCCCAGGAAGGACATCATTTCCTTCTTGGTAGTTGGTTTAGGTGCTTGTAATATTGCTATTTTTCTGTCTTCATCTAATATTCTGCCTTCTTTGGATATTACATATCCCAGGTATTTTACCTGTTTTTTCCAAAGTTGCAGTTTGTTCTTGTTTACCTTGTGTCCTTGAGTATCTAAAAATTGTAATAATGCTACGGTATCTTCTCTACATTCTTGCTGGGTGGGGGCTGCCAGCAGAATGTCATCTACATAAAGTAGAATTTGACTACCTTTCGGTGGGATAAATCCCGCCAGGTTACTTGCCATTTCTTGTGCAAATATCGTTGGACTTTCACAATATCCCTGTGGTAATCTCGTATATGTATACCGTTTCCCCTGAAATGTAAATGCAAACCAATATTGGCTGTCTGAGTGTATCGGTATTGAGAAAAATGCATTGCTAATATCTACCACAGAAAAATACTTCAGCTGAGGTTTCAAATCATTCAACAAGGTGTGTGGATCTGGCACCATTGGTGCCCTGGGTATGACTGTGTCATTTACAGCCTGTAGATCTTGGGCCATATGCCATTCCCCGTTTGCTTTCCTAACAGGAAATAAGGGTGTATTATATGGTGAATTGGGAGATTCTGTTAAGACTCCTTCCTTAAGTAAGGCTGCTATTATAGGTTTGATCCCTATCTCTGCATCCTTTCTCAAGGGATACTGTCTTTTCTGAGGTCTAAATGCTGATTTTGGCATAATAGTAACTGGTCCTCTGTACGAATAAGTCCTACATCTGATTTCCCTGTTGACCAGAGAGTCTCTTGTATGTCTCGTAAGGCTTTTTCCTCTTCCTCCAGTAAGAGTAATACTCAGCTATCCTCACTTGCTTGTGAGTGCACAGCTGGGTGTGTCTGTGTTATCCAATTCAATTTCTGCTTCTATACTTCTTGTTCAGAGAGTTCTAACTCTGTCTGTTTTTCCCACCTCGTGACTTTTTCTCCTAAGTCTGCCCACTTCAAATTTCTATTTTTAGTTAAGCTCACATGTGGCAATCGATTAGATTTGTAAAGTGCTAAAAACTCCTGGGGTAATGAACAGCTTATTACACTGTTTCCTTCTGTGTCCCAGTACAAATTTCGTAATACTAGCCTATTTGCTTGGTTTTTAAACAACTCTTGTTCATATTCTTTATCAGGTCCTGGTCTATTACAGTAATATAGAGTACAATGCAACAAATGCTGTTTGTCAGTGTCAAGGGAGGGGGATTTACTGATGGCTACATTCATCAGTTCTTCGGTTACAGCCCCTGGACCAGTCGTAACCAAGTCCTGGCTGCACCAATAATATGTTTCACCCTCCGGTCGCACTACAAAAGTATCCATTTGTCACTGTGCTTCCATACCCTGTATGGTTGGAACTATGGCTATGCCAAATATCTGCATTAAGTCTCTGCCCAAGAGATTTACTGGGCATTTTGCAGAAACAACAATTTTGCTTTTCTGGGTCATTCCTGAAATGGGGTCAGTTATTGCTATGTCATGGGAGAGTGGCTCCCGATACAGCTGTCCATTAGCTGCTTTCACTAGTATGTTATCTGGTGATTCTGAATCTTCTGGTAGTTTGGAAGGATGTATCAGGGTCCATGAAGCCCCTGAGTCACACAGAAATTTGACTTCCCTCCCCTCTACCAGAAGTGTAACTTCCGGTTTTGCGTCTGCTAAGTAGAGCTCTAGGCTCAATAATGCTAAGTCCAAAATTTCATTTTCTTCATCATCTATAAGTTCATGTACATCCTCTACCCCTTCTGTCACATCCTCTACCTTTGCTACCACATTTGCATTTGTCTTTTCCTGTTTGTTCTTATCCAGTGATTCCTGACTATCATATAGTCATTCCTCACCCTCCTTATCTTCCGTAGTTACCTTTTTATTTAGCCTGCAATCCCTTGCCAAATGTCCTTTTTTTCCCGCATTTAAAACATTCACCCCTTTTCTTTCTTTCTTCAAAATCTTCTGATCGTTTATCAGATTGTTTGTTTCCCTGGGCATTTTTCTTACCCTTTTTCCTGGTTTGTACTACAAAAACTTCTGACCCATCTTCTACTGCAAATACTTGAGCTTTCTTTTTCTTTTTGCTATTAAAATGCCTTTTGGCATGTCTTGCATATTCAAGTAATGACTGTAATCTACTTGTACGATGATCTACCATGTGTTTTGTAATAAAGCTGCTAATGGGAGTAATACTGCCTTTTAAGAATGCATTCTTTAGCTGCTGCTCATATGGAGAATCAATGGTTATTAAAACATTCTAATAATCTAGCATAATATCTATCAACAGTTTCACCTTCTTGTTGTATGCACTGATTAATTCAAGTCCAATCAGCCCTTGGCTTCCATTTTTCAGAGATTTGGTCTGTCAGACCTTTTACTCTGTTATCCAGTTCTGCATTACTATGTGAGAGTGGTCTGAGCTCTGCGTCACAGGGATTCCACTTGCCACTGATCATGTGCCAATCTGGACCTACAATTTGCCTAACTACTTTTTCTACTTCTTCTCCATTTAAATGGTAACTTAACCTCATGTCCTGTAAGTCTTCTAAGAATTTTCTTAAATTAACTATCGGATGGGGAATTCCCTCTGTGGCTTTCCGGCTTTCTGGTGCCCACGGTCTATAAACTAAGAGAGTCAGATCCTGTCCTGCCTGTGGATTTGGTACTTCTATGAGTGGACATATCTCTTTCTCACTCATAGCTTGTGAATTTTTATTCATTTCGTATAATTCAATCTCCCCTCTCAAGTTACGTGTTCGAGACCTAGTCTCGATAGGATCCCTGACAAACGGTTTTGATTTCGCAGGAACAGCTGGGTATAGCGGAGGTGGATCAGCTTGTCCACTCACTTCATATTCTGGTAAGGGAAGCAGAGGGGGCGGAGGAGGGGCTGTTGCTATTACCAAGTTATTAT
The DNA here is from genome assembly GCF_019279795.1 of Protopterus annectens. Lineage (NCBI taxonomy): Eukaryota > Metazoa > Chordata > Ceratodontiformes > Protopteridae > Protopterus > Protopterus annectens. Next base: position 1,544,418,993 of record NC_056746.1, on the reverse strand, counting down.
CTTCTTTGTCTAAGTACATTGCTTTTGAATTTTTAATCTTTTGTTCCCTGCAATTTGCTTCCTCAAGCCACCTATGTGCCTGAGGGACTTCTAATTGCCGTTGCTTTTTTAGATGATCTTTCACGTCTGTTTTAAGTTGTCTGACAAGTTTAATAAGTGAAGATTTATCTAAATTACCATCAAATTTGTATTTACCAACCCATTTCGTATAGTACTTAACACTATCGGCACGCTGTAATTGCATGTATTTTGCGTCTTCGGTTAGGGGTGGGTCTCGGGAACTTTTCGTGCACTGATTTCCCATGTTGCCTTAGCTAAGCTGTAAATTGTTACGTAACCCTTCTTATCACGTGGTACCATGGTTTTACACCTTTTCACAGTTTATCTAGAATAACTGTCTACCTATTCTGTTTCCCTGATCTATGACAAGACAGTAACCTTTTTGTCCCTGATCTGCGCATGCAAATCTTCCTGACAAAAGACAGTTCTGCACCTAGTCCCTGATCTAAAACAGAAAAAAGGTAAATTCCTCCTTACCTGACCCTCCGTGAGTTGATCCACTGGATCGTTGACTCGTCCTCCAATCCCAGATCAGAAACAGTGGCTGGCCTCTTTCGAACGACAATTCAGTCAGAGGTCTTTCAAAACAGAAGAGCCAATTTGGCCTCTTCTCCATACGGGTAAATGCCATCGGGCCCAATTCTGACCTAGGCCTAGAGCAAGAGGTACTTTCTGGTCTGAAGGACCAAACTGTCAAAGGAAATATACTTTAAAAATGATCAAAACACGGTAGGTTCAGGTTAAGGTACTTTAATCTTGCAGCAAGGAGACAAAAATGTGCTATTACAGAATTTGTCTAACTAGAAACAGGAAATGCTTGCATTTTTATACACTTTCTAATAAGACATTGCCTACCAAGCTGACGTAGCAAATTACAAGTCTTTTCATCATCACTTCTTGACTATTAGTCTCATGATTTTCTGCTGATTTATCAATTTTTGTGAGAAACTTCCTAAGGAAAACAACGTGGCCTTGGTTACCACCAGTTAGATACATGTTATGTTACCATTCAAGGTACTATGGCTAATTCAAGCACAAAGCTAGCAGTTCATTTCTCTAATAACCTTTGTCTACATTATCTCTAAGATGCTGCAGCTGTACATGTTCTCATACTTCGAACAGAGCTGATTGTTTAGAATCATTACATTTACAGAATATAGCATTGTTCATTCATTTATTCCTGACCTAGCAGATAAGCACCTGCTTCTCAAGTACATTTCCAAAAGGCATAAACATGAATATTGCTGTGCTAGCAATTACTAGGTCAGAGGGCATCTTGCAAGTTTCAGAAAGCACACTGCAGTTTCAAAAAGCATCTTTTTCAGTTCTCATATGAAACTCAGTTTATATATAAAACAGTGCATATAAAATAGAATGAAAAACGTGGTAATTCTTTTAACTTCTAATTAGCATTAAGCATAAACACATTAATACATATTTTTCTAACACTTACCCTTTTGCCCATCTACATTATTATTATTATTATTGTTATTATTATTATTATTATTATTATTATTATTATTATTATTTTATTTTATTTTTTCTTATAAATAATATTAATAGCCTTACATGTGTACACATCCTTGAAATACTCCCACCACTAAATCTGCCACCTTGGATATGGAGAACATAATATTTACTGAGTCTGAATAAAATAAATCCCCACAACTTTCGACTGCCTCACCCTAGATTAAGTTCCTGGACTCAAACCCTAACAGCTAAAGAAAGAAAAAGTTTCTTACATCCTGCACCACCTTGACCACCTACTCACCTTACTGCACCACTATTATCTTGTTGGTCACTTGGGTGGTGGCTTGCATAAGTGACCTTCTACCACCAAGATCTTTTCAGCAAAAGCCTGCACCAAGAGAACTTAACCACCCCCACCACTATTAAATATGCCTGCTATTCCCCACTCCATCATTATTAAATATCCCTGCTGTTCCTCACCCCTGGTGACCTCATATTTCTATTCCCACCAAACTCCTTCCTCACTCAACTATCTACATAACTCACCTCCACCACACACACACACATACACTTTAGGTTTGTATCTTTGCAAAAAGGCATTCATAGACAAAAATGTCTGCTTAGGTTGGGCCTAATTTGTGAGTACAGGAAGAAGCATATTAACAGCTACTAACCTTAACCCTATATGGGTATTGCCAGATGATGATGATGATGATGGAAGAGGTTTCATATGCTGATTCATACATTCAAACACAAAAAGATTAATTGCCTTCTGATAAGCTTTTAGAGTGACTGAAAGATTTTCAGATGATGGATCAGGCTATGTAATATATGATGAGATACTGTTGCAGACTATCACAGCCACACAAAGCAGTACAAAGGAGCAAATATAAGGGCATTAAGTGATTGTTATGAAACCTGATCATAAGGAGGAGCAGCCTCCATGAAGGCTTGGTGGTAATTTTTTTTTTTTAATTATTTGACATTTGTTAACCGGGTTAGTCCAGCTGAGCAGATGCCCATTTTCAGTGAGACCCGAGCAGAGCAGCTTCAAATGAAAATTACATGAAATAGAAAATAAGGCAATAAGAAAATATTACATAAGGAGAAAAGCTCCAAATGAAAATTACATGCTAACATGTAAATAAGAAAATATTACATAAAATAAATGTGGCTAACAAACAATTTTACAATATTTCCTGGTAGTTACATCTTAGGACATAGATTTAGTAAAAGTATAAGTTTACAAGTACTACAACAGCCAACAGTAAAGTTTTATCAGCAGCTGGACCAAAAATGCAGTTGCTAGCAAACATGAAGCTGGAAATGGGTAAAGTACAAGAAAGTAAAGACTGGAAGAGATTCAACAAGAATAAGATATTTCAGGTATAATAAATATTACAATAGAAAAGATGAAGAAAGATGGAGTGAAATAGACACTTAAAGAGGAGGATGGATTGCAAGACAGCTGTTTTCAGGCTCACTGAAATCCTTTTTTACCATTTCTATATACATTCTCGAAATAGGTCATCACCTTAAGTTGCATAATGGAAACCTGAACTTATTCAGTTTCATCTTGTTCAAATGTGAAGAATTCTATCTGCTATAGGCTGACTTATTAGAACCACTGCTTTATAAGGCAGCTGCAATTTTGTATTTCATTGTGTTTCTGACATTGTTACAATCTATATTAAACCTGAAGGTGTGTATACCTTATGGTCTCTTTAATGACATTCAATTAAATGGCTCTTTAAGAAAAAAATGTTTGTTTAATGAAAGCTAACTGAAAAATTGATTAAGCTTGTATCTTAGAATGGGCAGTAATGGATGGAAGTAATTTACAAGCACGAATCTATTGAACACTGCAGCATAAAATAAACAGTTTCCATGTTATTTTGATGCATGTCTGCCATATGTTACTGTTAAAAGCCACATGTAATGTGTATTTTATTATACTGGAAGAGAATTTCCTCAGTTTGAGAGCATAAATTACTTTCCACAGAGCACGCTAATTCTTTAGATGTCTAGGCTTCTCTTGCTATTACGTAAAACAAATTGTATGGGGCATAATGCAGGTTTGTATCTGCTATACCCTTCAGGGTTGCTTTATTGCTCTCTTACAAAAAAAGAATAGTATAAATACTTGCAAACAATAGCATGCTACATATAGCAGGCTTTGCTTAAAGACAGAGCAAACTAACAGTGTATTAAGACTTGTCTGTAATATAATCATTTAGAAACATACAATTCCTTAGGCATGTGAATGCTGTAAGGTGGCATGGTTTGTGTTAGAAAAATGTGTACTTGAATATATGAGAAATGCTAGTTTAAAAGCAAAGTAGTATATAATGCATTTTATTCTATTAATCATATAATAGTAAGGATTAATTCATGTGTAAATGTAAGTAGTTTTGAAACTGCAGTGTGGCTTGAAGCAAAGCTGATCTTTGACCCTGGCAGAATGCTAGCTTAGCAAGTTTTAATGTTTATGCTTTTCACAAGTGATTATCTGCTGGGTCAGGAAATTAAATGTGTGAAATAATGAAATCTTCTGCTCTTTCCTGTTGGAATGATTTGGCCTTGTATATGTGTTACTGAGATAGCACGCAGCTGTGTGAGAAAGTGTAACAGAGAACAAAGACGTGTATTAAAAGACTGAAGCTGCTATTGTATTCGAACTGATATGAAACCTTGAAGAAGTAACTTTACAGAAAGACATTATGTCTGACTAGCTGGATAGCAAGGCCATATTGTATCTAGAGGAAAAGTTTTTTTTTTAATATACAGCATCAACAGCTTTATGAATAAAGGACTGTAAGCTAAAGTGATGTAGATGCCCTGTGACATATCACGTCAGTAAGGTGGGCATAGCTTAAATGTTAAACCTATATAAAATTGTGTGCTTCCTGTTTCATGTCAGACAAAATTCTGTACTTGTACATTTTTTGCCTCCTGGTGTACACTAGTAAACTTTTTAACCTGAACCTCCTGTGTATTGAAATCTTATTTTATTTAACAGTTTGCCATACCATGCTTTTTTTCTTCATAAGTAAGTTTGACCGAATTTATTTTATGCAATTTTTAAAAGCAAATGCATTGCTTGCTATCATTATGGGGGCCAGGAAGCCTAGAAATATGGATGTCTTATTTTTCCTAGAGACAAAAATGTATTGTCTTTAAGAGTTCACAAAGCTAAACTAGGATGCAGAAAAATACTTTTTTCAGACAAAGACCATCATATCTTTGATATGAATTCCAGGGAACTCACGTCTTTGGTGTTTCTCCCTTTCATCTGTAGTAATGGTCAACTAAATAAATCCCTATGGTCTTTTTACTTAGTGAGGAGACTCACTGTGCTAAGGCACACATGGTAATGTAGCCAATGCTAGTTTACTTAAGCGTGGAAGATGGAAAGTCTTGTTTTTGTGACCAAAAAAAAAAAACAAATATAGAAGGGAAGAAGACATCATGTTGTTTGTAAACAAGACAACACAAATAGAAGAAATGTAGTTAGAAGTAAGATCTAAACAGGAAGTAAGGGGAAGGGGAACAGCATGTCTAGATATATTGTAAAAAGTATGAAATAGCTATGCATTTCCAACCATTCTAATTTAATTTGTCCTACTTTTTCATAACAAGCAATGATACTTTTCAGTTATTAGTCCAGGCAGCATACAGTATACTGAATAAATCTTTCTGTGAAGCTGTAGATCCTTATACATTAAATGACTCTACAAACTTTTAGTTACTAATCACAGCCAAGTAGACATGGACTACTGCCTTCTTACAGTCCACTCATTTCATTCCATTATATGTAATGTAAAATTACCAGCAATCGCACCCTTTCTTGTAGCTATCAAATGGATGTTCAGCAGCTCAAAGCAGTCTTAATATCACCAGTTATTTTCAACAGAACCCCACATCTGTCGCTTAAGCAGAATATTGTTGAGCTCTTTAATTCACAGGTAGTTACTGGCATTTAGCTTAGATAATATGCAATATAAATAGTACAAGATATTGAATATCCTGGCCTTGTTGATTAAGTATGAGATAGATACCATGAAATGCAATGAAAAAACAATAGTGTACTATACTTTTGGTCACATAAGATGCTAAGTAGCTGCTGCCCTTTTTTATTTTGTCCCCTAGCATATTACCTTATCTGTTCCATCCGGGCTTAGCTACTGCCATATTTCAAACAGTTATTAG
>NC_056746.1:1544315754-1544408254 GCF_019279795.1 Protopterus annectens | reverse complement strand
AGGTCAGTAATCCTCTCCCAGTAACTGTAAAGAAATATAAAAGTATGACAGTTAGCAAAAGAGTGCAGTGTAGTCACTAAGTAATAGAATGTGCAAGTAACAAGTGTAAGAGTGTTTGCAAGTATTGCTTGATTACAAAAGTGTGTTGCAGTCTGTAATCCAAACAGAAAAATGAAAATGTCTGAAATAAAGTCTGAAATAAAGATGCCCCACCTGTAATATAATAGTACACAACCAGCAGCAGGCTGAAAAGTACAGCTGCAGAAGATGAGCAAATCACATGTGTGAAATATACCCTGTTGAAATACTGAAACATGACAGAAGTGAGACTGCTGGAAAGGATTGTAATAACTACAGGTAAAACATGTCAATAAAGCCTAGAAGTAAGTACCATCCTGAATAGTAAAATGAAAACAAGTGAGAGAGTGTGAGAAAGTGTTATGAATCCACCAATAAAGTAATAATAACCCCTGAATAAAGTATACTGCAGTCAGTACAGAATGAAATGCATGTGAGAAGCAAAACCAAACAGCGAAATCTGTTCAAAGTGTTGCTGCAGCTGGAATGTGTATCCTAAAATCTGGATATGTTGCTCTCAGTCTGCAATATGTAGATAGTATGATTGTCTGACATACCAAACATCCACAGTTGTCTATAGAAATATAAAGCAAATGTAGCAGGATGATGTAGCTGAACAAAGCCAGATATGAATGTGTATGAAGAACAATAAAATGTATATTGATGTAGCAGTAACAGTCCTATCACCAAATTGAAGTAGTTATCATATAGGAAACTGTAGTTAGAACAGTAGTGTGTATATATGTGCAGCTATTAGAAATGTACAGCATATGTATTGGTATTCGAAGGTGTTAATATTATTTTCTTCACCCCACTCTATAACCACATATAACCCATTCCATGTGAAAATGGTATGTGCAATCACAATTAACACCCCTGGACATTTGTCCTGTTGGGTCATAAATATTTGCATGTCCGTTGATGCATCTGCCCTGTTCATACATCCAAACCTGATGGCCTGTTGCCATCAATCAACCCTGCATGTTGTTGGACTGAGTATTGCTGTTCAAATTATGCATGTGTTATGCTCGCTGTTCAATGGTGTAAATATCTGGGTGTTTGGTTAATGGGAATACTAATGCATGCTGTTACAACTAATTGTGAATGGTATTATATGTTACTAACCCAAACTGTCATGACATAATGCAAAACATAGGATGACAGGGAAGGCGGGTTCCAGCGGACCCACCTCTCCCACCTCAGCTGGCGAGTGCACCTGGCACTAGTGCCCAGTCTGGACCCTCCTCCGGTGGCCCTGTGCCACCTGCGGGTAGAAGTGCTGCAGGGGATGGGGCTCATCCCCCCTCTGCAAGTGTGGCCGGAGGAGAACCACCACTCACCCTCAGTAGCGTCCGGACTGTGGTGCGTAGGGAGATCAAGGACTCTGTTCTTGGGCCCCTACGCCAGATTGAGGCACAGGTGGCACAACGTACGGGAATGCCTGTTGCCCGGCCTACACAGCCCCCAGCACAGTCCCGTCCTGGGCAGTGAAGGAACAGTGGCAACTGCCCATGGGTGGGGATATCAGTTCCACTGTTGCCATATGTGGGCTCATGGGCTCTGGATATCCAAACCTCCATCCCCGTCAATTGTGTAACCCCCCCACATGTGTCATACACCGCCCTTGTATGCGTCTTGTTTGTCTTGTCTGTTGACCTACCCAACCTACCTCCCCAGCTATACCGATTTACTTCACCTGACATACCACTCTCACCTGAAAAAAAAGTGCACTCTGTACCCCCAAAAAAATTACGCCCCATACATAGCTGCCCATTCCGCACACATGTCTGCTGGACATGGAAACTATCAATTAAAATTGGCTGTACAACAAGTATTATTGTTGTCCTGACACCTCTCTCAGGGGTGGAAGGTTTCAAATGTCACACCAAATTACATACATATGCACAGCTGTTGCTGATGAAGAAATGGGCAGCTATGGGCCTTACCTACATCCCTCCTGCAAATCCCAAGCTTGTTTCCCTACTGTCTTACCCTCTTTGTGACCCCTTTTACACCACTTTCCTGTCTCCCCATTTTCATTTCTTTCAAAGAAAATAGCGCAGGTGTGCGCCAGAGTAAGCACTGTTAAGCAGTTGTAAGCGGGTGTCTTGGCGTGTGTGAGCTAAACACCAGTGCGTCGTGAGCTCCGCAAACCAGCGCTAACCCGGTTACAACTGCTTAAAAGTGCCTTAGTCACTCTGATTGACAGGTCCTGTAGTCAGTTCAAAAGCAAAATAAAATCCCACTGTCAGTCCCGAACCCAGGACCTTGGAAACAGTAGTCTGCATAACCTACCACTAAGCCATGACTCTTATACAAGAACATTGTGCTAAAATAAATATATCATGTAATAGTAGGAATGAATGTAAAGGAAATATAGGATGTGTAGTACACAAAGCATGTCATTTAGAATTACTGTCAAAACTAGTGGATTTCCATAATAGTAGTGTGTGAACAGAAACAGACATGCTATTTGGTAGCTCGTAGGTAATAATGTCAGTTAATGTACATATATAAATGTATGTATATTTGCATATATATATATATATATATATATATATATATATATATATATATATATATAGTTGTAGGTGTCATTGTGCATACACACTTACTACAGGGAACAGGAGAGAGGAATGGAGAAATGTGAATCTACAACATAGCCTGAATCATGAGAGAGATACTAACCTTTACACTCACAGAACAGTGTCCACAGCATACCAGCATGGTTCCCGCCCTTACAATCTGAAAGGGCAATGCCTATCTCACATACCCTTTTATAGCACTGTCCTGAAATCACAGTGAGAACTGCAATCAGTACACAACTGGCTGCATGCAATTAGCAAATGCTGGCTTACAATTGGTGCAGAGGCCATCACATGGACCTATGCAGATACCTACAAAAGCATCCTGTACTAACACTCCACACATGCAATACGTTCATTGCACTGTCTGGAAGCAGACAGAGAGAGGGAGACAGACAGAGACAGAGAGTGAGAGAAAAAAATACACACGCTACACACTGAGTCTAAGCTGTCAGCAGTGACAGTAGAAAGCCGTGCCAGCAGCAGCAGGAAGCAGACGTAGTGGTAACGCAACCAGCTGCGACAAACACAGGTAATGTAAAGTAGCAGGTTAATAGTCTGCATACTGTGAACCCTCCAAATGTGTCACAGGTCTGTATCTATAGGTATGTCCATGTGATATGTTGTGTGTACGTAGTTCCACCAAAAGGGGATAACTATACATTACATGTCAGTCAGTGTTAGGCCATGATCCTGGCAGCAGTTGTCTGTGCGTTTCCCTCATCAATGGCTGTAGTGACTGTTTAGAAAGGTCAGCCAGGTTCAAAAGGCAGGATCAGCCCATCACAAAGGCAAACTGGCTGGGAACAAGTGTCTGCAGGTACCCAATATCGCTGTATATGCGTCCCATACTGAATAATTTCATAGCTTAGCAGACCAGGCTGGTTATGCTTATGATGCGGTAGTTCCCAGGGTCAGTAGAGGTGCCTCCTTAGTGGTGTGGGACCACTGTTGCTGTATGCCAGTGTTCAGGTACATATCCTGTAGTACGGCCAAGGTTAAATATCAGTCTTATATGCGGTTGTATGTCCTCTTGGAGTGCACGTAGCACACATCCAGGGATACCATCAGGTCACATGATGCTGTGTGTTCTGCTTTGCTGAGGGTGGCCCTCACCTGGACATGTGAGATGATAGGGAGGTTACATTCAGCTGTGATAAGTATTTCTACTTGGGGAGAAGGAGGGGGGATACGTGCACCGAACCTGTCTGCAAGAATGTTGCCAATATCTGTGTGTTCGGTGAATGTTAAGTAGGTGTGTATTAACTCAGAGCATATCTGAGGCATTTGGTCCATATGTGTAACATAACTGAAGAAGGCCTTGTGGTTATCTATAGTGTTTGTGGCCATTTCCCTCCCAGAGTAGGCCGTGGCCATTGTTATGAGAGACCGTAGCGTATTACAAGTGCTGACCACAGATGCCTTCCCTTAATGTGAATCTGTTCTGTCCTGCAGTAGCCTCCTGCTATTGTTATACAATCTGCCTCTGGCTGGGGTCCACCGGACAGGATGCCTAACCTTTGTGCATAGGGTCTGGGTTAGAAATGTGTGTGCAAGTTCCATGCAATCTGTGGGATGTCCGTGGTAAGCATTTGCAAAGGGGTCAGCAGTGTGGGTTGTGGCTTCCACTGGCTCAGTGGGCTGCATGGATACCATCTCAGTCCTAACAAGTGAATAACTGTCTAATCACATACATATCAAAGTAGTCTACTGTGCTGGTGGTGGTGGTGGGATATGTATATCCAGGCCGAGTAACTTGTGCCCACATCACACTAGTGGATGGCGTTCCACATACAGTACCTTGATATGAACCCCAGAGTGAGGTTGTGCATTGGACCTGTCGCAGTGTGCTGACCGATGGGGCATGCTACTATGTTGTATGGAATGTGGCAGGTATTGTTGCACAGGTGTTGGCTGAGCACTGATATCTGGCCATGTACTTGTGTATCCACCACGAGACACACACATGCAACATATGGGAGTAGTAGTATATCACTACACTGGAGTATCATGTATAGTATGTGTGCCATATATTGCTGACATAGTCTGCTGATATCCTGTTTGTGTTCTCTTCCAGGGAGATGGCGCGTCAGCGTAATCCCGCCTACTCTGCAGCAGAAGATGAGGAGATACACCAGAGCCTGGTGCGGGAGTATGACATACTGAATCAGCAGGAGAGGGCTGCACTGTGGCAGGACCTTGTCCGTAGGGTAAATGACATTGGCACGCATAATAGGACATATGAGCAGGTATGACATCACTGCAGTGATTTAATCAGAAATGTCCATCAGCGTGCGTCAGATATCCACAGGCAACAGGTTGCCACAGGAGGTGGGGTGACCACACATCCCCCCCTCACCAGACTGGAGGGGCTACTCCTATGTGTTGTGGCTCCAGCCCCAGAACAGCAACAGCAATACACCTGCATCATGATGGAGGCTGGATCCACACAGCAGCACGACATGGAGCGTGCAGATAATATGCCATATGTACACTTGACTGTTCTGTACACTGTTAGTTTATGCATGTGTAAGGTGTGTCCGTGGTATGTAGCTGTCAACATAGTATGTAATTGTGCATGTGTGATATTGGCAATATCAGCAGCTGACGTGTGAAAGGCAACTGGTGTACTACTGCACTGTATCATATGCAGTATCAATGGCACAGTTGTTCCCACTGACATTAATCTCCTCATTTCTGCAGGTCCCTCCGGGGTTACAGCAAGGCAGGCCATCCATGCTGGTGAGTGTGTTTAACAATACCTATAATAGTCCTGATAGTGCTAGTAATACTAGTGTAACTCAGTAGTGCTCTGTGTGTATACTGTGTGGTGTGCATGTGTGCAGGTGTGCCTGTGTCCACGTGTGCATGTGTGCATGTGTGCATGTGTGCCTGTGTCCACGTGTGCATGTGTGCCTGTGTCCACGTGTGCATGTGTGCATGTGTGCATGTGTGCATGTGTGCATGTGTACACATGTCCACATGTGCATGTGTGCATGTGTGCCTGTGTGCCTGTGTGCCTGTGTGCCTGTGTGCATGTGTGCATGTGTCCACGTGTGCATGTGTGCATGTGTGCCTGTGTCCATGTGTGCATGTGTGCATGTGTGCATAAGTGCATCACTGGTAACATTGTGTGGACACTATAAACTGTGTTTCCTGTCTTCCTCCCACAGGTTCTGGTGCTGCTCTGGTGTCTTGCAGCAGGGAACCTGAATCTGGTGCCACAGGTACTGGTAATGATGATATCTGTGTAATGGTACAGGAAGGTGTGTCAGGGTCTGCCATTGGTCAGCCAATTGACAGTACACAGCTGTCAACCCCATCATTGCGCACAGTCATCCTGCCAGTACATCCTTTGTCACCATTGTCCCTAGGTGATGGACAGGAATACAGTGGGCATTGACCAAGGTAATGTGGTATCTGTGGCACATGCATCCCCACACAGCAGCCATGGGCAGGGTCCTGTGATGGTACCACACAGACAGTTGCCCATGGGTTCTCGTGGGAGTATCCGTGGGCATACTGCCTCTGGCAGACATGCCCAAAGAGGTCTGTCAACCTCAGCTATGTTTCGGGCTGTCATGCAGGCACAGTCGCGTATGGAAAGGTACACCAGACAGGGTCTGAGGGAGCTGAGAGCATGTCGCACAGCCATGACTGACAGTATGCGCGACATCGTGGATGCTATCCGTAGTTTCACCAATGTCATAGACAGACTTTGCGGGGACATATTACAGCAGTTCCACAACCAAATGTCCATGAGCCAGGGCAATGGTGGGCGGTTGCGGCATCGACATGGCCGTATGCCAGCAACAGCAGCAGCTGGCAGTCGGCGCGGATGACAACAGGCCCGCGCCCCCATAGTGCCAGCAGCAGCCCCAGCAATGCTGGGTCTGTGCTGTCATCGGAACACCCCAGGAGACCACGTGCACGTGGCTCTGGACAGTCCCAACAGGGACCTGTGTCCAGTCAACACACTCCCGCTTCTGATGACAGTACCCAGTCTGGCTTAGTACTGGATACGGTCCGTAGCACCCCTGCCAGGCACAGGTACCGTGTCCATGCCCTCAGACACTGATCTGTATGACCTGCCAGGTGCAGTCTGTGGCTGTCCACAAACCCCTGTATATGGCAGCCATGAGGTGGAACTGTGTGCATGCATACACACATGCAGAATGTTAACACCTAGGGCTACCACATACATGCACACACTGCACCAACAGTGCCCCACCCTGTACTGCTGACCCTCACCAACACACATACACACACATGTCAATTGGTGGTATCAGTGGCAGACTCAGGCATACCTAATGCTACCTCCTGCAATCTCCAACATCAGTGCAGGAACAGGTAAACACATTGCTGATGCACAGGGTGACTACATAGAAGTGTATTAGTAGTATCATGTTGGTAACAGTACAGTGTGCTGATATGACTGTGTGTATATTTCAGCATGCCTGATGCAGTAACCGTATGACTGTCCTGAATTGTTATCTGCACCCATAGTACGTACCAAAGTGTAACAGCTGCACATAATTGCATACCGGTGGTAAGGATGTCAACAAATAGCCACATACATGGGTAGTACAGGGGGGAAGCTAATGCAAGTAGTGATATGCAATGATGGACATGTACAGTAATGGTGGCAGGTTGCCCACAACGAGTATGCAATGTGGATGTTTGAGCATGTTGATATGCGTGCAGTACCAATGTAATCCAAATCACAATTAACTATGACATAATATCAGTTCTACCATGGGCATCTGCGCTGTGCATTCCTGGGTACATGTTGATAGTGCCTACATATTTGCACTGTTACCTACTGTTAGTGTTACCCCTTCTTTGTTGTACAATGGACTACTTCCAGCCCTGCTTACTGTAACTTTGTTTGCATGCATGTTCGCTTGGGGTTCCCTGGAACACTGCTTCCACCTGCAATGCAGAGTTACAGTACTTCTGTGGACTCCTAGTGACATCTGCATAGCGTACGATACGTATGTCAAGTTTACACATGACAGAACATCACTGTCTGTCCTGTTCGCATGTACATTGCCTGTGACACATTGCACATGTCTTACCTGGCATTTACCCACGTGTGCAGTCATATATGCCAGTGCTATGAAACAGTAGCAGTACACCCACACATACACACCTTCAGTATGTTGTTCCCCATTGGCCCTATGTGTTGGTACTCACCATGGCAATCACACTACTAGGGTAGCATGTGCAAAGGTAACCTGTGAATCACCTCTATGGTCCAGTTGTGGTTTATGTGAGTCATGTGGCAAGGTCACAGCTGCCACATGTATGCAGTCAACCATCACCCTTGGCCAGGAATGTACAACACATGTGTGGGATGCCACCACATAGCCAATCTGGGGACTGAGCACTCTGAACCCAGTAATGCCATACCCTGTCAGGTGACATGCCATACTACAGTGACTACAATACCAGTCAGACATAGACACGCACTGACAGCAAGCTGAACACACTGGAGCATACGTGGGGACTCAGAATAGCATCCTACCTGAGCATCACACACCTCCGCAGCTGGCACACAGGCATATGTTACGTCGGAACAGAGCACATGCCACACATGGCACACACATCCCGTGTGCCACACACTCACAGCCTGTAGGGCTACACAACACACCTGCTACAGATGTGTCAGGTACCTCTCTTGGCCACTGCAGTGGGGCCCCGCTCAACAGGCTGTACATGGTGAAGGTCACAGTGATATGCCTCTGGGGCACTATGGTCCACCACAAAACACATGCATACAGGTCAGTCAGAGGCATGGACACATATGACTCAGTCATTGACCATGCCGCTATGGATGACCTGAGACATACCTCCCTGGACTACATGATAGGGAACATAGAAGGGATCTCTCAGCATGTGGCATGGGCCAGTATAAGCCTGATCTTGGCTGCCATCATACCCTCACCAGGTATGCTACCACTATATGTAGGAAGGGTGTTCTATGTCTACATTCTGCTCAGTCTCCAATGTCATTCATAGGGTGTCCACTGGCTGTCAACGTGTGCTTACATGCTAGGGAAGCCACAATGATGTGCGAGGGGCAGCTTGCACGTGACACCCATGGCCCAATGTATATTGGCGAAGCCCCTTAATACACATATACTGCCTTATGCTGCAGGACACGGATTACATAGCCACCTCTGCGGGTATCACACAGGATAGGACACTAACAGTGATGCTACACAACACCAGCAGTGTACACCGCAAGATGCATGCACTGGACAATGTCCTCAGCATGGTGAACTGCAATGTCTGTGCAGTACCAGAGTCCTGATTCACGGCTCACAGATGCATCCCATCACTGACAGGTTATACCTCATACCATGCCTGTCGTCCCTACACATGTAACACTGGGCAGGTGGGTGGTATCCCAAGGCATCACAGATACACACACCTCCAGGTTGTTGGCACAGCACAAAGCATCAGGGCCTATTCATGTGCAGCTAACAGTGTGTCGGACGGCCGTCTGGTTCATAGCCTGGCACACACAACCCTCCCATACACAGGAAACCCACCTATCCTCCATAACAACACTGGCAATATGCGAGCCTCAAGAACCGTCTTTATATGGCTGGACTGCATCCTGCCAAACATTGTGCATGAGCATTACTGTAGCTACAACACACTAGTTGAAGGGTTCCCAGCATGTGGTCACTGAATTGCAGTGGAATGACATGTTACCACTCCCACAACAGGTGGGAACATGCAGCACCTGTATATCGACTACATGTAGACTATATGGCCCAGAGCAGATGTGTATCCCCTGCTGTAGGTATTTTACCATATACACCCACACTGTATAGACACATACCGCGTGCGGCCCCTGCACAGTAAGACACAGTCATATTGTTATGCATTGCAAATACCATGTATCCACTCGAGGCATGTGTCAGACATGGTAACTACTGCAGGTCACAGGTATATATGTGTATGTGTCACACACATACATCATGTGTGCATTGCCATTGCTGGTTTAGGCAATGGCATGCATTGTTATGCACTAAGACCCACACAAGGTCATAATGTGTGACACAACCACACATGGCAGTTGTGGGTTACCAAAACATACCTATCTGTACTCTGACAATGGTAATAGACCCAGTAGCAGAGCGCACTATTGGCATTACTGGCCAACTAGCTTTGTTTGGCTGTGCTGATAGTGTGGTGACATCCCCTGTGTTTACTGGGGGAATATGCAGCATCTGGTGTATTGTCGTATTTGCCAAAAGGATCTGTTCTCTCACATTTGTATTTACACACACCCTACTACCAGGTCACAGGTATATATGTGTATGTGTCACACACATACATCATGTGCATTGCCATTGCTGGTTTAGGTAATGGCATGCATTGTTATGCACTAAGACCCACACAAGGTCATAATGTGTGACACAACCACACGTGGCAGTTGTGGGTTACCAAAACATACCTATCTGTACTCTGACAATGGTAATAGACCCAGTAGCAGAGCGCACTATTGGCATTACTGGCCAACTAGCTTTGTTTGGCTGTGCTGATAGTGTGGTGACATCCCCTGTGTTTACTGGGGGAATATGCAGCATCTGGTGTATTGTCGTATTTGCCAAAAGGATCTGTTCTCTCACATTTGTATTTACACACACCCTACTACCAGGTCACAGGTATATATGTGTATGTGTCACACACATACATCATGTGTGCATTGCCATTGCTGGTTTAGGTAATGGCATGCATTGTTATGCACTAAGACCCACACAAGGTCATAATGTGTAACACAACCACACGTGGCAGTTGTGGGTTACCAAAACATACCTATCTGTACTCTGACAATGGTAATAGACCCAGTAGCAGAGCGCACTATTGGCATTACTGGCCAACTAGCTTTGTTTGGCTGTGCTGATAGTGTGGTGACATCCCCTGTGTTTACTGGGGGAATATGCAGCATCTGGTGTATTGTCGTATTTGCCAAAAGGATCTGTTCTCTCACATTTGTATTTACACACACCCTACTACCAGGTCACAGGTATATATGTGTATGTGTCACACACATACATCATGTGTGCATTGCCATTGCTGGTTTAGGTAATGGCATGCATTGTTATGCACTAAGACCCACACAAGGTCATAATGTGTAACACAACCACACGTGGCAGTTGTGGGTTACCAAAACATACCTATCTGTACTCTGACAATGGTAATAGACCCAGTAGCAGAGCGCACTATTGGCATTACTGGCCAACTAGCCCTGTTTGGCTGTGCTGATAGTGTGGTGACATCCCCTGTGTTTACTGGGGGAATATGCAGCATCTGGTGTATTGTAGTATTTGCCAAAAGGATCTGTTCTCTCATATTTGCATTTACACACACCCTACTACCGCCCCCCCCACACACACACACACACACACACACTTGCAGGATTCATACCTCTACCTAACTAAGTCACGACACGTGAGAAAGACGCATTAGCGAAGTGCACTATTCGGATTACTAGGAGGTTCCTCTTCTGTGGCTGTACTTATAGGGTGCTGACATCATCAGTGTTTTGAAACGGTAATGTGCATCAGGTAGTGTGATCTCCTGATTGCCAAAACTAACATGTTTTTCATACAGAATTGTACACACACAAACTCCCCACATCCAAACACACACACACACTTGCCATTTGCAGGTTTCAAACCCCTACCTAACTATGTTATGACACTTGAGAGTAACGGTGTAGCAGACTGCGCTATTCGGATTACTGGTAGGTGTCTCTTCTCCAGCTGTATGTATAGGGTGCTGACATCATCACTGTTTGGAAAGGGTAATGTGCATCATGTAGTGTGATCTCCTGATTGCAAAAAAGCACATGTTTTTCATACAGAATTGCACACACACAAACTCCCCACATCCAAGCACACACACACACTTGCCATTTGCAGGTTTCAAATGCCTACCTAACTATATTATGACACTTGAGAGAGACGCATTAGCAGAGTGCACTATTCGAATTACTGGGAGGTTTCCCTTCTCCTGCTGTACTTATAGGGTGCTGACATCATCCGTGCTGAGATAGGGGAATGTGCATCCTGTAGAGTGCTTTCACAGTTGCCAAAAGGGACATCTCCTTCACACAGACTTGCACACACACTAACCCCCCTCCACACACACTGGGCAGCTGCAGGATTCAAATCCCTACCTAACTATGTTGTGACACTCGTGACAGATGCATTAGCAGAGCGCGCTATTTGAATTACTGGGAGGTTTCCCTTCTCCTGCTGAACTTATAGGGTGCTGTCATCATCCGTGCTGAGATAGGGGAATGTGCATCCTGTAGAGTGCTTTCACAGTTGCCAAAAGGGACATCTCCCTCACAGAGACTTGCACACACACTAACCCACCTCCACACATACTGGGCAGTTGCAGGATTCAAACCCCTACCTAACTATGTTATGACACTCATGACAGACGCATTAGCAGAGTGCGCTATTCGAATTACTGGGAGGTTTCCCTTCGCCTGCTGTACTTATAGGGTGCTGTCATCATCCGTGCTGAGATAGGGGAATGTGCATCCTGTCGAGTGCTTTCACAGTTGCCAAAAGGGACATCTCCCTCACACAGACTTGCACACACACACACTAACCCCCCTCCACACACACTGGGCATTTGCAGGATTCAAACCCCTACCTAACTATGTTATGACACTCGTGACAGATGCATTAGCGGAGCACGCTATTTGAATTACTGGGAGGTTTCCCTTCTCCTGCTGTACTTATAGGGTGCTGTCATCATCCGTGCTGAGATAGGGGAATGTGCATCCTGTAGAGTGCTTTCACAGTTGCCAAAAGGGACATCTTACTCACACAGACTTGCACATACATCAACCCCGCTCATACACACACACACACACACACACACACACACACACTGAGCAATTGCATGGTTCGAACTCCTACCTACCTATATTATGACACTTGAAGGAGATGCATTAGCAGAGTGCGCTAACCGAATTACTGGGCATCTGGACTGCACCTGCAGTATTTATAGGGTGCTGACATCTTTATTTCTACAGAGTTATGTACATCTAGTACTACCTGTCAGGTGGGGGATAGCATATATATGCATTTGCAGCCACCTACGTCAGGCTTAGATATGCACATCGCACTGGCAGGTTAAGTTCTATACCATGCTTCATGACCACAGGACCTGTAACACACAACACAACCAGTCCAGAACACCACACCCACATCCAGGACACACACTTAGCTTCCCTGGGAACAGTGCCGGGATATGCAGGTGTTCACATACACCATTCCAGTTGTTAACATCAGGTACAGGCATATTGTGTGTGAGAACTACTCAGGCCTCTACCACTTTACCCTACAGCCACTACAATTTGTGGGTCCATGTGCTATGGCAGAACCACACACCACAGCCACATGGGGGAATACATATTGCACCTGTCCATCTGCAACATGGGTACTCACTGTTCCTCACCTGAGGTAGACCACCATTGTTGATATCTGACCATACCCACCTTTCCCTGGACATCCATATCCCATCCCCACCCCCAGGCAAGGTTGTCACTGCACACAAACTGTATTTAGCACAAGCAGACTCTACACTTGTGAAGACTGGGGTGGCCGACTTCAAAGGACCCATGCTGGGGGACTATACTGGCCACTCAGCATAATCCTTGACAATTGCATTCTATGAACATGTGTACGGTTTGCATTGATCATGCTATCCTACATATACCCATGACTGCTCCACAACAAGACACCTGTCAGGTGTACTCCAGCCATATATGAGCCGTCCAATTGACAGAGTGAGCTAATACATTGCAGAGCTGTAGCCCACAGAGGGAGGACATCTGTGAACAGTTCCGGCATGACACTTCATTCCCACATAATCATCACAACACAGCGTTGACAGTGGAATTGTCCAGACAATGCAGATAGGGCTCCCCTCAGTCTGTTACTGATGGCCACTTACTGTTAGGGATCCTCTGCAACCCTCTTCCAGCACACACCAACAACATGGCTGTGGCTTAGCACATTCAAACCCTGGGATCTCCACTGTGCCCCTGCTTGACAGAGGCACAGCTCACAAGCCTCACACGTTGCCTTATGTGACCTACTTTACAGTGGCACAGTAGCCTACTGTACTGGGAATGCAGATGCCAAGCACACTCTGGCTGAGCTGTCATTCCCTAGAGCAACAAGCCTAGTATTGACCTCTACACCCATATGTTCAATTGTCAGATGCACAATATTTGTTGTGCTGTTCTACTGTTTGCAGGTCTTTATTGCCATAGCATTCCCTGTTCCTATGACCCACTTGTGTATCTGTGGAAGATGTTTGCATATGACAGCGATCCACTATATCACTTATGTCTCTGTAGTCATTTACTGTGTGCACTGGGCAGATTGCTGTGTTGTGGTTGGTTCCTGGAATGACACGTACAAATACCGGATGTGTGTGGCCAACTGCTAAACGGATGGCCTAAGTGTGTGAGCATGCCCAGTTCAGCCTTTCCATGGCATGTTGTCTGACATATGCCTCATTTATCAAAGTGTGCGAGCATGCCCAGTGTGAGCTTTCCATATGTTGCACTCTGAAGTCCACCACATATTTGGGTGTGTGTGAACTTCAACAATATCTCACATTTATGGTTGTGTGTTGGGTGTCATGTTGTGTACTAACTGGCCAACTGCTTCGTGTCTGCCACAACAGGGATTATACTGTGCCTGCAGGGATTGCATGGGATACTTTGCAGACAGTTGTCAACATACTTTCATAATAACCTAACACTGTAGTACCGTATAGTGTACTGGTTCAGTACTTTCACTGTGGTGGACAGTATCCTGGGCTTTAGTCCTATCACTGCTTGACATATTCATAGTGTGCACAACAGACTGTGTAGGGGCCAGTTGTGCACATATGACCATGTTGCATTATGTTCAGATATGGACTACCTACACCAGGCTCGTCCAACATTGGTAGTGTATTCCACAACATAGGTGGACATTGGCAAACACTAGCGATGTTCCCTAGGCCATTTCTGATGCTAGTCACAGGGTGTGTTTGTCCTTCGACACACATTGTAACTGGAGTTTGCCATGACATATGTCATGGTTGGTATACTGTGCCTCCGTCTACCTCTGACATAACAGTGATACCCAGGGTTAACCTACCATCTCCCATCCACTCATCAGGATTCCTCTTGAGGGGTGTCGATAGGTGACTCTCTGGCTAACCTGTACTGGGAGTCTACTCAAGAGTGGGGGTGCCTTCTGTGTTATGGATCATTCTGTACAGCTTGTCCTATGTATGTCAGTGTTGGGGTTCAGGTCTCTCAGGTGCATAGCTCACTGCCATTCAGATTGTACAAGGTGCAGCATGTTCATTGATTCCAGGTTGGACATGGCTTCATACATCAGGCACAGCTTGCCTGTAGCTGGGCAGTATGGCAGTGTGTGGGGCTGCAGTTTGTTTACTCAGGCAACACATGGCATCTGTTCATGCTCTTTGCTACTCCTGGTGGAGTACTGTTGTGGACTTTACAGTTGATGGAGGTGTCTGCTGAGGTATATCCCACAAGGGCTATTGTAGTCAATTGTGAAGCTGATGAAGGATGACTGCAGAGCCACAGTGACCACCCCTTATCTACATCTGACAACCTTCATGATTGGGTGGGTATATGGAATGTTTCTGCGAACGCTACAGCCACATGTTTGTCCAGTGCAGGATATCTATCACCTTGTGTCCCCAGGTCTCTCATTACATGTTAGGTACTTAATGGGTTAGCACCTGTGTGGTAATTTGTGGGCACTTACTGTATATCCACGGTGGTTGTCTATCCACAGTTCTGCAATTAGCTTGCTGACATGGCTATGGCTCCAGTTGTCTGTTTGTAGGTGGCCCTTTTGTGGGTTGCTTGTGTCAGCTGGGGGTCGGATATGGTGGGCTGTTTGTACTCCTCTGCATACATGTTCAGTCACAGTCCTTCCATGTTGGCCTATACCTATGGGACATATATACAGAACGGGGGGGGGCAGGACCAGGCCTTGTGGGATGCCACTCATATCTGCTTTGTAGTCTGACATGGATGCAGCATGTATGACCATGTCAGTTCTGTCCTCGGTCTGGTTTGCAACCCCTTTACTGACATAGGGGTATATATTTAAGCTGGTGAACATATCCATACTGAACTCGTAGGGTATTGCCTAGAAGCATATGCACGGTCCAGCTACGCTGTGTGGACCACATTGCCCTCATCAATGACCTTAATGACTGCTTCAAATGGGTCAAACATGTTTAGGGGCAGGATCTGCAGTTATGACAGCCACACTGTGTAGGGTCCAGTATCAGTAGGTCCACGATAGCTTTATGTCTGCGGTACATACTGTTCCTTTCCATAGCTGTGCAGACCAAGCTTGTCAGGATCCTGGGGTGGTAGTTTTCAGTATCCATTCAGGCAACACCTTTGTTGTGAAGGACCACTGTTGTTGTACACTGCTCTTTGGGTACATATCCTGTGGTAAGGCTGACATTGGGCAGTAGTGTGATTTGGCATTCCATTATTCTTGGAGTCCATGTTGGCCTCAGCCCAGGACACCATCACATACTTTTGCTGCTGTGTGTTTTGCTTTGCAGATGATGGCTGTTACCTCAGCATCTGCAATGTCAGGGGACCAGCAGTCTGCTGGGATAGATATTTTGCATTCTGGGGGGGGGTTTGCACTGCACCTGTCAGGTCGTATGTTGGCAATATGTGTGTGTGTTTGGTATGTTGTTTGTAATATCTGTGTGATTCGGAGCATATCTGTGGATTCCCAACATGGTTCCTACCATCAGTTAAGTAAGCCTTGTGATTCTCCTTAGTGTCCTGTACAATTTGTATCTTCATAGGTTCATGGGTTCATACTAGGCTGTCCACCCAAGGGCATTAGTAAGCCAAGCCAGAGTGTGTGTGTCTTTCACCGCCCCTTGCTATGTGACTATTATGTCCATTTATGATTTTCTTTACTGTGCCTCTGTCTGGTCGTGACACAGTGAAGACCCCCAGTATACATGTACGATCATCCATCCACTTGACAATATTCGTGTTGAGGGGTGTCAGTGAGGGGCTCTGCCTAACATGGATTGGGATCCTGTTTCTGGGTGCGGGGAGCCTCTGGGTTATGTATCTGTCCCTCCAGCACATCCTATTTCATTATGTGTTGAGGGTGACATCTGTCACTGTCACAGCTCCAATGGCTTTGATTTCCTGTGGTGGAGCATGTCCATTACTCCTGTGTTGGACATGGCCTTGTACAACAGACATACAATGCCTCTGTGTAGACAGTCTGTGACTGCATTCAGCTGGGGTGTCTACAGCCAGGCAGCATATGACATATATTTGACACCCTTTATCCTCTTGGTGGGGTACCTTTGAGGTCTTCCGAACCGCTGCAGGTGTCACGTATGGTACATCCCATATGAGTCATTGTACTAGATTATGGGTGTGATAAGGGAACAGTACAGAGGCACAGTGACCTCTGTTGATGTAGATGTGAATCCCTTCATGATACGGTGTCCAATATAGACAATCTTCCTAGCCACATTGGCATTGTGTGTGTCACATGACAGATTACTGTCGACTTGTGTCCCTAGGTCCTTGATTACTCCTTGCATACATAATGGTTTACCACCTATGTGGTAATTTGTGAGTACCTTGTCTGGTATTTGGTGGGACATTCATACTGTCCACTGTCTACAGGATGTCTGGGCAGAGTTCTTGTGTGTGAGAGTGTGGTCTGTCGCATGCTACAGACTGTACAGCAGTTTTGACTACAATTAGGTGCACATGGGTGGTCTCCGCTGCTTTGTGCATTGTCAGTTACCTGGCTGTATGGGTGTCTGTGCTGCGTATGGATACTCCCCCTCCTTTGATGTTTTGGTCCAGGTGTTGGGGCCATAACGCATGATATGTGGTATAACCTGGTAGTGCTGGTGTGCTATCACTAGGCTTGCAGCAGGCTTCTGTCACTGCACAGACATTGATGTTCTCCATACTGGGAAGTGCCTCAGGGGCATGCATATTGCAGTTTACACATCTGGCATTGGTCAGCATTACCCTTATGTTTCTTACCACTTATGTTTTCTAGGGTGGTGGGTAGTCTTTTTGGCCTTGCCTACATACGGCTCTATGGAGGTGGCAAAGGCCTTATCCAGTATCCAGATGCACAGGGGTAACAGGTGCAAGCCATCCCTGGAACAGCAGCATGGCTTGTCATGCATGACATCTCAAGCACAGACATTAGACCCTCTTGGACTGACAAATGTAACTGTGCCACCTGTTAAAGATGATCATTCTGTGTTTGTACTGTGGCATCATTCTTGGTGAGGGTTGGATGCTGCACACGGCCAGTGTCATACCGGCCTGGGGTACATACTCAGAGAGATCATCCATGTCTCTTTTCATGTAGTCCAGGGAGGTACATCTCAGGTCATTCACACCAGCATGGACATTGAGTGCATCATATTTCTGCTTGCTTTGGGGTGACCTGCGTACTTGTGTTATGTGGCATATTGTGGCAGCCTACAGGCAGCTTACTGTACCCTTTCCCTTGTTCAGTCTGGTGAGTGGGATAGCAGTGTGTCTGCCTATACAGACACCTATTACAACTGTATCAGGCATGTTGTTTCTCCTTCTGGCCTGTGACTGTTTGGCACACCAGCTTTGTGTACTATGTGTTGCATGTGCTATGTTTGGAGGTTGTGGTTGCTTGGGATCTGCTTTGGAGGCTTCTGTTGGTGTGGTGTGTTTGTAATTAGGGCCTCCGGGAATGTTTTTCTGTGTTTATGTGTTTGGTTTACAGTTGTGGTAGGTCTATGTGGGACTGGGTTTGTGGTGTATGTGGTTACCTTCTCCTCCTGACTAGTTCTGACAGTACTGAGTTGGGGGAGCTCAGCCTCTGGTTTGGATACATGATTGCATCTATCACATATATTTGTATTTATTGGGGGGAGTTGTGGTTGTCTGTGTACTTGGGACAGGTGTCACATTGCCTCTGGATTCACAGATTCTACTTGTTGTGGCTAGCCTTAGTGGATTGTATGTGTGGACATATGTTATTGCCATACTACTGATCAGTGATTACTTCCCTTTTTATGTTTGCTCTATCATGTGGTAGCTTCCTCATTCTCTTGCATGGTTTGGTAATGGCTGGAGTCCAGCATGCCAGATGCCTGCGTGTATGGCATCGTGTCTTGCTGTTATTTGTGATTGCATACTCCAAGCATTCCTGGCTGTGTTCATGGAATGCCTGTATAACATGTTCTGCGGTGTGTCCCATATTCTGCACTTGCACAGGGCCTTTCATGGATTCCATATCGGTTTGGAGGGGTGCAACCTATGCTTTACACATGTTTTTTACTGTAGTATTCTGGCCAGGGACTGGGGTCGGGCTGTGTATATCCAGTGTGATTACTCTATGGTCTGGTCTTACCAGTGAGGGATACACTTCTCATCTTGCCATCCAGTACACATTTTGCTGATTATTACATCCAGTATGCTTACCCCTCTTGTGGGAGTGGTACGTTGTTCCTGGGCATTTTGGTTTATGGATTCTGGGAACTTTTCTCCGACTGTGTTGGTGCTAGTATAATGCTCCCGGTGTATGTCTGGGTATTTTCAGTCAAGCATTATAATGTGGTTTGGGGGGCTTGATATATTCATGTATTTCAACATAGGCCAGGTGCAGTTCCTGGTATTAGGACAGTAGTCTGCAGCAGGCTATATACTGGGAGGCAGTTTTAGCCATTGGTATTTGACCATGGCTATTCAATGCAGCTTCTTGTTGTGGTACCAACATGGGGGTGTGGTTATCCTTGACATTTATTGCTAGTCACCCTCCTTTTGTAGCTTGTTCCATGTTTTGTGGCTGTACAGCACAGTATGAGGTGTGACCTGGTAGTGTTAGGGTGCTGATGTGAGCCTTGACCCAGTTTTCTATTACAGGACTGATATCTACATTCTCCATACTGTGTGCATTTACACTGCACACATCTTGCTGTTTAGACTTCTGGCATTGGGTAGCATTACATCTAGGTTCCTATCCCTTGTGGTAGCTATGAAGGTGGGTTTGTGTTTTGAGACTTACCTATTCAGGGCATGCTGTGGGTACTGCCAGCCTTTGCCACTATCCATGGGGCCTGGACTGATAGGTGCATGCCACCCCTGGCAGGTGGTGCATCATGTCATGCTCCGCATGTCTTCCCAGGCTGGAACACATTGGCTCCCCTTTGACTACCTGCATTACTTCAGCCAGTTATTGCTATTTATCATCCCATCGTCATTTTGTGGCTTCATGCTTGGTGAGGGTGGATGTTAGTCAGGGTCCTCAGGTGTGCATATAGTACATGGTGTTACATTACTTAACACATGGCATTCATGCCTCAGGTGGTGCTGCAGGGCTGCCTCTGTTGGATGCACATATTACACTCCCTGTACATGTTTATGAGCAGGTCATGTCATTTTAGGCATCCCTGTTATTATTTGAGTGAGTCAGAGGGGGTATCATTCCCAGGGTTCCTACTGAGCCAGTGTATGTGCTATGCGTTGCCTCTTTGCCAAGGCCAGGGCATACTGGGCATGCCTCCTTCTGCCTACTGGGGTAGGCTCAGGTTGTTCCTCCTCCGAGTCACGCTCTGCCTGTGATGGCCTTGGCAATGGTGGGGGGCTGTTTGGCCCAGCCCTATGCTGGTCCTGCTGCAGCTGTTTTCGCAAGATCATATTATGTAGCATAGCACATACCATGACAATTTGGGTACATGTAGTTGGTGTGTACTGCAAGGCTCCACCAGATGTGTCCAGACACCGGAACCATGACTTGAGCAGCCCGAACACACGCTCTATTACATGTTTGTGCATGTGCCTCATTATAGCGTTCCTGTTCAGGTGTGTGTGCGTTTCTGATGGGTGTCATCAGCCACGACTCCAGTGCATAACCTGCATCCCCCACTAGGTGTCCGTGTGGGATGTCCCCATTGGCAAATGTCTGGTACAGCTGTGTCAAATGTCAGATGTGGGAATCATGGTAACTCCCAGGGCAGAGAGCACACACATTCATTATTATGCCCTGGGCATCACACACAACCTGGCAGTTGATGGAGGGGAAGCCCTTGCGGTTAATGTAGGCCCTACCCTGCTCACTGGCTGGTGCTTTGATGCGTATGTGCGTGCAGTCTATTGCACCCAGTACCTCAGGGTATTCCACTATTTGCTGGAAGAGACGCATATTGCTGGCCAATACCTCACGGGCATTGGGCAAATATACATGATCACTGACATGTGCTGACATGGCATCCAGGAATTGGTGCAGTACCCTGGAGGCTGATGCCTGTGATATCCCCATCATATCACCAGTTGGTCTCTGGAAGGTACCTGTTGCTAGTATTCTTAGGCCAACACATACCTTGGTTTCCACTGGGATGGGTTCCCCTCTGTTGGTTCTGTGTGTGAGGCGTGGCCTGCACAGCTCAATTATTTGCTGCAGGAGCTCTCTGTCCACTCTATAGTGCTCTACTATCTCCAGCTCATGTAACCCGTGGTAGGTGACCCTGGGCCTGTACACTCTTCTCTGTCTCCTCACTGTGGGTTGTCTGGCACCATCTGCATTGTTACCACCCTCAGCAAGTCATCTATGTCTCATTATGACAGCTATGGCAGCCCCTAACATTTCTGCTCTGAGTGAAGCTTTTTCAGTTTTCACTTCTATTAGCTTACTCCTGTCTTGCAGTGTCTCTTGAGAGAAACATCCTGCACTGCTGTTTGCAGAGTTTTAAGTGCTGGGCTGGGCTACTATTCTGCCTGTGTAATTGCCTACTTCTAATTGTTTTCACCTGCTAGCTCCAGCAGTATTCCCTGCTAGCTTCCTACTAATTCTGTTGCTTCCTTTTTCCTTTCTGTTTCCTCAGGGGGGAGCAGCGTGCATACCAGCAGAAATGCACTCACAGTGGCTTACATGCGAGCACACATGCTTACACGGTTCAGAATCTGCTTATTTGGGTTAAAACGCACGCACACCAGCGCAAACAGTGTTAAACATCTACCAACACGCTCCCACATGCTCAGTCTGCCTTACATGTGCGTACACTGCCCTACTCGCGCTTCATGGCACGCACACGTGCACATGCACGCCCAGCAAGAAACTTTAGTGTAAGTAACAGTGTACACCTTCCATTTCTTGACTTTCCCAGACTTATCTTGTGGCACTCCTCTTTCCCTGATCTGTGTCTGTCATCTGTCATGTTACACTGACCTCCAATGAACTGCATTTCTTTCTACCATTCCCCCCTGTGATGTCACCTATCTCCTACTCTATTCCTCCTCCTTATGTATCTCTTACACTACTCAGACTGTGCTCATTTGCTATGTAACTGTGAGATTCAGTATCCTAAGCCTCATTTACATGAGATTGCCTACTAATGCTTAGTTACATGTCTTACACTCAGCTTCCCCCCTTAGCAACCACTACACGGTGGCCATGTTGTTTTTGGTCTGCTGGTCCCTGCATTGTCATTTCATGTATTGCATAAAACCCAAAAAATTATATTTTTATTATTTTTGCATCGGGTTACCTTGCCAATGGCCACATATTTGGCCATTGGCATGCTGCCTGACACATATGCACCCTTTATTTGGAGCTGACATGGCTGCGTTGTGAATTTTACAGAAACGTACTCAGTTGTCAACTGAGTACATTTCTGCAGCTAAAACGTCTCTTACACGGGCTGGTTTCTGCTTCGTGGATTGCTAATATGCCTCATTTGCATACCTTTTGGCTGCAAGTGAGGTATTTAGCATGTCCATGCCCAGTCCGTGTAAGAGACGTTTTAGCTGGTCTATTACATGGAGTTTAGGGCAGTTCCTGGATCGTGAGGCTTGCATGGAGTGTTACACATCTCTTACACTCCGTGCAAGCCTTCGTGAATCCTGCTCACTGTCTCGCTATGTTAAAGGAGTTTAACATAGCGATACAGGTTTAAAAAAAGCAACGGAGATCTCCGTTGTTTTTTTTAAAGCTGTCTCGCTATGTTAAACTCCTTTAACATAGCGACACGGTGTGTAAAAAGCAATGGAGATCTTGCTTTCTCCGTTGCTTTTTTTTTAAATCTGTCTCGCTATGTTAAATGGGTTTAACATAGCGAGACAGCTTTAAAATAAGCAACGGAGATCTCCATTGCTTATTTTAAAGCTGTCTCGCTATGTTAAACCCATTTAACATAGCGAAACAGTTTGAAAAAAGCAACAGAGATCTTGCTTTCTCCGTTGCTTTTTTCAAAACTGTCTCGCTATGTTAAACCCATTTAACATAGCGAAACAGTTTGTACAAAGCAGCAGAGATCTTGCTTTCTCCGTTGCTTTTTTAAAGCTGTCTCGCTATGTTAAACCCATTTAACATAGCGAAACAGTAGAAAGCAATGGAGATCTTGCTTTCTCCGTTGCTTTTGCTGACAGCTCCGATGTACTGCGTAGGCATGCGCAGTACATCAGAACTTCCGCGGAATACCAGACAGCTGCGGAAGGGCAACAAGGAGGCATTATACAGTGCCATTATTTAAGAAAAGTAATTATTTTTTTTCTTAAATAATGTCATTGTATAATAGCAATAACCCACTTCTGGGTGTGGTTAATGCTGGATTTACCCACGGTTGGCTTCGCCCTCGGGACCAAACCACGCCAACCGTGGGTAAATCCAGCATTACCCACACCCAGGCATGGGTTATTGCTATATTATTGTACCAGTATCAACAAGTGATGAAAAAAATAATAAATATGGAGAAAGTATCATCATTCACTAGTAGCAAAAAGCATAAGAGTTTATTTATCACATAAGGAGAAGGAAAAGGTTAGGTTGAATCAAAGTGGTCGAATAGCATGCACACCAAGTGAAGAGCAAGTTAACACAGTGCTAACAGTGGCAAGATCACTGAATATAGAATTAAGGGAGTTTTACCTTTTCCCTGGCATTCTGCAGTCTCTAATTTGGTATATTTATTTTTGCAGGGCTGTGCAAGCCAGTTTCCCAAATGGGAGGTACAGTGGACTTGCCCCCTGGAAAAGATACTTACAAAGAAGATATGCAATATGTTTGATTACTTTGTTTTTCAATGGACTTCTAGCAAATAGCATTTTATTAACATAACATGGATATTTTTTATATATATATATATTTCAGAGATCAAAGAAAGTTTTTTTGTGCTACATATTCTATATAAACGGTAGTAAAAGTATGTAACCATATAGGTCATAGGGAACATTTAAAAAACACTTCTTTGCAGGAATGGAAACCATGACTTCAGAGATATATAGTTCTTCAACATGAATGTAGCAGGGGGATAATTAGTATCAATGCAGACAAAATAAAAACTGTAAATAACTGCCCAGTACCTAGTACCAGAGACCAAATTAAATTGTTCTTTGGGATAGAGGGCTTCTATAAAAAGTTTGTGTCCTGTTTTGCTACCATAGCTGTCTTGTGGAAGACATTACCCATTGTTAAGACCACCCAGCCATGTAAGGAAGGCCATAGCAGCAGATGAGATTTTCAATTAGATATAAATGATTTTAAGTTCAGTGTTAGTATTAATTTCCCTTTGATAAACCCTTTGTTATGTATACTGATACATCTGAAGTAGCAGGTAGAGACACCCAGTCTGCTACCCTAACGTAAAGTTAAAAAGGACTAGGACAAGATAATCAGCCACAGAGCGAGTGTGAATTGCTATTAATTGTGCGCTAACTTCTCTACCATTATTTACAAGTCTACAACTTCACCATGACCACATAGCCTAACAGGGGTTATATAAAAAGGAATATTAAAACCAAGTTATATAAGTGTTTCACTTTACAATCTAATATAGCCATTGCAGCAAATATGTAAATATGTATGGGTTATCTCAATACCGTAACCCATCTGATTACTACAGTCTAGGATTACTATGCTGGTGGGGGGGGGGTCACTGTGGTATTGCAGCTACTTCAGATATCAGAAACACTAAACTGATGTGCTGAATATTGCATACATTATAAGAACAGAACTAATAGTTACTCATCTAATTAGCCAAATATGTTAGTAAAAGCATACAACGGTGTATTTAATGGGGAATACCTGAAAGGCTCTTGATAATAGAAGGACTTCGAGCCCATAACCTCAGAGGTATCTACTTCTTGTCAAGAGGAACTTTTATGGCAAGACTGTAGACTCTTAAGGAACCTTAACCAGAAGGAGCTGTAGAGTATCAGAAATATACCTGAATATCTATTCCTGGAACATAATTATGGATACATATGGAGTACTGGTGCCTGTACATGGATGAGCTACAAAACAACCTAAGTATATTAGAGTACCAGACTACTGACTGTCAGACACTGATGTATTTCTTTGAAAGCCTTTGAGTTGAGCTGTAAATAGCAATTGCATTGAATGAGAGTATTTTGAGTTTGTTTGCATCTGAAGTGAATTCTTTAGTTTTATTTTCAACACTGTGCATGTGTGTGTCTGTGTATGTATTTGCCTCTCTATACAATATACATACCTCTCAACTGAACAGATTCTCGCAGAATGTCCAGATTTTGGCTTCATATTTTTGGTCTGTTTTTCATAAAATTGTGGTTTTCTGGCAAATTAGTGGCAATTCAATAAAGATTGAAGTTAGAAAATAATGCCAGACATTTGAATTTCAGACTTCATATCCTTCAGAAAATTCATATTTATACAAAACCTGTTATTCTATCAATTTTCTAAGTTTGCAAGAGCAGTATTTAAAAATTGTCCCTATTTTTGTGCCTTTGTCCCAATTTTATTTATGGCTTTGTCCAGATTTCTTGTTCGAAGAGGTTGAGAGGTATGACAATATATATATATATATATATATATATATATATATATATATATATATATATATATATATATAGAGAGAGAGAGAGAGAGATTTTTTTTCCTTTTGTTTACTGGACTGCTGCTAGGTTTCAGCCCATTTTCATGGCAGGCATGGAGAGCAAAGCTCAATAAATAAATACAGTAGCAATGAATAACTGGAGGACAATTATACTTATGATTTAAATGAGAAATTCAGATACAAAAGCAATAACTGAAACAAATTAGGCTAGTGCAATAATAGATTTAACAGAGGAAGTCAACCTCCAGATTTAGTACATGTACTATTTTAAGCAGTAAATCTAGCAAACTAAGATTATTAAGGCAATATTAAAATAGTTTCAACTGTCATATTAAAATGACTGCTTTTTAGATGCCCATCCCCCTTTTCTTATAAAATGTTTAGCAGATGATATTATCATTTACAATGCGGAATCGTTTTGCACGTGTTAAGTAAATCGTTAGTTACTGGTTAGCTAATTCCATTTATATAATGTCAAGTGCATAAAGTAATGGGAAAAGTATAAAGATGCCTTTTGAATTTGGTTTTATTGATGGTACATAGCAGGGGTACCTGGTTACTTCAAAGCAAGGGGAGCAAATGAAAGTATGGGGCTAAAAGGAATGAGGCACGGCTATATTAAAGCAGGGTGAACTTCGGGCAGAGTCTCAAGCTTAAATAAAGAACTTGTCACACCTGCATGTGTTTCCAGCAGCAGTGGTCTGTCTCTTCAGAATATTTAAAAGATCCAGTTTGGGAAAGAGACAATATTTCAGATATATATGATGACTGAATAGGTTCCAGTATAACAGCACACAACCCAACAGCTTAAATCATATCCTGATTGTACAAAACTACTTATTCCATTACACGTACGATGTAAGAACACATATGATGTTAGAGCACATATGCAGACAAAAATGAGTTTCATTTAGTGACAACATATGAACAATAAAGAAAGAAAACAACTTCTTTTACTCCCTTAATCTATTACGCCATATTTAACTTCTTTCCTTTGCTTTTTTGTTCTTTCTCAATGCTACCTTTGAAGTCTCCCCAGAGGATTCCATTCATGCTAACATTCAAATACAGTATGTATTTTTTTAATTCTTGAAAAACATGTATTTTTTAGTACAGGGTGTAAATGGTTGTTCATGTAAATTGATTGCCTCAGCATCACAGACCCACTTGATCTATCTCTCCTGTTTCTCTGCAAATTTAATAATATATCTCCATCAGTACTATAAACAGGGACTTAAATATTCACCAGCAGATAAATACAGCATAATGAAGGCATGAGTTTATAACCCAATGCCTTCCAAACCTCTTCAATAAACATCTCTTGCCTTTTAAGCAATGTGACTCACTATCTTCTTCCTTTTTTTTTTTTTTTTTTTGCCTTTTTCCCCCACCCTTCCTTCATTATTACCAGCCTGGCTGTCATGGCCCATCTGTATTGTGTCTGCCAACTCCTTCGTAGCCACTGGACTAGTGCTGGGGATGGTCACTGATCACAAGCTATGGGGCTCAGCATGTCTGAACTTCCATCTGGGAGGAATTATTGTTCTATGCATATTTCCTCCCTTCCTGTGTGGCAACATGGTACAGCCCTTGAGAGGCATACAGCATGAGAATCCACAGCATATCACCCTGCTTCCCTAGCAGCTCAGCCAAACCTCACTGCCCCTTCTGGTGGCATTCCTGGCCTTCATTAGGAATCAGCATCTAGAAATGCTCACATACCACCCTTCTCCCTAGGATGGGCACACACACATCTCTCCCTGCTACTCTGTCAGCTGCCAGACACACTAATTAAACCTGGGTCACATGGGTTGTTGTCAGGGCTTTATCCCTTTATGCCACCAGAGCGGCTGACTGACTATCTTGTTTTAAACATAAATTAGGTTTCTGGATGTGTATCCACAAATTTTTACTTCAGGACTGACCAGTATGGTCCTCCTGGAGAAAGAAAGTGTTGCCTGATGGAGGGTACTGACAAGGCAAGAATTGTCATGGGATTCAGTGACCTTGGAATATCTATGATGAAACTATGAATCTAAATGCATAAACTGCCATAACTCTTATTACCTGTCCTTAAATACAGTAATCTAATAGCACCATCCTTCCTGGACAAACAACATTAAGTTTATACATCATAATATAATTTACCTAATCCAATAATATGATTCCAGAATGTAACTCATTACCCGCTTATGATCTTCTCTCCCCATACCTGCTTTAACTCTTCTTTCTGATTTATGTTATTTAATCATGTATCTAATAAAAATATTATGTCATATTGTATCTGTTTACATTATTGTAACACAACAATTCTTTGGCTTTCAGTTCTTATGAATCAAAGAGATGTAGCATGAAGATCCTGGAAGCAAAATCATATTGATATAAACCTCCAGCAAAATTACCTTAACCTAAGAAAATAAACTCAAATATCAACAAGCTCTGTAAAAGCCACCTACCTTCATGATAAACTATTGGCTGTCTCTAATCCCAAGCAATTCTAGAAACCACTCAAATCACTGGTCATGTCCATAACAACTCTCAGCCCCATACTATGAACAAGCATAGCAATTGCAATAATCACACACAAAAATTTAAAACTTTACTTCTTTCTTCCATCAGTGAAATCGCATATATATTCAGTTCTAGCAATAATAGCTCACAATCTTCACTTAACAATATTACTGAAACTCTCCTTTACACCCTTGTTGAATTTGAAGCCACTTTCCATTTTAGAGAAATCATTGTAAAAGATACCAAAAGCTTAATTATAAACCTTAAACAATCTTCCCCTAAATGTGTCAAGCTTCACCTGATTTTTCTCAGTAAAGCAGCAAACCATATTGCTAAACCTCTTACATATACGTATGCAATTTATTGTTTACTACTGGCATACTATCACCTGCATTTAAGAGTGCTATCATTGAACCTCCTTCCAAAAGTGCCCACCCGAAAATCACATAAAGAGTGTCACCCTATCTCTAATCTATGTTCACTTACTAAAATCATTGAAAAGATTCTCTACAGACAACTTCTCAATAATATTAATAACTATGGTTCCTTATCAGACAAGTAACATGGCTTCAGAAATGCTTTCAGCACCAACATAGATTTACTTGCAGCTACTAACTCTGTCTACCGTAACATGAATGAAGGCTTCATTACTGAGGATATATGTGTACGTATGACCAGAACTTTTGAAACAGTCAACCAGAGTCCCATTATCAACAAACCCATCAAATTTAACGTTGGTCAAAATGCTATTAAATGGTTCTGAAGCTATCTAGAAAATAAAACGTTCCAAGTGCACTCAAATAATCTTGTGTCCATAGTCAGTACACTCAACAGTGGGGTCCCACATGGCTCAATATTTGGCCTCCCTTTTCTTTTCTTCTCTTTATTCATCAATGACCTCCCAGATGACCTTTCAACTTTCAACCTTATACTCTATGCATCGCAGATGGCATTATCTTACTTCAATCAAACAAATGCCCATATACTTTTCAAACTCAGTTATGCTAATCCCTCACCAAACTCTGCATATGTATATATATATATATATATATATATATATATATATATATATATATATATATATATATATATATATATATATAGGGATCTTCTCATCCCCTCCCCCAACAAATTTCCTCAAATGCCCCTATTTTCTATTTCATATTCTCAAACAAATGCCATCCATACCCGCAGCCAAAGAGAATAAATACTTGGGTCTTATTCTGGCTCAGTCTCTTTTTCTCTCTAACCATCACAAGAACATTGTCCATAAAGTCCTCTCCCAACTTAAATTATGTTATATTTTCTTGCAACTCCTTTCATATGTCAATAGACATGTCATAGCTCAAAATCATCTAGTCTCCAATCTTGAATAGTCTTCATCTGTTGACCTTCATACTTTCCTCTATACTAAGTTACCTCAGACCACAGTAACAAAATCTGTCAATTTGTCCTTCTAGCAGCCAACTCCAGTCATCACTACCTTCTTCTGCAAAGGGTAAATTACCTTCAAGTAACTGAAATAGCCATCTACTTACTTGTTTTACTTATATATACAATTTTATATGAAGGATACTGCTCCCAATTAAAAAAAATATCTTTCCCATTAGAGAACCAAACTACTCTCTTAAAATTCACAACCAGATCATTCTTCCCTTCACAGACCTCTCTTTAGAACATTATTTGGTGAAAGAAGCTTTTCAAGGCTTGGTCCTACTATTTTGAACAATCTCCCCTGTGATCTAAGGAGTGAAGACTGTAACAAACTTCAAAATCAATCTTTCAGAGCAAGTCCATAAAGACATGGCATGACAATGTTCCATTGATAATGACTAACAGCATTGCTTTACACGTCTCATTGCTTCAAGACAGAGTTTCACCTTTAGTATCTTGTGTCACCTATTTTTTTCATAGTGTGTGTGTGTGCGTGTGTGTGTGTACATATATATACATATATATATATATATATATATATATATATATATATATATATATATAGATGGATATATATATATATATATATATATATATATATATATATATATATATATATAGATATATATATGTATATGTATATATATATATATATATATATATATATATATATATATAGATGGATATACACATATACTGTATTTATTACTGTACAGTGGTATTTCACCCTTGTCATCTTTGCTATATTTGTAACTATAAAAGTGTATGTTTATCTTGTTGTTTATTCTTTTGGGCCTGGGTTGTGACTGAAAAGGGTCTTTGGACCAGTCTACCTACTTGATTAGCAAACAGAAAAATAATCTTTTACTTTTTTATCAGTTTGACTTTCAAGACTTTTTTTTCCCTTTTTCTTTGTCTAAATTGATGACATATGATTACATATAGTGGCATCTGTCATTTTGCTTATTTTATGTATCCTTTCACTATCTTTAGACTTTTAACACATTTTCCCTCAAACCAACCATTATTTCTCATTTTCTCTTTCAACTTCAAGAAAATCTTCCTCGTCTTCACCATCTTCCTTGTGACCAGATAATGTTTCTTTACCAGTTATCACAGCCTGCAATTTTTTCCATATTTTCATTTTCAACATTTTCAGTCTGTTTATCACAGTGATACCATCCATTTTCATTAGATTTTCAGTACCTGCAATATGGCTTACAGTTTTTAGCTGTATGGCCTACCTGTTCAGACATATTACATGGTCTTTTCTTACGCTCATTAATCAGTCTTCTGCTGCTTAGGTTCTCACAGATATCTAACAGCTCCCTTGATTCCATTAAGCGTAAGTACACACGGGCAATGCTTTTTCATTTTCTTGTACAGTTGCTCACATTTAACATATCCTAGTCCAAATTTTCCTTTCATCACATAATTTGGCCAGAGAGGACACAGACTGACATAGAGATAGAAAATAATGCATAATGTTCTTGTTCTAAGTCATAAAAGCTAAAATACGCTTTTTCTCTCTTTTTTAACACTGCCTGGAGTAATTGCTTGAAAATCATATTCATTCCAAGAATATTCCTGCTTCTTCTAGATAATTGCATATATACATTTATCCATTAATTCAACAGCATCAAAAGTCACATTACAAAACTGCTTCTTTCTGAAATGAAGCAGTAAATTTGCAATATATTAAATCCTAAAGGCTCGATTATTTTGTCCCAAATAATGTACCTGTCAGTGACCAATACTATTTTTGAAGAAATCTTTATTGTATGTATTCTT
This sequence comes from Protopterus annectens, assembly GCF_019279795.1. Classification (NCBI taxonomy): domain Eukaryota; kingdom Metazoa; phylum Chordata; order Ceratodontiformes; family Protopteridae; genus Protopterus; species Protopterus annectens. Next base: position 1,544,376,902 of record NC_056746.1, on the reverse strand, counting down.
TCCTGCTTAATACTAATTAGTACTCTGTACTGTCCTTCTCCCTATAGCAGCTGCAACTGCTACATATGTACTATTTATAGATATTTCCTCCATTACTTGCTGTGAATCTGAGTATGCTGGTGCTTGTGGTTCACTTTACCCCTTTACAACACCTTCCACACTTCTAGTTCCTGCTCTTTCTCTTTCCTGGACCCGTTCATCAGCCTGCAACCATGGAATGGCAACACTGTCCTCTGGTTCAAGTTCACTCATCAGTCAATATAAAATAGTCTTCCAAATCTCCTTCTGCAAGTACTGTAACCATAGACTCCTCTTTTCTCTCCTCAACAACTACCTCTACAAGAGGCAAATATGCTGACCCATTCTCATCCAGAACTTGTTGTCTCCAACAATTTTTCTACAGATTGTTCTTTTCTCTGTTGCAGATTGCAGCATTCCTCACATTTCTCCTCCTCGTCCAAGTCCTCACATTCCTCCTACATCACACTCCTCATGTTCTTCCATCACTTCCATCTCACTCCTCACATTCCTCCCCCTCCATCTAACTCCTTACATTCCTCCTCTTCTGTCTCACTCCTCACATTCCTCCTCCTCCATCTCACTCCTCATACTCCTCCTTCTTCATCTCACTTCTCAGGCTCCTCCTCCTTCTCCTAAATCTCAATCCTCACATTCCACCTTCTCTGCCTCACTCCTCATACTCCTCCTTCTCCACCTCACTACTCATGCTCCTCCTTCTCCATATCAATCATCGCATTACTCCTTCTCTTCCACCTCACTTCTCATGTTCTACCTTCTCCATCTCACTGCTCACATTCCTCCACCTCCATCTCACTCTGATGTTTCTCCTTCTCCATCTTTCTTCTTACTGTTGCCACACACTGGCTAACAAACAGGAAAGGAGTAGAAGAGGTTTCCTGAATTCTTGGCCACATTTCCTTTAGTCAGAATGAAAACCACACTTGGCTTGCCAGCAAAAAGAGGACACGGGCCTACCAGGACTAACTCAGGCAACAAAGAGTAAATATAATAAATAAATAAACAAACAGTCTTCTATCAGTAAGAATATTATCATCTCCTAGTGAGTTCTAAAAAGCAAGATGATATATGTTGTAAACACTGACTTTAGTTCCTACATTGAATGGATGTAACAAATCAGAAGGGTGCAGGAAGTCATTTGTGTTTAGCACCCCCCCCCCCCCATGTTAATACAATCTTGACTTTGGATTAGTTACTTTTTTATTTAATTCTTTGTTGACTGAATAACAAAAATGATCTTTGAAGATGCTTTTAACAATGACCCAGCTAATGGGGTCAGGGCATACTGGTATACAGGACATTGCAGCGTAGGAAACCAAACAGCATGTCTTTGATAATAAGGAGTAAACCAGAGTGGCATAAGAAAGTCTTTGTCGATACATAACAAATATACAAGCTCTGAAGAGACACTTTTAGGTAGGATTTAACCCTGCAACATGAAACTGTGAAGCAGCAATAGACAAATGGACTTCCATTTTCTGCATGTCGGTAACATGGATAGTGATATTTTCATGCCTCATTGCAATTCACATTGCCCTTTTTCTTTATATGTTGATAGCCAGAAGACTAGTGTGAGCTTAACCCTATATATATCTGTTTTCACAGTACCTTTTCTGCCTGTCATGCTTGTCACTGTAGATTGCATTCTATTCTATTCTTATCTTTTTGCTGTGTGTTGGTTTGAGCTTCTTAATGCCACTTCTCTCTCTCTCTCTCTCTCTCTCTCTCTCTCTCTCTCCTTATAAATGTCAAACTTTCTGTGTTGCAACAGTGAACTGTCCAACTACCTTTCAGTATCCTTTCACCATGGCAATTAATGTATAACATTACATGTCACATAGTGCTCTAAGGCTATATAGCTTCATCCTGTTTTTGGATTCTTTTATCACTTCCTAATAAACTGACTGATGTGATATGGATTAATTTCCTGCCCTGCATTTTGTTATTACAATAGTTAGTGTTGAGGCTTTACCACTTAAATATCACTTAGCATTGTACAAGTGTGTGTTTTGCTGTTAATTATCTGCCAGATACCCATTACATGGTCATGTTGCATCTGCAGATGATCATTTCCAAAACATATTCATGTCATAAACAGAAGCATCAACCCCCCCCCCCCGAAAAAATAGATACGCATATATTAATTTCATAGCAGGATCCCAGCCCATCATCTGATAGAACACTTGCATCACAGGAGAATTAGAACATGAAGCTGGTGAGCAGGAGGTAGATTATTGAGGGAAAAACAAGTTATGGGGGTATCTGAGCAGAGACACATTTGTTATCATCTAAGTGAGGCATCTGTATATCACCATAGCTGGAACTCCTGTTGATTAGCATGCCCTAACATTCCTTACAGTATGCTGTACTACATTATTAATCCTTCATTACCCCTACACCCTATCACATCATTTTTTTCCATTTTAGCCACATGATATGCAGAACAAAATACCACACCCTGTAGCAGACGTCCCTACTGTTCCTATTTTGGAGGAATGTTCCTATTTTCTTGCCTGATTTAGGGTGTCCTTATTCTTAGAGGTATGTCCCTATTCTCTGGCTTGACTTACCTCTTTCGCACAATTTTTTAAAACCTTCTCATCACATGTGAGGTTTGAAGCTGTTTGTAATCAGTGATCTATCAGGAAATGAAACATTTTATGAAGAAGAGAATAGAAATGTTAGGCAAATTCAGGAACATTCTGCAAAAATCAAGACAATTTAAGAGGTAATACCATATGGTACCAAGCCTAGTCTCTGACTGTTTTAAAGATAGCCAATCTGACTTATTTTAAGGGACCTCGTAACTCCACATATGTATAGTTCAGATAGCTAGATATACCAGCAGGTTCAATTCTTACTATCAATTTGGATTTAATAATGGTACAGTTCATCACACCTGAGCTATTCAAACTCAGCTAATCAAGCAGTTGTATTGGGGAGAGAAGGACTTGCCTTAACTGCAAGACCTATGATAAAACCTATCCTGAGCTTTCAGTTAATCAGAAATGAACAGATCTGAAAGAATCACCATGAAATCACTTCAGAATCCTTTAAGAGGTACAATTTAAATTGTTTTTGAATAGAATGATTGCCTGTCTGACAACTTATTACTCCTATTCTGTCTAAGATGCTGTACCCTGAAAGATTAACCTTAATGTTCATAAGGTTAAACTTCAGCCACAGTTCAGTGGTAATAACTGACATGGTATTATACAGTAAGATGAATGCTTACTTATTTCTGTGTTGTATCATGCACATAATACATAAATTTAGGTCAACTATTTTGAGACCGCATATATTTTTTATGCAGTGGAACCCATAGTGAATGGCAGGACATTGTTAGAAAACCAAATAGTAAAGTTAACAGTCAGTTCCTTGATAGGAGATTACTTGAATAAAATTACTGAAGCACAATTGCTTGGGATGATAGTTCTTAATATGCTTCAGCTTGCTTCATTTTTTTCATTGCTTGACATTGATTGTGCACTATCCAAGAAGAAGTTAACTAAGAATGTGAATAGTAATGTAAGGAGGCAGTGGAAGGGGAAATCTCTTCATGTGGATAGTAAAGGGGGCTTTGCCTGTGTAAAAAAAACTTGCATCATTTTTTCTTTGGTTTAAATGTCTTACAGTTATAGAAAGTTGAAGTACGTATGTTTTAAGCATAGTTGTACACAGAGCTGTACATTTTTTTCTGGTCAGTTGTGATATGTCCTCAGGAAATTTAAAGAATTGTAGTGGACTCTACTAGCAAAGAGATAGCATGCAGGACAAACTGCTGGAGACACAGCATGTCTGAAAGGACCAGTGTTAAGATGTATAGCCTTTTACAAAAGTAGTCATTGATAATGCCTCATTTTCAGTGTTAGCTTCTTAAGAAAGCAGCATAACTTATAAAACTTTGCTGGTCTTTCCATTGCATATGGTGCCTAGCCAATTGTAGCACTACAAGATGGAATGCACACTATTATAGTAAAGTAAGGACTGATTAGAAGTAGTCATGGTAGATTTCCTGTCAGTCATAGCAGGTGTCATTCTTTCACATTATCTCTATCTTTAATAAGGTAACATTGCAAAGCCTCGGGAGATGTGTTAAAGAAAAAACAGTTTACTTGAACATTTGGGCTTATTTTATGATTGACAGCAACAAGAAACCAAATGCTAGTAAGAGCTGAGTTGAATTTTTCCAAGCAAATGTACTTTGGTGGCTTTGTTTTCTCATTGGATGTCGCATAGTTTTCAAGGAATATGGTGCATAGTGTCAAAGGCCCTGGCCAGGTCAGGGTATGCCAGGTTAATTAGATTCATTAGTCATGCCCTATCCTTGACAAAACCAAACTGCTGTAGGTATAGCCTGATGAGAGTTTCCATGTCATAGTTTAACAGGTCAGTTTTAATATGTTCCATAGCTCTGCAGATGAGACTCATCAGTCTGGAAGGCTAGTATTTCCTGGGGCCAGTGGTGGAGTCACACTTGTGGAGTGTCATTTCTAATGTTGTACACCAAATATCAGGGACAAGGACAGTAGATAAACTTGGGATAAGCAGTTTAAGGAGTAGCTCTGCCATGGCTTGTTTAGTACTATTTATTAAAAAGCCAGGTATATTATCAGGTCACATGGAGGAAGTAGCTTTAGTCTTGGAAAGTTTCTTTAGTATATGATCTTTTGTGGCAATCAGGGGGTTTGACATCTCACTTCATGGATTTGTGGGCTTTGGATAGTCATCTCAGGAGTCAAGTTTGCACTGAATCGGTTATGGTAATATGTTGGTAATCAGTCAGAGTAGGGAGTGCCATTTTGAATAAGTTCAGAGTAGTGCTAGACCTGGGTGTCATTTCTGTTTCCTAGAATAACTAAAAAATTGTACATAGTTGTTCATAACTTCAAGTAGTGGGTTACATTAGCAGTCCTAATATTTTTTCAAGTTTTTAGTCAATTTTCTGATGTTGTTCTTAATGTTAGGGTCTTTTGATCTGCTGCATACTCAAAGCAGTTTTGTTTTGTTTGCTGTACAATTTATTTATGTTCGTGGACCAACAGGGTAGTTCAGTTTTAAACTTCCCGTTATATTTAGACTTGGTAGATACTCCATCTCTATGTATTTATCTAGGTGGCATACCTTCTGTTCTGTGGCAATGTCTGGGGTTATGATGTTATAAGGGAATTTTAAAATCTCATCATAGAATTTGCTAAAATTTGTATGTTTTAAATCCTTGAATTCTGATATATTGGTATCTGTAGGTTAAGATGTCTTAAAGGTGAAGATGAGTAATTTATGATCCAATTTGCCATAGAAGGAAGGAAGGAGGGAGGGAAGAATACGTGAAGAAGATATAATAACAAATACAACATTAAAGATGTTATGTCCTCCACGGAGCTTGTTGATAATCTGGTCTGGAGAACATTTGCTTATGAAATCTAAAAACTATTGAGGATATCAAAAAAAAAAAGAAACACTGCAAACTCAGATTAACATCACACCACCAGAAAAAAAAATGTCAAAACTTTTAAAAAATTAGCATTTCTTCCCAAACGATTCAGAGACATCTTCAGAGTTAAGCAGTAACTTCCTACATATTGTTAAAATATTTGAACCACCGATCAAAATCAGTCATTGATAAAAATGCAAAATAACTGTGAAAAGACTGATGGGTTTAACAACCACACTATAGCAGTATTTAAAACGCTATCAAAAATAAATAATTAACACATCCCATTTGAGGTATAGGTGCTCCATTGTATTGACAGGTAGTTAAACTCTCTCAAAATAATGGAGTTTCATCAATATGCAGTTCATCAAGTACATTTAGGAACATTAAATGATTGTCAGGGGATACAGAGGATGTCCTGTAACTGGCTTTAATCTGATAATTGTTCCTCTTTAGTATGAATTGAAGCATGATGAGTTCCATGTGTGGGTCTCTTGGAATCTGTTTAAAGGTGTTATGATTCCTAATAAATATGGAGATAGTGCCACAGCTGTCATTGACTCTGAAGACATGTAAGACACAAAGCTCAAGAAAGGAGTGAGTATTTTCTGAAGGCAAGTTCTAGCTATTATACAGACATGGATGTACACCAAATCCAGGAGAACCTCAATGTCATGTATTTTGTTGTTGAGGCTTCTAGCATTGAGTAGCACCACTTTAATGTCATCCTATTACTGATTTGAAATGTTAGTTATGTTGGGATGTCCATTAGCTAGACTCTGCCTAAAAAGGTACTATAAGCAGCAAAGGCTTTAGCTAGTATGAGGAAGCTTGGGAATGAGAGGTGTAGACCATGCTTTACAAAGTAAGCAGAACTGTTGAGCATCTCATCCCATGCTGACAGATGCCAAAATGCCCTGGAACAATGCTAACTATTTAGCCAATTGATGAAGTCAATTATCTTTACTTTACACCTAGACATCAACCTTGGAGAAATAAGGATTCTGGTCAGGACCAGAATCCTGCCTGCATTTGTGACAAGCATTCAGAGTCATTCAACCCAACGTGGACTCCCAATATGTCATAGTCATATTTGTCAGATGAAAGTTGTATCGACTTTACCCTTGTCACTGATGATAAACCAGCGTTAACTACAATCAGTGACCTTAAAGCAAATCCCCCTTATCCTCAGTGAGGCACCCCTACCAGTACGTAGTGCGGTATAAGAAAAAAAAAGTCAGTATCGCTAATTACCTGTCCATGCATCCTGGGAATTTTACAGAAAAAGAAGGAAGATTTGTCAAACCTGCTGAAGATAAAGCAACACACTTGGCATAAAGAAAATCCATTTTGCATAATGGTGCAGTTTTGCATAATGTGAAGGAATAAAGCATTAATAAGACAGCAATACTGCAATCAATTGTAATGGCTCCTACGCAGATACATGGAAGAAGCATAAACGTATAAACAGGCATGAAACCAGAAATATCTAGAAGGGAGGATGCAGACAATTAAGAAATCAGTGAAGAGTCAGATTATGCTGCTGAAATGCATCATGGGTATAAGAAAATAGGGCATGCATCTGCAAGGTATCAAGGATAAAAGGAGGCAAGGCAAGTTTTTACAGTTCATCATAGGCTGATGTTAAGCAGTTTGCACACTGTATTAGTAAAAGCATAAACAATCCAGCTATGATTAAGGGTACAGCCAGAAACAAGTACATTTCTGAGCATCTTTCAGAAATGCATTGGTTCAAAAAGTAATGTCTGTAATACAGCTCTACAATAACTTGCTTAGAAATAGGAAAGATGACAACTGTAAAACAAAATGTAGTTTGGGGACAGTAGACATAGGGGGATATGTGTGTTTCTTAAATATTAGGTAATGGAAATAACAACTATTTACTGCTTGGGGTATTAACCACTACTCTTTACCACTTGTTTTAAATACTCAGATCCAATCCAGCTAGCGGTAAGCAAAAAAGACAAACTAACACAGTTATGGCTGAAAATGGGCTCCATGTCCAATCTGCCTACTTTAAATAAACAAAAGCACTCTTCTTTAGGTCCCCTACACTTATAACAATACATAGACTCCATTATAAGTTTAGTGGACAGTATTCCACCCCTATCCTTTACATTAAATATGCATATTGATTCATAGGTTCATAGGTAAGTACTATGCTAGCTACCCTTGCAGGCCATTTTAAGCCTAGCCAATTTCCCTTTTTGTACTAAAAATAACCTATCCCATTTAGGTACAGATTAATCTTACCATGGTCAGTAATTATACATTACCCCTAATAAGAATAACTGAGATCATAATGGGCTTCCTATGTCCATTAGCAGTACAGGACACAGTCCTGAGGGAAATTTTCTGTTTCCCATCCATAGAGTTAATTTTCTATTCAAAATGGGCAGGGATGAACTTTGTTTTATGTGAATGGGGAGTCTGTTCCACAGCTACAGTATCCTTTGTGAGATATACCTGTCCCTCTAAACCATTCTGTTGATGTTGTGGAAGAGCTTTAGATTCCTAAACTGAGTATTTCTGATGCCATTTGACTTGCCGATGTGAAATAAATCCATCAGTAATGGGTTGGAGGACAACTTGTATGCCAAACACAAGTTACCTCTCAGCAGTCTGTAGGATACAGTATAAAAAGTAAGGAGAGGAAAATAAATTTAAAATGTCTCTTATTACTACGTATTGTATTGATAGTGATACAATAAAAATATTTTAGACAAAAATTAGGAGATATGAAACAATGAGTAGGATATCCGTGGTTATGTGGGAGAAAAACCTTATATTGTTTATAGAAGAGGTAAGAATTTGATGGATATTGTAGAAGTTAAACAGTCAAAAAGTAGGGTAGGTTGCATGATAAAATGTGGCACCTGTACTTATTGTTCAGACATTTATAAAACCAACTCCCTTGTAGTTAATAGAGAGAAACTTAATTTATATGGAAAGTGCACATGTAATACAGAAGGTGTACTGTATTGTGCTATGTGCTCAACTTGTTCTTGTTTTTATATAGGAAAAATGGAGAGAAAATTAAAGAACAGGATTTATGAACATCTAAGAGATATAAAGCTAAAAAACACTTTCAGAAAAATCTGGCCATGTTTTTAAATTTACTGTAATTGAACCTTGACAGAAGAATATAACAGGTGGGGCTTGGACACTCCTGTTATAAAAATGGGAATTAGTCTGGGAAATGAGATTGAATGCTATGCATTGGCCTGGCCTGAATGAACAGGTTTTGATGACAAGTATTTTAAAACTTAAGGCATTAAAAAGATGACCTTTTATTTTTATTTATATATTTTTAAATCTTTTGGAAAATGTTAAGTATGTTTTTTGTTCCATGGTTGTTCATATGTAAAAGTAAAAATGAAGGGGCGTGTCATTATACAAAAGTTTTGTTGTGATTTACTGGATTTGGGAGGGGGTGTTTTTCAGCTGATCGCAAAATTCACAAAACTTCCATGCAAGAATAAGCTATTCTTGCATGGAAGAGTTCATGTCCATGTAGAGCGGCAGTGCACCTTGAATATTAATGAAGGCCTGCTGCTCAGCTCTTACACGGACACTGATCTGTGTGCAAGCACAGGGGGAGTGTCTGAGAGCCACACAGCAATTCAGAAGCAGCGAGAGTTATGTATCCGTGGATACTACTGTTAGTCCATGGAGCATATCTCGCATTTAGTTATGTAATGTATCAATCCATTTGTTTACTGGGAAGGTGCACTGGACTGGACCAAAAGTGAATGCAAAAGCATTATTGTATCAACTTTCTAAGTTAGTAAGAGCAATATTTAAAGCCTGTCCCTATTTATCCCCCCATCAGTCAAGGCTTTCTCCAGATCATTGCTGCAGAAAGCAATGTGCATACCCCTACAGTAAAAAAATTAAACACATCTATTTAATTTTTTTGTGTGTCCGCAATAAAATTTAAGCATAACTGAGCATGTGTGCCTACTGTGCAGCTATGCTTAGCCTTGCTACACATCACAAGGAGCTAAATAGGAATATACTTCAAAAATCAGCAATGTGGAAATAGTAAAGCGGTTAGATCATTTGCTTTGTAAATAATCATACTTGGTTCGATCCCCAGTGAAGCCAATTCATATTTTGCATGTGAAAGCAGTACATATATATTTTTTTTTATAATTAGGTAGTAAGTAACATATATTTGTCAATCAGAGTAGAGTAGTAGGTCCAGATGTGAGGTGTCAGTGTAATAAATCTTTGAAACCCTCATATAAACACAAGTGCCCCGTACAGTATAGTCACACAAAATTTAATGTCATGAAAGCACATAGGGAGATGTTTAAGAAGGTCATCATATATTAGATAACTTGTCATTAATGAGGGATGAAGTCCACAATCATGATAGTGCAAAAAATGAAAGCTGAACAATGCTAAGTTCTGCTCAGCCAAGCTGAGCCAGTGTAAGCATTGCTTAAATGTAAATGTTAAGTAAGAATTAGTGTGGCTAAGTGAATTTGCACATTGGTAAGCAGTGCTTAGGATCTACCCCTTTAAGCAATGCTCACCTTAGCTTAGTGGCTTTGCCCGTAGCTTAGCTTAGCTTAGCATTTCCAAAATTGTCCAATCACGGCAAAGTGCAAGAAATCAGGCATATTTAAACCTCGCAGACAGAAATACAGCCCATAACCTGCTGTTGCTCATCACTGCAGGCACAATGGCTGGAATAGGAGAGGGATCACACTTTCAGGTGCAACACTGGGCCATCCAGGAGTCCAGGGTCATGGTCAGACTCCTTATGAAAAACCATGAAAGGAGACTGCTGCAGGGCCAGTACCAGAGCTCTCAGTACAAAGCGGAGGCCTGGGATTATCTCACATGTGACCTCACTAGTGCTACTGGTATTCCTCAGACTGGTGAGCAGGTCAGACACCATTACACTGACCTGAAGCGTAGGAAGGTGGATACATTGGAACAGTGGATCCAACAAGCTCAGCAAGAAGATGTCCCAGATGTGTGCAAGCATCAGTATCAATTACTATTTAAGATAGTCTAGCGTGAGTGTGCAATGGATAGGTATGCATAAATGTTTCTCTGTCCCCTGCACAGCTGCAGATGAGAGAACTGCGAACATGGTAGTGCATGCTAGCAGACTGCAAAGACTTTGTCACTAGGCTTGTGAGTACAAATTTAGCTTGCAGTATTCAGGGCTAATAACAGAAAGGAGTAGAATGTCACCTGTCAGTACTGAAATATGTGTATTGTTTATACTGAATAAATGACAAAGTAGCAGAGTAATAGTGATGTACTGGGTACATAGAAATAAAAGTGTGATTACCTGTAAATAAAACAATAAACCCCAGACTGCTGTGCTTCATTTGCAATGTGTTATTAAGATTCTAAATGTGTACAGATTTTGAACAGTAACCACGGCTCTGACAGCAGTAAGTAATTGAGGCTCATCTGGCCAAGATTCTGGAGTTGTAAAACATGTAAAAACAGTCAGGTAGTGTTAACACACATTCCCTCCACATGTTTGGCAGTTAAGGAAAGCTGTATATTAGCTGTATGAAGTTTATACTTATACACTGTATCCAACACCCACTGTCCAACCCCAAGGCTGCAAATGACAGCAAGATAAGTACATAAACCAAGTAGTGTCCCCCAAGAAATGTCCCACAAGTGTTTTGCTGTCATGGCTAGTGGTCACTGCTGGCAACATCCAGGGGGAGTGATGGAAATTCAAGTGGACTTTGGCAGTAGCACACATGCATGCGTATGAGTGCATGTATGTAAAGTTGACTTCTGTCTAAATGTGTAGACACAGTCAGGTAGTGTTAACAGCCATTTTCTCCACAGGCTTGCTAGGTAAGGAAAGCTTTATATTAGCTGTATGAAGTCTGTACTTATACACTGTATCCAACACCCACTGTCCAACCCCCAGGCTGCAAATGACAGCAAGATAAGTACATAAACCAAGTAGTGTCCCCCAAGAAATGTCCCCAAAGTGTTTTGCTGTCATGGCTAGTGGTCACTGCTGGCAACATCCAAGGTGAGTGATGGAAATTCAAGTGGACTTTGGCAGTAGTGCACATGCATGCGTATGAGTGCATGTATGTAAAGTTGACTTCTGTCAAAATGTGTAGACACAGTCAGGTAGTGTTAACAGCCATTTTCTCCACAGACTTGATATTAGCTGTATGAAGTCTGTACTTATACACTGTGTCCAACATCCACTACCCAACCCCAAGGCCATAGGTAGGTATAATGTGAGATCTTATCTACAGAGTAGTCATTAGACTAATTATCAGAACAGTTGTGAGCAATGTACTGATAGATAGTTAATAATTTATCTCTATCTCCCCCACCTGATTTGCAACAATAATATAACTGCATCAATGAAGTGGTAATATCCTTTCCATAACTACTGCTGGGACATGTTCCCTATTGTTGTAAAATTAATTAAACATTTGAATGTGAATTTACCCTGTTTACATGATATTATTGGTAGCCTGTTGCTATCAGTGTAACCTGCATGCTGTTATAATATCCATTGTTGTTATATATCTGCATGTGTTTTGTTTGCTATGCAACTGATTGAAATGGTTTTATGGGGTCTATTTGATGCATGCTGTTATAACTAATCCTGGAATCTGGCTCTGCATGACTAACCAACATATGTTGTAAAATATCCACACCATAGCATGTGTGGGAAAGCAAATCCCAGCGGATCCGCCTGTCCTGCCTGATGTGGCCATGGTACTGTGCCCCAGCATGTCTGGGACCCACCCCAGATCTGCCTCATCTGCTGGTTCTGCACCATCCTTGGGTGAAACTGCCTCAGGGGATGGGGCTCATCCCCCCTGGGAGCAGGTGTGGACATGAGCCTATCACCTGTGCTCAGGTCTGGGGCATGGTGTGTAGTGAGCTCCAAACGGAGTTTGGAGATCAGCTACACCATTTTGAGGGCCATGTGGTGCATCTTGAGGGTCAGCCTGCCCCTCCTGCTCAGCGTCCAGCACAGCCACCTTCGGGGCCGTGAAGATGCAGTGATGACTGCCCATGGGTGGGGACCTCAGTCCCTCTGTATCAATATGGGGGCTCATGTGCTTCCAATTCCCAATCACCCTGCCCGCCCAAGGTGTTTGCCCCACACATTTGTCATACACTGCCCCTGTCTGCTGTCTTTTCTGTCTTGTCTATCTTCCTACCCAACTTACCTCCCCAAATATACCTACTCTCCTTCCCCAACATCCCACTCTCACCTTAAAAAAAGATGTGCAATCTGTTCCCAAAAAAAAAACTATGCCCCACACATAGCTGTCCATCATGCACACAACACATGTCCACTGGACACATGTAATCTGGTCCAATCGGCTTGGCAACGCATTACTGTTGTCCTCACCCCTCTCTCAGGGGTTTGAGTATCCAAATTTGCATCCAAATCTTGTAAAAGTACACAGCTGTTGCTGTAGAAGAAATGGACAGCAATGGACCTTCCATACTCCTGTCCTGCACATCTCTAGCCATCCCTCATCTTGTTTTTCCCTCTGTGTGACCCTTTTTTCACCACTTTCCTATCACCTTTTTTTCTTTTCTTTCAAAGAAATTAGCATGGGGGTAAGCGGGAGTAAGCACCGCTAAGCAAAGCCAAAATGGAGTAACCGTATTTTAGCAGTGCTTAGCTTTATGCAAACTCATGCAAACCTGCTTAAACTCACTTTAAAGCACCTTACTCACCCTGTCTTCATCAGCCCTCGTTCTGCCAACAACAAAATAAATAGCACTTGCAGGGCTTGAACCGGTTCAAGACCCTCAATATTATAGTCACAGCACTTAACTACTAAGGCATCTGAGTTCGAAAAATATCTCTTGCTTTTTCACATATATCATTCATTACATGTACTGAATAGTAGCAAAAAACTGCTTTGAGTACTACAATTTTTACTACTTCTTAGTGAAACACTGTGGAATCAGTCATGTTTTTACATTTAAATATACACATATCAGATAAATATGGTGAAATACATCTGAAAAGGAATATACAACGCTCATACTTGCACATAAAACGGATATATATATATATATATATATATATATATATATATATATATATATATATATATATATATATATATATACACATACACACACACACACACACACACTCATATATATATATATATATATATATATATATATATATATATAATATGCCCATAACATGTAGTGAAGTCATACCCCAGCACCTTAACTCTCAACCTCTTAGTGCAAGGGGACATAATGCAAGTATTGCAGTTATAAATGTAGAATGTTGCTACAGTAACAGGGTTTGTGTCAGCATACACGTTCTGAAGGAAGGCAGTTCTGAAACTGAAATGTACACCATCAGTTAGTGATAGACATCATAAAATGATCATAGTGAAGTATGACACAAATCACAGTAATGATTCTGTGGAGTACAACAGAAATATAAGCAATAAACCTGGACAGTCTGAAACAATCTAGTCAGTCGAGAGGTATACCCAGAACTCCTTAGTGCAAGAAATCTGGACCAAGCCTGACAAAAGGGGTGTTTAAAACCATGGAAATGGGGATATATCCCAAATACTGGAGTAAATAAGCTCACACAGTTGATGTAATCACATCCTCCTGTCTGCCCTAACATATTAACTGGAGGAGCACAAGTCCCAAGCCCACATACATCCCACTGGTTAGTGACATACATCTTCACAGCATCCCACTGCTTTGTCAGAATTACACAGCACTTACGGTGGTCAGGCAACAGTACATCTGACAAATATCTGGACATAACATCACACTAGAGAAAATACACTGAGCTGCTAGGCATGTCACCAAGCACTGTCTAAACTACAGGGAGACTGCCACAACACTAACCCAGTTTTCCTATGGGGGAATGCACATGTAATTACAAATATAGCAGGCACTACAGGGATGTAACAGTACGGAGTAACAGACACCAGTGTGAAAGTGCATACCCACAACCAATCTCAACACAGTTACAGTCACATAACGGTAACCCTAATTAATAGTACAGTATATGGACTGTGTGAACAACAACCATCATGTTTGCCACTCACATACTACCCCTACATATACTGGCCAAATTCATAGTGTAGTCTGATGCCTGACTGTGGTATGGGACATGTCTGAGTCTGGCCCTACAAACATATAAGCCGATAGGGTATCATAAACTGGAGCAGCATGCAACATCAGATAGAACAGGACCAAGAACACTGACATCTACCCAACTCTGTACACAGGCCAAATAACATATTTACAATACACTGTTACACAATACTGACACTTTGTCAACAATCGTCATAAGTACACAGACCTGAGTACTGTACAGACTACAACAGAATGTCCCAGTTTTGCCCTCAAATATAAGGCCTCCTATACATAACATGTCTAGCAGTCTGATATATCACTGGGTTGATATCAGGAATGATGACAGTAAATAATGATATACCGCAGATGTCCACCTCTTACTGCATGACATATGGACAAAGGGTGACAGACTTGGGGGACAGAGGCATAAACACAGGGCCATTATTGACATATTGCTGTTATAAACTGAGAAAATTGCTGGTGTAACAGGGTTTGTTGCAACATATCTCTTCTAAAGGATATGAAGTCAGAAACACACGTGGATGTTACATTTACTGACTACAAGCCTCAGAGTATACTACTGAATTTATAAAGACAAAAAAATGTGTGAGTAACATGCCAAATCTAAGACTCCAAACTCTGGTCAGTCTGCAGATAGCCCTACAGGTGAGAGTTTTCTCAACCACATAACATTGTCATGTCTGACTTTAAATCATGCAGAACAGCCATATCCACACAAACCCTGTTTAACATTACTTCAAATATATAACAGCAATACTTATATTCTGTCCCCATGTCTGGAACATCCTGCTCCAGTTTGTTGGGCTGTCTCCACAGTGTTTGTTGTAAGAGGTATTTCCAACTACCCTCTGTGATGCTGTTTGTCAGACACCTACATGAAGTCCTGCTCACAGTGATGGAAAATGGCCAATGCCCACATGAAGTGCTTAGTTATAGGAGTGTGTTTCCATGCAATTGGCTATAGGAATGATACCATAGCTGCTCCACATGCAATTAGCAAGTGGGGGTCTCCAATTCGTGTACAGGCCATCAGCTGATCATGACCATTACCTACAAAAGTCAAGCTGCTGCCTATGCAAAACAGATGTATTTTTCTACATCTACCAGAGAGAGAGAGAGAGAGAGAGAGAGAAAGAAAACAAATAAATAAACAAAAAGCAAGACCATCACAACCAGACTACAAAAAAAACCTCTGTGAGACACACCCATCTACCTGTGAAATACAGCAACTGAAACAGGCAAAATAAATGTATGGGAAACAAGTAATCATAATGGAATGTAGTAGGGTGTATGTAAAAGACGTAAATAGGAAGTTCAACAAATATTTCTCAACAACACTTGCTGTACTGATATAGTGCTGATCAGAACATATGGCCATAGCATCTGTGTCTGTCTGTAGTGACATAAAACACAGCTCATGCCCCTGAGTCAGTCACATATGACTACTACTGGAGGGCGGTTTAAACAATACTGACTGTGGCACTCCTAGGCCACTTACTGGTATGTTGCATATATCCATATGTTAATTGTGAGTACTAGTATGATATACATGTCTGTTTCAGAAATGTGAGGGAACTGTACATGGTATTTGCATAGTGAAATACTGTTGCACTTGTCTGTGTTGAACTGCATATGATATAATGGGCTCATACCATTCAACTGTCCAGTGTTATGTACATTGACCATATGTGTGCCTCAGGTTTGTAGTTATGTACTAAAGCAGTTGTGTTATGTCTGGGAAAGTATCGGCAACCTGTGAACACTGGCATTACAACATCTCCTTACATTTCATTTGGCTGTTCCCATTAGGGGTCGCCAAAGCAGATCACCTGACTGCATGTCTTCTAGTCCTCTGCATCTTGCTCTTTCACACCAACCAGCTGTATGGTGTATATCAACACATGCATACACCTTATCCCAGGCCTTCCCCTTTTCCTCTTACCCAGCAGCCTCATACTTTCACAAATATACTCAGCATAGCTACTCATCACATGTCCAAACAAACATAATCCTGCCACTCTCTGCCTTTGGCCCCAAGCCATCCAACCTGGCCTGACCACCTAACATACATGTTCCTATTCCTGTACACTGTCATCACACCCAGTGCAAATATTAATGTCATTAACTCTGCCACATCCACCTCTGACTCCTGCCTTATTTTTCAGTGCCACTGTCTACAACCCATATAACATAGCTGGGCTCCCCATCCTCGTGTAGACATTCACTGTCACTCTTAATGGCACTTGTTGGTCACAAATCACACCTGACACTCCTCTCCACCACCTGCATCCTGCCTGCACTCTCTTCTTTACCTCTTCCCCACACTCCCCATTACTCCGAACTGTTGTTACCAAGTATTTCAATGTATCCACCTTTGCAAACTGTACTCCCTGCATCCTCACTATTCCTCCATCCTGCCTTCTATTCACACACATATATTCTTAGTCCTGCTGACCAACATTCCTCCCTTCTCTAGACCATAAGTCAGCCTCTCCAGGGTCTCCTCAACCTTTTCCCTACTCTCACTACAGAACACAATGTCATCTGCAAAAAGTGCAGCCAACAGGGACCCCTGTCTGATCATGTCTGTCTAGCTGTCCATCACCACTGCACAAGAAAAAGGACTCACAGCTGCTCCGTGAAGTACATCCACCTCCACCTTAAGTGCACCTGTTACTCCCAAACCAGAACTCACTGCTGTCACAGTAGCCTTGTACATATCCTGTAGCATTTTTACAGATTCCTCTGCCACTCCTGACCTCCTCATACAATACCACAACTCCCCTCTAGGCATCCTGTCATATGCTGTCTGAAAGTCCACAGAGATACAATGCAGCTACTTCTGACCTCATCTGTATGTCTCCATCAAGACTTTCATGGTAAACATCACATCTGTACTGATCTTTCCTGGCATGAAACCATACTGCTGATCAGTAATCCTCACCACCCTTCTTAACCTACCTTCCACCACCCTTTACCATTACCTCATGCTGTGACTGATCATTGTTAACCCTCTGTAGTTACTACAGCTGTGCACACCACCATTATTCTCATAATCAGTACACAAACACATTTTCCCCACTCCTCATGCATCCTCTCACTTTCCAAGATCCCAGTAAACAATGTGGTTGACAACACCACTGCCATTTCTCCTAAATAACTCCATGTGTCCACAGGTATGTCTTGTGGACCAACAGCCTTACCAATGCTACACCCCTTTGTAGCAATCCTTACTTCCTCCTTGATAATCAGTTGCACTTCCTGATTCACCAAACCCACATCATGCAACTTCCTATCTCTCTCTGTCTTTCTCATTCCCCTCATGCAACAGACCATCAACATACTGTTTCCATCTGCTGTACACACTCTCCACACTTGTGAGTATGTTTCCAACATTATCCTTAATCACCCTTATTTGCTGCATATCCCTCCTATCTACATGCATCTGTATAGCCAATTGGTACTGATCCTATTCTCCATCCTTGGTGTCCAGAATTACACACAACCATTCAGACGCACCATCCCTAGCCTTTGTCACCACTCTCTTTGCCATGCACCCCATCCCCTTATACTCCTGTATAGTTGCTTCATCTGTCTGACAATCCTACTTCTCCTTTGCCAACCTCTTTCACTGTATACTCCCCTGTACTTCCTCATTCAACCACCAGGTCTCCTTGTCCTCCTGCCTCTGTCCAGTTGTCACTCCAAAGCCTGTTTTACTCATCTCCTTTACTTACCCAGATGTATTCAACCAGACATTTGGTAACTCTTCACTGACACCCACTGCCTGTTGTAACTCTTTCCTGAACTCAACCTCACAATCACCCTTTATCAGTATCCACCATTTGATATGTGGTGCTGCCCTCACACTCCTCCATCTCTTCTTCATCAACAACATCATGTTACAGACCAACAATCCCTGTTGCATAACCACACTTTCCCCTCTCACCACCTTACTGTTTCGAATCCCCTTCAAACAGGGTCACCTGCATAGGGGATAATCCACCTGTGTGCATCTTCCTCCACTCTTGTATGTCAACCTATGCCACCTGGTCTTGTGAAAATATGTATTTACTACAGCCATGTCCAATCTCATTTGAAAACTCAACCAACATCTCACCTTCCACATTCCTTTGCTTAACACCATACCTGCTCATCAATTCTGCATCGCCTTGTCTCCTTCACCAACTTTCCCATTGAAATATTCTCCAATCACCAGTCTCTCACCCTTGGGTACAGTCACCACCATTTCATCCAAACACTGCAAAGTACATCAGTCTTATCCATCACACGCGCAACTAGTGGAGCATATGCACTAACAACTTCATCATTGCACCATTAATTCATAGCCACATAAACCTTGGCCTACATGACACTCATCACTGCCTTGGCATAATGCTCCATTAGGTTAACACCTATACCATTTCCCCTCACAGACACACCATGTTAAAACTATTTGTACCCGAGTATGATGCACACAGAAATAAGCCCCTTCCATCTTGTCTGTGGCACACACAATATATCCACCTCTCATCTGTCCATCATATCTACTAGCTCTGTACCAATACCAGCCATACACACATCAGTAAATGTCCCTAACACTCACTGCCACACTCCTAGCCATTCCCCTCTCTGCCTGCCATAGGAGCATTGCACATCCTCCAGGATATGACTATGAATACAAAGGGTACCAAAATATCAAATGATGTACGTGTGTTACAGCAATGTGAAGGCAGTGTCACTAATGTTGGTCCACAGCCCACCATGTGTTTATGGTTTCCTCCAATTGTTGCCCTTACCAGGTTGACAGGAATGACTGAGCAACAAAAGTGTTATGACAGTGTGCCATACTGACATAGAACAGAAATGTATAGTAGCTATTACCTGTGCAGATGTATGCATGTATAAGTAGGTGTACCTGGCTGAGGGGGTAGAGGGGGTGGAGCTAGGAACTAAACCTTCTATTTAAGGGGTAAAATAAAACATTTCAGAGCTTTACTAGAAAGGTTCACCCAGACTCTGCTACACTTTGCTGTGAGGGAAAGGTTAGTTTGTATTTTATTTGTTGAATTACTTTATTGCATTTTTCTATTTTGAATACTGTGATTTGTTTTATTTATCTTGTATTTTACTTGTATTCTGCTTTTAACTGCATATTAAAACTTGAAAAGAGACCACAGCTCTATCTCTTGTGAGTCAGGCAGAAATTAGTACAAGTCAATAGAACAGGTCAGTTAAGGTTAATCATCTGTGAACTGAGGGGGTGGAGCGAGGACCTAAACCTTCTATTTAAGGGGTAAAATAAAACATTTCAGAGCTTTACCAGAAAGGCTCACTCAGACTCTGCTATACTTTGCTGTGACAGAAAGGTTAGTGTGCCTTTTATTTGTTGTATTAGTTTATTGCCTTTTTCTATTTTGAATACTGTGATTTGTTTTATTTACCTTGTGTTTTACTTGTATTCTCCTTTTAACTGCATATTAAAACTTGAAATGAAACCACAGCTCTGTCTCTTGTGACCCAGGCAGACATTTTTTTTCCCCAGCCTCCCACCCGGTTGCTGTAGTGTTCTTAAACACCACTGTCTTTCTAGTTGCCTTCCCCTTATGTTAAATTGACTACATATCTCATTTCCTCTCGGTTTTTACTGGCTTTTGTGAGTAAGCACAACATTATCATTTTGTGAAATCATTCC
The DNA here is from genome assembly GCF_019279795.1 of Protopterus annectens. Classification (NCBI taxonomy): domain Eukaryota; kingdom Metazoa; phylum Chordata; order Ceratodontiformes; family Protopteridae; genus Protopterus; species Protopterus annectens. The sequence continues at coordinate 1,544,356,587 of NC_056746.1, read as the reverse complement.
CCTTCAACTATTTAAATTTATTGGCCGTCCTACTGTATTCCATAGTACCAGAATACAAAAGTGACCATCCCTTTCAATCTATCTTGCCGTTTTAAAAATAGTGACTCTCCACTAAAACCTTAACGTTTTAGGCAGGTAAAACTTAAGTTACCTACTTTCACATCTAACTTATCTAGTACACACTACAGTGTTTAGGATAAACTATTTTTTTTTCATCTTACCTTTAAGCATCCCTGTGACTAGCACTCGCTTTAAAACCTGCTGGAAAACACTAGGAAGTCTTAAACTGATACAAGCACTCAACTGTCCTTGTTAATAAGGAGAAATTAATCATAGGCACTAAACATCCTATAATTGCAAAGTACCTTGCTAAAGTAAGGGAAAACAACTCTTGTACTTTACAAAAAAAAGTACCAAACCAGGCATGTCCAAGGGTCAGCTTCCGGTGATTTCTCCTGTCCACCTCATGAATCTGGGCATACTGGGGCAATGCAGCAATTGCCTCATGTACACAGACCACCCTCTCCTCCTACCACCCAACACTAAAATCTGTGAGAGATACACTTACATAGCCAAACTGGAAGCAAAGCTCTCTCCCCCCAAGACTGTGCTACAGTCAAAAGGAGGAGGTTAACATCTACACTACAACTCAAGCAACATATAGCCCTTCTAAACCCATACCACCAACACTCACACATAGCAACACTAAACCCTCACATGTGGAGGCCCTTAAAATTATCCTGCCCAAGCAACAAGTACCTCCGAAGCTGAAACGCAAACACCAATCACAACCAAAGTGTCACAAAGCTCACAACACCAGTGTGCCACCCAACAGCAGCCCCTAAGGCAAGACAATGTACCCAACCCTTTAGCCATAGGTGACTCTATAGTCAGGCACACTGATGTCCCACTCACCAGGCTGAACAAGGAGAAAATTACAGTCAGCTGCCTATCGGGTGCCAGGATCCACACCATAATGCATGCACTCAAGTCACTCCACAACAAGTACAAATATGACTCTGTCATTATCCATGTTGGAGTGAATGACTTGAGACGTACCTCCCTGGACTACATGAAAAGAGACATGGAAGAGCTCCCGGATCATGTGGCCTAGGCAGGTATGACCCCAGCCCTCAGTAGCTTCCTGCCTTCGCCCAGAATGATACCACAGTATAAGGGCAAAATGACTGACTTCAACAATTGGCTAAGCTTCTGGTGTTATTCAAAGGGGATCCAGTATCTGTCTACCTGGGACGACATGATTGACAGACCACGATGCTTTGCCAGAGATGGTCTGCACCGGTCACCCCTGGAATTCAGGTTACTGGCTAAGGCTCTTGCCATCCTTATAGTGCCTGTTTTAGGCAAAGTTCAAAGGGCAAAACCACAACCATAACAGGACAAGCATGCAAAATTTGAAGGTAATGCTATTCAATGCTAGAAGTCTAAACCTCAAAAGGCACTCTCTCAAGGCACTCCTAAAAATGGAGAACATCGATATCTGTGCACTAACTGAGACCTGGTTCAAGGCTCCAGAGAGCACCCCTGCAATACCAGGCTACAACTCTTACCACACTTTTTTGGCCACCAAACCAGGACCGAAACACTAAAGGTGGAGGAGTGTCCATATTCACCAAGGATATTCACAACACCAGGCTAATTGCCCAACACAATGTGTCTGAAATTCTCCAGGTGCAGCTAACACTAGGTAACAATGCAATCCAGATTGTAGCTTGCTACAGATCCCCCACCATGCCCCAAGGTTCTCACTACACCTTTATAAACATACTGGAAAATATTAAGATACAACCAAACACCCTAATACTGGGTGATTTCAACTACCCTGCCATTAACTGGGAAAATTGCTTGTGTACCAACACCTTTGCCCAACGATTCTTGGAATTCATAAATTCCAACTCCCTGGATCAACTAATCCTTAGTCCCACCAGGGGCTCCAATATCCTAGACCTGGTCATTACCAGTATGGGAAATTGATGCTCCACACCTATGGTCACCGCCTCGTTGGTCAGGTCTGACCATAAGCTAATCACCCTTGACATCCACATCCCAGCCCCAGCCCCCAGTAAGGAAACCTCCATAAAAAACTTCTCCAAAGCCAACTTCATGCTACTCGAGTCAGAAGTGACAAACATCATGACACCCATGCAGACAAGAACTGAAAGTTCGACTGCTGAATCCTACACTAAGGCACTGTACAAGCACATCCACTCGTGCATGAATCATGCCATCCTCAAAAGAACCAAGATGCTCTCCTCCAAAAAAAAAAAAGGAAGCCAATCTGGTGGTCCCTTGCCATAAACAAACTTTACAACAAAAAGAAGGAACTGTTGCAGAAAAGAAGAAAATTCCAGGATGCAAAAAACTCTCTTACCAGCCTTAGTAAGGAACTGAGATCCCTATTAAAATCCTCCAAAGCTAGTTATGAAAATAAAATTGGCAAAGATTCCAAAGACTTCAAGGAATTCCATAGCTATGTCAAGAATCTAAATGGCAATGCTCAGATCTGTTCTGAGCTACAGTAGAATGGCATTAAATATACTGACCCCAAGTATATTGCCAATATCCTGGCAGATCGATTCAGTGCAAACTTCACCCCCCTCTCACCCTCTAAAGGGCCTATCTTAATATTAAAAGATTGCTAAATTCTGGTAATAATGGCCACACAAGTAAAAAATGCACTCTCCAAAGCTATGAATACAGCATCCATGGGACCAGACGACATCCCAGGCTGTATATTACATGAACTACAAAATGAACTGGTATCTCACCTAAGTGTCATGTTTAATCTTAGCCTCACCTCAGGCTTCGTGCCCACTGAGTGGTGCACAGCTACAGTTATCTCACTCCACAAGGGGGGATCTACCTTGGATTCTGGGAACTACCGCCCCATCAGTCTGACGATCCTGATCTGCAAGGCCATGGAGTGTATTATCATGGAACTTACAAACAAAGACATTGGCAACCTTCAAACACTGGACCCCACACAGTTTGGGTTTGTGAAGGGCCGATCTTGTCTCCTGAACCTGATTGACTTCTTTGAATCAGTCTCCAGAGCCGTGGACAAGGGTAAGGTGATCCACACAGCCTATCTGGACCTTGCCAAGGCCTTCAACATCATTCCCCACTCTGGAATCATAGATAAACTTACAAAGCTGGCCATTAATCCCTATGTCACTAGATGGGTTGCCAACTGGCTTACTGACAGAATACTCACTGTAAAAGTAGCTGACTCCAAATCCCGCTCCAGACAAGTGACAAGTGGAGTACCTAAGGGTTCAGTTCTAGGACCACTCTTGTTTGGCATCTACTGCTCTGAAGTACAGGCCACCACTAAGGGACTTTGGCTAACAAAGTTCGCAGATGACTGCAAACTGGGAGCCATTATTGAATCCCCAAATGATGTGGATATTCTACAAAAGGGCTTTACAGAAACAGATGCTTGGTGCCAGGGCCATGGGCTCAAGCTCAATGCCAGGAAATGTATAGTTATCCCCTTTGGGAAAAAAACATATACCCGTGAATTACCACATAGGTGGCATTACACTAAGCACTGCACAGGTGAACGGTGGTCTCACCTTCGATAACCACATTGCCACAACAGTCAGGAAATCCTTCTATGTGGCACACCTCATCACTAAGGGCTTTTCATCCAGAAAAATGGAGGTCATTATCCCACTGTACTCATCCCTCATTAGACCCATTATAGAATACAATACCCCATTTGGCATGTACCTCTCAAGACATGTGCAACAACTGTAAAGGCCACAGAAATACCTCACTAAAAGAATCACAGGCCTAAAGAAGATGCCGTATGATGACCATCTTAAAAAACTCCACCTATACTCTGCGTCGCATATCGTCTACTCAGAGGTGATCTCTAATTAACATACAAGGCCATGTCAAACCAGGAGCTGTTGGACATGCTACACTTAAAGAAATCTCAATCCCTCAGAGACACATGCTCCAGGGATCTAAACCTTGTCATCACAATGAACAAAACATGCTAGAGGGATAGGTTCCTGACCCAAAGGCTCCCAGACTCTGGAATAGACTGCCCATGCATGTCAAGCAGAGCACCTCTTTGGCCCTCTTCAAAAGGAACCTTGATGATTGGATGGGAGTTAGGAAATTCACCCCAGGGATCACATCAGTCACCCTGCTAGACAGGGGTCCAGGGAAGTAAATACTGTGGGAGGAACTAGTCAGGGAATTGTTATGGCTAGGCTTGTATAGGCCCTAGGGCTGATAGCCTAGTACCAACCTATGAACCTATAACACCTGACATGGTATGCAAAACAACATGTAACTGAGTTGTATATGTTGTACACATGTGTAATGTTAATATGTGTGCATCCAACAGAGTTACACTTCCACAGCTAATGTTTGTTGCATTTTCCTGACACAGACATGGGTACTGCCATAAGCAGGAGTATCATGTAGAAAATAGAGAGGTGCCCACCTGTATTATGACCTTGTGTCCATGCCTACAACAAACATTGATATGGCTACCCAGATAGCTGTATGGCCTCAGCAATACCTAACTTGTACAACCTGTCTCAACCGAAGTAGAGTAACCCCCTTTGCTGGACAGCAGTAGTGCACAAAGTACATAATGGGATGCTATATTGGTTGTAGAGGGGACAGTAGGTTCAGGCACCAACTGGTCAGCATGTCAGCTTTTATCTGGATGAGGACAGTAGGTCACAGGTGAATTACTGTAAGGCTGACTATGAGTATAAATTGGACACATCCACTGAGTGCCACCAGAAAGCCATCTTCACATATATCTGCAGTCTCATAGGCAACAACCCAGACCACCCTGTAATGGAGGTCAGTCATAGCACACACACACACACACACACACACACACACACACACACACACACACACACACGCACACGCACACACACACGCGCACACACACACACACACACACACACACACACACACACACACACACACACACACACACACACACACACACACACACACCATCACTACAGCCAACCTGCTGCAGACACATTTAGGCCAAACATCATCACCCTGGATCAACATCAGTATAGGTGGATATGCACACCTCATGCACCACTACCCTCATCATCATGGATCAGGTGCAAACCACCCACTTAAATGTAAAAATAGCAATTCCCCTTGGGGACTGATAACATTCCAGTCTGCATCCTACATGAACTCAGACATATGCTTCCAGCTCCATTACATACTGTATGCAAGCCAAGCCTTAGCAACTTTGACAGCCTATCTGCAAGGAACACAGACACTGTCACCCTTCTACACAAATGTGAATGGTGATTAATGAAATGTACTGACCCTCATAGGGGGGAATATGACACAACAGGACCAGGAGTACAATGCATGTTCATACAGTTCTGTGTCTCATGTGTTTCTATATAATGTACACTGTTGATAATTAGTCACATCAACAAACATAAAAGCATAAACATTATCTGTGTCTACATACCCCCAGGAAAGAACACAGACACCCTTGAGGAGTTCCTAACATGGCTCAATAATAACCAGCCACAGGAAACAATAATCCTCGGGGACTTCAACATTGACTGGGAAACCTGTTCCTCTCAATCCCCAACAACCCAAGTAAACCTCCAAAGATTTACCCAAACCATAACCTCACCCACTAGACTAAGTAAATCACAAGACAAAGCTAGCATCCTGGACTGGATACTCATTAATAACTCTTCACATCTGTATATGTCAGGCACCACACCAGATGATCTAAGTGATCACTACCTCACATATATACTCAAGCTTAAAATTAACTACCATCATCAACCCACCTATAGAACAATAAGAAGCAATAAAAACTTCGACCCCCAAAAATTTAACAACGAACTAAAGGCTTGCAACTTTTCAGCACTAAAAAAACTACCACTAGATGAGGCAGTCAGTTACTTCAATTCCAGATTCCTGGCTATTCTCAACCTTCACGCCCCCAGCCGCACTAGTAGAACTAAGGTTAATACTTCACCTTGGCTCACTAAAGAAACTAGGGTCAAATTTGCATTAAGAAATAAAGCATGGGATACCTACTGGACTACTAAAACCCTACCTGACCAACTATTATTTAGGCAACTAAAAAATGATGCAAAAAAATCTGTAACTACAGACAAAAAGGAATACTACTACCGCCTACAACAAGTACATAAATCTAAACCTCAAAAATTCTGGATGGGAATAAAAAGACTCCTCCACCCAAGACAATCCACCACACCAAACCCCTCTGCCACCAATCAAAATTCCCCCGAAGATATTGCCAACTCCTTTAACACCTTTTTCACTGAAACCATCCAAACTTTAGCAAACCAACTCTCACCCACTGGTTCCAATCCTAACACAACCAATTCCAAAGGTACAACTCCCTTTTGTCTCCAACCAGTCCCCACTCAACTCATTAAAACCCTACTTAGGGAACTAAGACCAACCACCCTGGCTGCTGACCTCCTCCCAGCAGACTACTTACAAAAGGCTGCAGATGCAATTGCCTACCCCATCTCTGTCCTTATTAACCGATCCATATCTGAAGCCACAATCCCTGACATATGGAAAATCTCACATGTCATACCACTTCACAAAGGGGGCAGTTCCACTGAACTGTCTAACTATAGACCCATAGCCATTCTATCACCACTAGCTAAGATCATGGAGAAGTGTGTGCATATTCAACTCATGAAATATCTCACACAAAACAAACTTTTATCCAACTCGCAACATGGCTTTAGGCCTAATCACAGCACCACAACAGCCCTTCTCTCTTTCTCAAACACTATAAACCACAATTGTAACAACAACAAACTGTCCTCTGTCCTCTTTCTAGACCTGTCCAAGGCCTTTGACATGATGGACCACAAAATGCTAATGAACAGCCTGGAGGCCAACAACTTAAACAAACAGGCCCTCCAATGGTTTGAGTCCTACCTACAAGGCAGGAAATAGGCTGTACTGTGGCAGGGAAAACTCTCCTCACCCCTCTCCATCAGACTCGGAGTACCCCAGGGCTCAATACTAGGTCCCCTCCTGTTCTCCATCTTTATAAATGAACTTAGCATGGCCATACCAGAGGCCACCTGCATACAATATGCAGATGAATCGACCTTGATCTGCACTGCCCCCACCCCAGCAAATCTTACTGAAATAACCCAAAGCACCTTCAACAAGGTTGAAAATTGTCTACTAAACCAATGCCTAATACTAAATCCCAACAAAACTAAGTTACTTCTCTTTACCCCAACATATAGGACCACCTCACCACAGTTCAATATAACAGCTAATAATGGTACCATCATCTCCCCAGCAACCCAAACTAAACTGTTAGGTGTCACAATTGACAACAACCTCAGGTTTGATGTACACATCAATCAAACTATAAAAACTACCAATAAAAAACTTGGTAGTCTATATAGGATCAAATAATTCCTCACCCCGCAAGCTAGAATTACAATTGCATGCTCCCATCTCCTATCTACCATTCTCTATGCCTCCCCTCTCTTCTCACACCTGAATAAAACCAACCTTAAAAAACTGTCATCATGCTACAACCACATTGCCAGATTTGCAACTGGCTCACCCTACCGTACCCACCACTGCCAGAACCTGAAACTCCTGGACTGGATGGAACTACCCCACCTCCTACAGCTCAACCAGCTCAAAATTGCCCATAAAATCCTCCACCATCCGGTCACCACCCCAGCCCTAAGAAACATAATCTGCCCCTGCAGCAACAATCGTGCACTCCGCTCATCCACCAAACTCCAAGTACTTACAATCAAATCCAACCATGCTGCATGCGACTCCATCTTCGTCAACTCTGTCAGTAAAAACTGGAACTCACTACCTGCTGACATTACCCTAGAGTCTTCACCAACCATATTTAAACATAAACTTAAAAGTCACCTCATATCACACTGGATATGTCCCTGTACCAACCCGGATTAAGACCCCACACATCCCCCCACCTCACTGTGCTCATTTAAACAATGAGATACTTTATGTCAGCAACTCTAGGTATTGTTTGTGTACATAATTTTTCTTAAACCACAGGTGATATGTTATCTTTAACAATTACTTTTATTAAAAAATAAGCCTCAGGCATCACTCAAGGATGCATGTACTATGTCTATAATCAAACTGTATGTTACCTCAATTACTGGATTATCTATGTACTATGTCTACAATCATCTTGTATGTAACCTCATGTAGTTGATCACCTATTTTGTATGCCTATAACTTAATCTATATGTAATTTTGGAGCTTTTCTCCCCGGGACTCCGCTGAAAATGGACATGTATTCAGCCGGACCATCCCGGTTAACAAATGTAAAATAAATAAATAAATAAATAAATGTGCTGTCTCTGTAAAGAAGTATGTGCAATGTCTGAGGTCCCATGATGTGTTTCTCTGTTTATGTCTTCCAGGTGCTATCCTGAGGCAGTCGGACTACAATGAGCAGGAGACTTGGGCCATAACTCAGGCCATCATTCAGAACTATACAATCCTTTGTGGTCGGGGTTGCCAAAACCAGCAGGAGCAGACTGCACTGTGGGATGAAATTGTCCAAATTGTGAACAACTCGGGCCACCATGGCTGCACGTACGATCAGGTATGTCATAGAGCAAGTGACCTGATTCGGAGTGCCAGGCAATGTGCTGGTGAGTAGTGAGGAACTGTTCCACTATCGGTGGGGGCCAGCTACACAGCCCCCTCTTACAGCAGTGGAGGAACTCCTGACCAACCTTGGGGTAGCCCCCACAAGAAGATCTACACAAGAGCTTTCAGTCGTGGAGGTGGGTGGCACCCAGGCAACAGGTGAGGAGCGTCCAGGTAAGCCAAAAGTGCACATCAATTTACTGAGATTGCATTAGAACTGTGTTCTATAGAGTCTTGAGATGCATATGTCAGGGAAAAATACTACCACCATAACTGCTATATCACTCCCACTACTAAATTGGTACTGTCTAAGACCTTCCTCATTCATTGTCTCCTATATGGTACCCCATTTCTTACCAACTTTCAATCTTCTCTAAAAGCAAAGCTATCCTCCTGTTCTGAGAAAATGTCTAAGTTTGCTACCAGCTATAAATCCAAATACCACCACTGCAATGCCCTACACAAACTAAATTTGTTTGAACTTCCCAACCATCTTACCTACATTCAACTTACTCATGCCCATAAACCCATCTGTAATTCCTCCATCCACCCCTACTTTGCATCCTCCTTCAAAATGCAGCTACCCAACAGACTTCTAAGATCCAATAACCAGAATTTTCATTAACTGCACAAGCCTGCTCATCCTTCAGGCAGACATCTACTATCCTTTTCCCTAACTCACCTCTGGAAATCCCTGCCACCTCTTATTGGTACTACAGACAACCACTCTACCTTTAAGACCTTGCCTCATTCCCATCTCAAAAGCCTCTGGGAATGTTCCTTTTTGGATCACACATGACACCTGTTTTTCCCCATTTCTCACACTCCTTTACTTCTATCTTCCCTTCATCATACTGAGCTTCTTTGACTACCATCTTCATCTGTCTCATTTACTCGTACCCTTGCTCTACTTTGTTTTCTTTTTTGTTATTGTCCCACCCTTCTTAGATTCAACAATTTCACTTCTCATCACCCATCCTACTTTAACTATGCTAAGATTTCATGCAAAACTGCAATGCCGACCCTGTGTTATTTCACATTCTAACAAATGTAACAGAAATATGCAGCAATGGGGTTTTCTTATTCTAGCTGACTTATATATGTGTGTAATTTTACCTTTTACATTTGTAACCATATTTTCACTGCAATTGTAGGTTTATTATAATGTTATGTAATACCATCGTTCTTCAATAGTATTGCATAACAGTTACTGCATTGTCCTCATATTATATTGTTGTTCATGGAGATTTTTTCCACAGGACTCCATTAAAAGCAGGCTCTTCTTGGACCAATGGACTATCCTGGTAAACAAACTGCAAAATAGATAAATTAATAAAATCAGTGCGTGGGGTTTAGTTAGGCACACAAGTGCACATCTATGGTGAAGGACAGCAAATTGTGTAATATCATAGTTTATACTGTACCTGTGCATAAATGTAGCATTAATTGTGGACCAATGCATATTTTGAATCAGCTAACAATACCTCTCCTGCCCTACTACCTAGGTCACTCGACTCTACATGAGGTACAGCAGCCTGAAGCTGGTGAGGATGAGATCTTACTGTTTTGTCTCACCAGTACCCCAGGCATGTTAAGGTGTTACATAGCCATCTGGCAATATCTGCATGTTCACTTGTAGTAGGGTTCACTGCCTAATATCACAGTGGATATCACAGGGGCCTGTTTTCATATGATGTCATATATCTGTAGCATACCTACCTCACAAACCTGTCATTGCAGGACATCTGCATAAAGATTGGCAAAATACAGGGATAAAGGGCCAGGAGTAGGGACATATTGTAGACACTGCTGTTATACAGTGCATATGAAAGGTGTACACACCTGTTAGAATGCCAGGTATTTCTGATATATGACAATATGAGCACAATACAGAAGACCAAACATACATCCAACCTTTCCTGTGACCTATAATCTGTACAATGCAACTGATAAACAAACAAATCTGTTAGTGGAACAATTATGTGACATGGAAATTGTCCAAGAAACTAGATGCATATGTGTGCACAGGATGAAGCTCATACTGTGATGCAGCACCATGTGACAAAATCACAGCAGTACATCATATTGTATACACACCTGCCATCAATTACAGACTCTTGGATTAACTGGAAATAACACTCAGCTCACATACCAAGGACATCCCAACATAGACCCACAGTTGCCTGCTACAGCAAAAGCCATGGTTCATACACAGGTTAACATGCTGTAAAGGGATCACATGTTAGAAATGTATCAGCCTGGAGAAGGTTACAGAAACATACCCGCAGCATCGCATATGCCATGGAACAGTGCAGATAGTCATCAAAAGGTGTTCCAGATATGGTGCAACAGTGACATTGTGAAGAAATGGACATCCCTACATGTATGTGGAGGATACATTACCAACAATGTCCAGGGAGGCTGCCAGGAGCAATACAGCAACACCAAAGGAGTGACAGACATCTCTCACAAGTACTGTGTGTGTACTACATGTGACAGCAATCTTATTTGGTCTTCAGATGTCTTAGCTATGCGGTGTGTTTCAAAGATGGCAGCTATTCCTCACAACAAACAATATATAGTCCTGGGTAACTTCTGGTCAACAATACATCAGCTTTTCAAAAAGCATGTGTGTAAATGTGTTAAGCTGTTATGAGACCAGTGTTAAACTTTGTCCACAATTCGGTCCTGTTATTTTGGTCATATAAAACCAATACACAACAGCAGAAGCACACTACCCACACAGTGAAGCATGCTAATGGCAGTGTCCTGCTTTAGGTTTACTGTTCACAACTTAAAACTGGGGCTGTAGCAAATTTGGAGTGTATTATGAAAAGTTTCAAATACCAGTCCTTTGTGACTATAATCCTTCTGGTGTCTGCCACATACCTGTGTATGGGGAGGTATTTCAACATTGCACTCAGTAATGACCCACACATTACATCCACTGGGCACAAGGATGGCTTCACAAGAACACAGTCAACAGTCTGTAGTGATCAAGCCTGAGTCCACACCTAAATACAATAGACAATCTGTGTGGTGACCTGACGAGTGCTGTGCACAAGGGATGGCTTTGCAATCTGACAGATTTGGAGGTGTTCTGCAAGGGAGAATTTGCAAACATCGCCATGTCAAGATATGCTATGCTGATACACACCTTCCCAAGAGTACTGAATGCTGTGATGGGATGAACAGGTGCTTTACCAAAGTATCAGTTTACAGGTGTGCACCTCTATGCAACCCAGCTATTGTAGTCATATCATGTATGATATGTGAACCCTACCTGATGTGTATGTGCTTTAATTGGAGTGCACAGGTCATATGGCATATGAAATGTTGGAAATGTTATGGCAATATCACAGATATCTCATGTGATCTGTCACAAAATCATTGCATGTTAAAAAGTGTTTGTACACTTACTATATCCACTATAAGCTTGGGAAATTGTTTCAGTAACCAACCTTGTTTTCACATACATGTACTGCAGGTTATACCATCTTCATATCACAGTATGACATTACGTAGGGTCACCAATCCACTGGACCAACCAGTAATATATCAAACACACACAGAAGGTATGATCAGCACACAGGAAAGATGAATCACACATGTAGATATTCCTGGAAACTCTGTACAGTTGGTAGGTATGTCTTGTAGGTTTGGCCACAGTGCTATACAGATGAACAGCAGTAATGTTTACATGGGTGCAGTGTGTTGTAGGTGAAGGCTCACCACCAAATAAAAACACCGACATATCCAAGTGGTGTAATTTTGTAGTTACGGTAAGTTGAAAGGTATACTGTGCATGATGTTGAGGACTGATCCAGAGTGTGTCTGTTTTGGACTGAGTGCGTGTCATGACTGTCATCTGTTGCCTAATGTGAAGTCTGTGGAATGCCACTGGGACACCTCACGTGTGTGTGTGTGTGTGTGTGTGTGTGTGTGTGTGTGTGTGTGTGTGTGTGTGAGTGTGTGTGTGCCACCAAACTTTATAGTGACGATAGTAATGTGCATATGTTGTCTTTTTCTCACAGGTGGCCATGGTGATTGCAGTCCCTCCAGCTGGGTAAGTGATATTACTTTGTTTGGTGACTCTGACCATGATGAAACCCATAGTGAGGTACAGGTGGGGTTGTCAGAGGCTGCAGCTGTGTCATCGGTTGGCATCCCGCCTATATCAATCCCATCCCCGTATGCAGTCACAATGCCCACCCATTCCCCATCACCAGTGGTCACAATAGAAGGACAGCTGGGTGCTGGCACAGAACATGCAAGTGTGTAGGCTATGGCAAGTGAGTGCCCAGGCACTGGCCATAGTCAGAGTACTGGCGAGGTCCCACACAGGCAGGCAGGGGTGCTTGGAGGAGAATGGCTTACTGTCCAGCCCATGTTGGAAGTGCCACTGCTGCAGTAACCAGGTGCATGTTTTGGTCCGTAATCAGCGTAACACCAGACAAGGGCACAGGCTGGTGGAAGAACATCTCCCTGGTGTCCAAGGCAATTTTCATGAACTCATTGCAGCCATACGTGAGGCAATGAGATTGCAGATAGACGGTGGGGTCAGGTTGTGGCACTCCTCCACCATGTAGTATCTGTGCTTCAATGTATGGCAGATGGGAGGCAGCGGCCATGTGATGGTAGCTCAGAATCACAATCATCTGGGTGTGCACGTAGCTGTGCACCATCACTCTCCCATATGGGCAGTAACACCAGCATTATTTTGGGTGGTGTGATGTCCATGCCAAGACACTGCAGGCCATGGACACATGGTTCTGGATGGTCCCAACAGGGTCACTGATCCAACAGACATACATCACCATCAGGAAGCAGTACTATCTCCGGCCTTTCCGGCTTGTCACTGGTGGTGCCCATGATACCCTTGGCAGATCCAGGTCCCCTGTCTGTGGCCAGAGGCAGTGAATTGTACACCCTGCCATGTACGGGCCACAGCTGTCCAGAAAACATCAGTGTAGGGCAGCCACATGGCGTGTCTGCATGCGCACGCACACACACACACACACACACACACACACACACACACACACACACACACACACACACACACACATCACAATCACAATAAACTCACCTCCACACACATGTACCACACCTGCACAGGTCATGCCATTCCCATACCCCAAACACACACCCATACTGTCAACCAAATGGCGCAGCCTAGGGCTCTGGCAAAAAACACACAATACTTGTGCATATGATGAAACATGTGCCAAATCCGTGACATAGAAAACATTGATGCAGGGACATGCAAATATGGGTCTGATGCACAGGGTGAACTTAATAAATTGTATGTAGGTAATGCTGTGTAGGATGCTGTCATCTGGCTTTTGTAAGGGGTACACATCAGAGTGTGTGTACAGTTTAAGCCATGATGCATTATTGCTATTCTTAATGCTGATTGAATGCATTCTCACATGCTTTATCTTGTTTGTGTTCTAGGCCTCTGTGTGTCACCGGGATGTGGCCCTGCTGCAAGACCAAGGCATATGGCAGTGCAGTAACACATCAAACATGTCATAGGCAAGTGTATCTTCACAAATTTCACAGGTCTGTACAACAGTGATTGCATATGTCTCCCAGATTATAGGGCTGAGGGTTGTATATAGGTCATGGTGATTGACAACATCTGTTTCAGAGTGGAGAATGGTAAGTGTGGTGGTTTGGACACATCTCCATTTGCTAATAACCACACACCCAGGAGGTATTTATCAAACAAACACACTAAGATTACTACACACACACACATACACACACACACACACACACACACACACACACACACACACACACACACATTTGGCAGTACTGAGATCCATTGGTTCATAGCTTCATAGGTATGTAGTAAGTGAATGGCCATGAAGACTCTACAAGGCTAGCTCAAGGAAATACCCTGGCATCAGGCCACATGAAAATAGTCCCCACTGTGGTTAATGAGTATACTCACTGGAGTGATCCCCAGGGGTGGGTAATTTATTCCCCATTTCTCATCCAGATGTGCATTGTGGATGGTCAGTGATGGGCATTACTTCACATGTATGTGATTTATATTCCATACCATGGACAGTGTCTGGGTTGTGAACATATCCCACAAGCATGTCCTTTGGAGAATGGATGCATGCTTGAGGCATCTGGGGCATGTTGTGTGGACAGATTGGGATCTTCAGATGCAGCATTCCTGACCCAGTTTGGTGAGACATGGCTGCGTAATTCAGGCAGTGGTTGCACCTACATAGACAGTATGATACAGGGATTCATTGGAGTTATAGGAGTCTGTCCATACAGGGCATGTTTGTAAAGCCTGGTATTAACTTTGTGAGGTGCATTTGCAGCCTCTACAGTTGTTGCAGGTGTCCAGTGGTGTACATCACAAAAGGGCCACTGTACACATTGATTGGGCTACTGAGGGGAGGGTACAGGGTGACAATGTCCTTTTACTTGCTGGATAACACACACTTAGGTGATATAACACATCTGTTGTGGTCAACAGACAGCTCACTGTCGACCCATGTTCTCAGTTATGTTATAACAACATCACTGTGCAGTGGACTACCAGCAATGTATTACTTCATGTAAGCCATGGTGTTCACAAAGGTAATCGCGGCACATCTCCTGGTATTGAGGTACTGTCCAGGGTTCTGACAGCAGTCACATGTGTCATAGTGACCTTTGTGCATGATGGAAACATCACATGGGGGGAATGATAGCACCCACCTTACAGTTATATGCAAACATTGTCAGCCAGGGTCCCTTTGTGATAGCCTGCATCTCAGAGGTGTAGATAACAAACATTGGAGGACATGAGTCCATACTCTGTGTGACTCTACTCATGTGTGGTCATCATTTTGACATGGAGTCCACTGCATTCACACCATCAGTTCTATCTGAAATGCAGTTTGCGAGAGAACTAGTGATATAGGGGTTGATGCCTAGCCTAGTGTGTTTGTGTATGATTCCTGAGTTAGAATTTATATCATTTTTGAATACTACATCTACTTTTTTGAAATTTACACATAAAATTTACAACAATGACTGTGAATATTTGGATATTTTATTTTACAATAACGAGGAGGGAATACAATCAAATATATACAGGAAAAAACATATTCTAATTCCTTTCTACACTACAATAGCAGTCATCCACATTTTCAAAAGAAGAACCTAGTAAAAGGACAAATGGTGAGGTTATCACGCATCATAAGTGAAGATGCCAAGCTTTTAATTGAAATAGACAAACTTGTCGAAATGTTTCAAAACAGAAGTTACCCACATAGTTTACTCACCAGAGTAAAGGAAGAGATTTTGTATAAGAGACATGTTTATTATGAGCCTATTTTAAAGCAGGGGTATGATAATACATCGAATAGAAAAAATGAATTAATAAAAGGCAAAAAGGATGCATATATTTTACCTTACAACGAAGAAACAAGTGCAATTATAAACATATTAAATGAGACATGGGCCAGTGTTTTTGTAAATAAATCGGATGTATTAAATACAATTGGGAAATACCCGAAAGTGACACATAGCAGGGGAAAGAATTTAAAAGAATATTTTGAGACAAGTACTCACAATCAATTTTACAGGAACTCAAAAATGAGTAAATGTGGCCTTTGTAAGACATGTAAATTTATAAATGATGGTCCCTATGTGGCAGTACAAAACTATGGTAGATCCATTAAATGTCCTGGGTTCTGTAATTGCAATACGAAAATGGTAATATATTTGGCTTCATGCCTATCATGTTCAGCCTCCTATATAGGGAAAACCATTAGGAGGTTAAAGGATCGTATCATGGAACATAATAGAGACATAAAAAACAAAAAATGTACCAACTCACTGTATAATCATAGTATCAGATGTAAGGATTTTAAAAGGTTTATTTTTTTTTTGTTATTGATAGGATCCCTTATAATTCAAGTAAAGGGGGTGATGACAATACTTTTTTAGAAGTTAAAGAATGTTTATGGCAGTTAAGGTTAAATGCTAGCAATTCACCTGGCATTAATGAACAAATTTCAATAACAAGTATTTTAAAATACAAATCTCATTTTATATGAAAGTTCAATATTAAGGACGTTGTATATGTATTTTTGTGTAATTTTAGTGTCATTTTATGCATTTTTAATGTACCCTAACATTAATAATGTTTTTTCTTTATAAGTATTTATAAGTATTTCAATCAAACTTTAAAATTATTACATTTGAGTTATACATGTTTTATGATAGGTATTTATTGGAATTATGTTTCAAATAAGTTTGATTATTTAATGATGAGAGTGGAGGCGTTTGGTTTTACATTACAGTATACCATATGTATTATATTTCATTATATTTACTACAGTGTGATTGGTTAATTGATATTAGTTTCACTATTTAAGTGATGTGTGATGTTCAGCAACTGATACTCTGATGATACCCCAAGTGTGTAGGGGTGAAAGCGCTCAGTATCTTTTTTACCTTGTCTGCTCTGAGTTTTGTTTTTGTTTTGTATTTTATATTAAACAAGTCCGCATTACACAGAGTCGCCTTGTTTGTTTTACTAGTTTACAGCCTTTTATTTTCATTGTTTACATTTAGGGTTGTAGACTGTCTACACCTACCTGTACAGTGGTTGACAACTGTTGTTCTTGTAATGTGGATGTTGAGGCATATACTAGGTAATCAATATAATAATTTAGCAAAAACTGCCCCCCCCAGTGGATCATGTGATTACACAATCACAACAACAGCCATACAGGATACTGTTGTGAGACACACACACACACACACACACACACACACACACACACACACACACACAGACACACACACACACACACACACACACACACACACACACACACACACACACACACACACACACACATGCCCCCTGCACTCAAGAATTGCCATTCAGCAATTCAAAATGAATGAAAGTCTCCACGGACACATTAGTGTCTGTGGAGAAAATAAGAGACAGCCATACCTCTCAACTTTACAGATCTTCGCAGAATGACCAGATTACTGCTTAATATTTTTGGTTCTGCACCTGTCTGGCAAATAGCTGTGAATTGAAGTAATTAAATAATGACAAATACATGAGTTTAAGACTCTACATCCTCAGAAAATACATGCTAATCCAAAGCCTGTCATTCTATCAATGTTCTAATTTCAAACAGCAATATTTAAAATATATTCCTTATTTTTTTTTCCTGTGTGCAATAAAGTTTAAGCATAGTTGTATGGGTATGCCCATCATGCAGCTATGCATATCAGAGTTTAAACATCAAAAGAATCTAAATAGAAATATACACAGCACTAATAGTGAAACTGGAGTAGTGTAATGGTTAGAGTATTTGCCTAACATGCACTCAGACATGGTTCGAGCCCCACAATTATCTGAATATTTTCATATATGAAACACAACTAAAATGTATTTCTCATAAGTAGGTAGTGAATATTATTATGTATATGCTAACCAGGGTAGTGTAGCAGCCCTAAACGTGATGTGTCAATGAAATTTAAAGTTTAAGCAAGATTTAGAATAGCTAAGCGGATTTACACACTGGTAAGCAGGGCCAGGTATCTACCCCTTTAAGCAATTGTCATCTTAGCTAAGCAGGTTTGTCCGGTGCTTAGCTTAGCTCAGCAGTTTCAAAACTGTCCAGTGACAGTAAAGGTTGGAAAATTAGCCCTATTGAAACCACACAGGTGGAAATACAGCTAATAACCAGTTGTAGCTCCCCACTGTAGGCACTATGGCAGGTGTCGGTGAAGCTGTGCACTTTTGGGAGCAGCACTGGGGCATTCAGGAGTCCAGGGTCATGGTTGGACTCGTAATTAAAGACCATGAAGGGCAACTGCTGCAGGACCAGTACCAGGACTCCCAAATCAAAGCGGAGGCCTGGGACCAACTTGCCTGAGATCTCAACACTGCCAATGGCATCCCTCAGACTGGTGAGCAGGTCCAGCACCACTTTGCCAACTTGAAGCGGAGGAAGAGAGATCTTTTGGACCAGTGGGTCCAAGATACCCGGGTGGGGAATGCTCCAGTTATGTGTAAGTATTAGTCAAAATAAGTGTTCTCCAAAGTCCAGCCTGTGTATGTGATGGATAGGTATGCATAAGTGTTTTTTCTTATCTTCTGTACAACTGCAGATGAGAGGGCTGTGAACTTGGAAGCCCACACCAGCAGGCTGCAAAGGCTAATTCGCGAGGCTAGTGAGTAACAACCTTGCTGGTATTATGTAGGGTAAATAAATAAAACTTAATAGAATGTCACCTTGCAGTATTTAAAAATTGGTATGTTTTTTACTGACTGAAGAAGCCAGTAGGAGAGTAATAGTGACATACAGGTCATATATCAATAAAAGTGTAATTGCCTGCCAATAAAAGTGAAAACCCCAGACTGGTTGTGTTTATTCTGGTATTGTATGACTGGAAAGTTGCATGCACCACGATCTGATATCAGAATAGTAATGTGTTAACCACTGTTTTCCACACTGTGCTATGTCAAAAGGTATGTATATAAAAGAATGCTGTAATCACAAGGTCAGATTGTACAACTAAGAGATAATTAGAAAGAAAACACCCAAGAAATTGACAGCAGTTTCTCAATAGCTCATTCTGATGAAACACAAACATGTTGTATTTTTAGCAGAAACAGCCACTGTACGAATCTCGGGAGTAGTAGTAAGCTGTATGCATAATTTCAAATAGCATTTTGTGAATATGTGTAGAAACAGTCAGGTAGTGTCAACATAAATTCCCTCCACAGATCTTCCAGTTGAAAGAAGGTAGAAAGTAGCTATAAGAAGCCAGTAGTAATACTGTGTCCAACACCCAGAGTGCAACCCCAAGGCTGTAAATGACAGCAAGATAAGTACATACACCAAGTGGTCTCTCCCAAGAAGTGTTCAAATGTGTCATGCTGTCACAGCTACTGGTCCCTGCTACCAACAACCAGGGTGACTTAATAGAAATCAAGGCAGAGTATGTCAGTAGCACACACACATACTCACACACACACACACACACACACACACACACACACACACACACATACACACACACACTCAGTATAAGTGCACATATGTAACCCTGACTATGTGAATATGGGTAGAAACAGTCATGTTGTATTAACAAACATTCCCTCCACAGGTCTTCCAGGTAAGAGAAAGTATAGTAGTAGTATACACACACACACACACACACACATATATATATATATATATATATATATATATATATATATATATATATATATATATATATCTATATATATATATATATATATATATATATATATGTATATGTATAATATATATATATATATATATATGTGTGTGCGATATATGTGTGTGTATATGTGTATACATATATATATATATATATATATGTATATGTATATATATATATATATATATATATATATATATATATATATATATGTGTGTGTGTGTGTTTGTGTGTGTGTGTGTAGTGCAGTCGGACATCCGATCCGCACTCTAAACCTCTTACTGCAACAAATCTGATGAAATGCTGTGTAAATGGGGGTGAATGGGCCCAAACTGGGGACCTCTTGTAATTATTGCCCTTATCCCATCCTCCACAGCAGAACTGTTCTGCCTTGCAACAAAATAATAAGGCCTGCCAAGTCTTATACCCAGGGCCTTGTAAACTATGATCAAAGCACCATCTGAGCCCTAAAAAATAGTGATGACATTCCAAACATATCAGTTAATACAGTCATCCAACAGTAGGGAAGGAGTCTGTAGAGTCAGTCAGGTACTCTATATATGCATGTATATATGTATGGAGATGCATATATGTGGACAAATCTATACATAATATATATATATATATATATATATATATATATATATATATATATACATATATATATATATATATATATATAGAGAGAGAGAGAGACAGGGAGAGAGAGGCATACATATATATATATATATATATATATATATATATATATATATATATATATATATATATACAGAAATATACAGAAATATGACAGCTACAAAGATGTGCAATCAGAGGGTCATGCTGCTGCACACTAGTATTCTAAATCTGGAAATTCACTCACTGGAAGTAATTCCTTAAAATGGGAAACAATGACATTTGTGCTGTAACAAAGACCTGGTTAAAGGCAGCAGGAAACACCCCTGCAGTACCAGCCTATAATTCATTCCACAACCTTTGGCTGCAGAACCTGGACTGATGCTCCAAAGGTGGTGGCATTTTCATATTTATTAAGGATGCACACACTTCCAGAGTGGTAGACCAACATTATGCATTACAGATCCTGCAGGCATAGCTAACATTGGGTAAGACAGTGGTTCAGGTTTTAGCCTGCTATAGGTCCCCAAACATGTCCAAATACTCACACTCCATGTCCATAAACACCCTGGAGAATATTAGTGTCCAACCTAACATTCTCATACTGGTTGACTTCAACTACCCCAGCATTAACTGCGAAAGCTACCCATGTACCAATGCACATGCCCATCACACCGACCTGGTCCTTGCTAACATGGGTGACTATTGCTCTACACCAATAGTCAACTCCTCCCTTGTTATATCTGAACACAAATTAATCACCTATGGAAATCCACAGCCACCCCCCCCCCCCCACAGGTAACAACAATGAAAAGTCTTTCCAAAGCTAAGTATGGCCTCATAAAAACAGAGGTGGCTAACCTCATGGCAGTCACACAAATGGAGATTAGTTACATGACAGCTGAATCAGACAACAATGCACTATGAACACGTAGAAAATGCATAGATGCCACCATACCCAATACAACCAGGGCCCTCAACTCCAAAAAAAGAAGCTGACTTGGTGATCCCCTGCCATAAAGAAACTGTACAAAAGAAGGAGGGAACCAATATGGAATAAGGTGAAGTCCCAAGACTGGTAATAAATCCTTATCAGCCTCAATTAAAAGTTGAGATCCCTCATCAAATACTACAAAGTTAGCTGTGAAACTAGAATTGGAGCATATAGTAAAGACAACCACAAGACCTCATACAGTTACGTAAAGAATCTCCATGGCAATAGCAAGATTTGTTCTGAGCTACTAGACAATGGTACCTCCCAGACTGAGTCAACAGATAATGTCAATATACTGGCTGGCATTTTGAGTGCAAACTTTACCCCTCTCTCCCCTAAAGGACCAATCACAATACCAGTACACTGCCAGGCACTCAGTATTACTGCAGCACAGGTTAAAACAACACTGTCCAAGGCTAAGAATACAGCTTCTTTGGGACCTGACAATATCCCTGGCTATGTTCTACATGAACTACAGAGTGACCTGGCACTTCACTTGTGTGCCCTGTTCAAGCTGAGCCTCACCTCAGGCTTTATCCCTACTGAACTGTGCACTGCTACAGTCACCCCTCTCCACAAACAAGGTGTGACTACAGACCCTGGGAAACACTGCCCCAGCTGTCTGAGAAGTCTGTTATGCGAAGCTATGGAATGCATCATCATGCACCTAATAAACAGGGATATGGGAATCTGCAGACTCAGGATCACACACAGTTTACTTTTGTGATGGGTAGGTCATACCTGCTCATTCAACCTGGTGATCTTCTTGGTGTCAGTCATGAGGGAAGTAAAGACTGTGG
The DNA here is from genome assembly GCF_019279795.1 of Protopterus annectens. NCBI lineage: Eukaryota > Metazoa > Chordata > Ceratodontiformes > Protopteridae > Protopterus > Protopterus annectens. The sequence continues at coordinate 1,544,334,240 of NC_056746.1, read as the reverse complement.
GAAGAAATAGCCAGGGACTTATTATGGCTAGGCTTGTATAGGCCCTAGGGCCGATAGCCTAGTACCAACTTATGAACCTATGAACCTATTAAGGCAAGGTGATACATACAGCCTACCTTGATCTGACCAAAGCCTTTGATAACATTCACTACTCACTAAGCTAGGCATCAACTCCTATATCACTAGGTGGGAACAGAGGCACAAACACAGGGGTAGAATGGACATACTGCTGTCATACATTGAGACAGTTGCAACATCCTTTATGAGGAATATGATGTTGGTAGCACCAATAGATGTGAGTATTTACTGACTGCATTCCCCAGAGTCCACAACTGATTTACCAAGGACACCAACTGTCTGGGGAACAAACAAACATAACAGGCAGACATGTGTCCAGTCTGTGGAAAGTGTGCCAGTGGAGAGGTATGTCAGAGACATATCACTGTGAGTCATGTTGTCACACACTAAATGCATGTCCACACAAACCCTGTCAATCTATCAATCCTCCATGTGTATAACAGCACTGATGACATATAATCTGTTCACAAATCTTGGGATATGTTCCCCATGTTGGTTGGCTGTCTCCACATGTCATGTCCTGTGATGTATTGCCACCTACTGTAAGTGAATCTGTAGGCCACCACCTCTGTAATGTCCCTCACACAGGCAAGGAAAGGGGGCAAGGCCCACATTAAGGAATGTCCCATACGTCGGAACTAGCAGCAGTGTCCAGGCCCACAGTACAATACAATGTGGGCACCTATATAGTGGTATGGCCATAGCAATACCTGACATCTGCACATCTGTACAGAGGGCAGACAGAAAGTAGATAGCAAACAGGTAATGCATTAGGATGAATGTTTTGAAAGATACATGTCTTAAACTGAATGGTATGCCATTACTACATATCAGCAGTCCTCGATGACATGTCCAAAAAAATAGTAGTCTACAGTGGGTCTATATTAGAATCTTGAAGGTTTAATGCTTCAAATCACTAAAGATCAAACTTTAGTGATTGAAACATTAAACCATCAAAATTCTAGTAGACCCTATAAGAAAAAACAAGTAAAGGGTGTTTAGGCAGGGGGGCAAGCCCATCTGCACCCCCACACCCCTGCTACTTAAACATACCAACTCCGAGATCGCACTTCAACAAAGTATGGTGCAGAAAGGGAAGATTTCCCTTTCCTACACTGTAGTGCGATCTCGGAGTTGGTATATTTAAGTAGCGGGGGTGTTGGGGTTGCAGGGAGGGCTTGCCCCCCTGCCTACACTTGTTAGTTTTTTTTTTGGCTTTAAAAATATTTTTATTGGGGTTCGATTGTCTAATAGTTCAATGCATGCAGTTCGATGTTTATACATTGAACTATTAAACCTTTGAGATTATAATATAGATCCCGTCTACAGGTAACATCAACATATCAGATCATATCCAATAGAAGATACATATAAACATACAGCTCAAACACCAAGAACAAGATAGCCAGTACTCAAGAGTCCAGCTTTGCATGCAGGGGTGTATGGTTCCAGTACTACAATCTGCAAGCTAGTCTTACATGGAAAAGCACTGTTAAAAGTACTAACGTAATGATACAATATGTATTAAACTATTTTTGTCAACCAGTGCACTGGAGCTGGTGTAACATGCACTGGAGCTGGTGTAACATGCAAGTGTGACCGCATATAACCTGTGATACTACCCATGTATGAAACAAATACAAAGAGAAAAGATTGTGGCACTACCCATGTAAACTGAGGTGTCCCATACAGTATACTCACATGCCTTGCTACTGTAATGACAGCACATAGAAGCATGTCATGTACAGGGAATTAAATAAACTTATTAAAGATGTCATTACCCTGCTATTTTATCAGAGTGGGACGTGATCACTGGTTACCAGGGCTGAGTTATGCTTAGCAGGTTTAAGCATTACTTAAATGTAAATGTGAAGCAGATTTCTGCACTGGTAAGCGAAGCCTACACGATGTAGGAGCCTATTCCTTTAACTGTATGTTAGCACCGCTTACGGTCATGCAACCCCACGCAAACGCACTCAAAGCTGCTCAAAACTGCCATAACCACTCTGTATCCAACAGTCCATGTTCTGCCTAGCAACAAAATAAACAGCCCTTGACCCCAGGACCCTACACACCATAACCAATGCAATTTACCAGTAAGCAACCTCAGCTGTATGGTTTTAGGAGATTTTCTTACCTAGCTTTAAGTCTGTTAAGCTTTACAGACATTATATCGATAATATTTTATTTGTTTGGGAGGGCACTGATACTGACTTGATAGTTTTCATTACTGAGATGACCAACAATTTAACATTCCTTGATTTTACCATCTCTGGTCGTGGTACCTCCATCAACTTTCTTGACACTGTCATAAGAATCAACCCTTCTACTAATGTGCTGGAATCTAGCATATATCGAAAAAACACCTTCCGAAATAACTTTTTGGATTTTAATAGCTAACACCCTTTATTTTTCAAAAAGAATGTTGTACATGGCCAGTTTATCTGCTTATCCCGCATCATTAGGAAAGACACCGAATTTGTGACTGAAGCTTTGTTTCTCAAAAGCATGTTTCTGGACAGAAACTATCCCAATGACCTTACTGAGTATGAACTATTAAGAGTTATTAGGGAAAGACACGATAAGCATAAGCCAATACTTATTTATGGCTTTACCAGCAAGGGCCGGAGTACTGATATTACTGACAGACTGAGCAGCTTTCCACTGCCCATCAGCAGAGACATGCAAGCCATATGTGAGATCATTTCTAGAAAATGGAACATTTTCTCCTGCCATGATGACCTTAAAGCTATTTTATTGGATTTCCCCTCTTTTTCCTACAAGAGAGCCACTCCTTTGAGGTCCAGTTTTGAAAATAAGGATTTTCTCTTCCTACTGGATGACACTCTCCCACAACCTGGACCCCCTGGTATTTTTGCTTGCAGTCACTGTGTAGTGTGCCAGCACATTCTTTGTTGTAACTCCTACACCTTCTCTTATTGTAACTACAGAGTTACTTTCAAACGACATTTTGACTGTCAGAGTGGGTAGTTTACGCTGCTATCTGGAAAAGTTGCTCTTCGTTCTATTTATTTATTTTATTTTATTTATTTATTTAAATTTGTTGACTGGGAGTGTCCGACTGGATGTAGGTCCATTTTCAGCAGAGGCCCGGGGAGAAAAACTCCACAGTTAAAATAAACAGACAGTAGTTACATTGGATTACATAGCGATTAACAATTTAACATAGCAATTACTTACAACATATTTACAGATGAAGAACATAGTACATCAGTAGACAACTAGAATCTTTATCTCTGAAGTACATAACAGACATTAACAAATGTTACAATGAGAAGTTCCTACTGTATAATAAGTACTAGGCTTATGAGCATCTGAGCTTGCTATAATTAAGGTAGTTAGTGGAGTGGAAAGAAAGGTAGTGGTTGGATGGGGTGGATGATATGAGAGTGGGAGTTGCAAGGGCATAGCCCGCATGTTTTTAGGTGCGCTTTTAGTAAAGTTTTGAAGTGGGTGCATGATGGTATGGAGGTAATTGTGGGTGGAAGGGAGTTCCATAATTTGGCTATGGTGCAAGAGAATAGTGCTTCATCAGCAGAGTTATTGGCTTTAGTGAACTGCAAGTGATTTTTGTTGCTGGATCTTAGTGGTCTGATGGTGCGATAGAGTTGGAGTAGATTCTGGAGGGATGGGACATTTAGTGGATGGTTTACTAGTTTGTGGGTGAGTGAGAGTTGTTACCACTGAAGGAGGTGAGGGAGTTCAAGCCAGCCCAGTTCAGCAAGTGAGAGACAGTGGTGACTACGGTAGGATGCCCCTGTGGCTTAATTTGCGATTTTGTTGTAGCAGGTCTCTAGCTTGTTTAGATCGCATTGCCTTAGGTTGGTATATATTGGAGAGGCATAAAGTAGGGTGGAGATAAGGTGGGAATTTGCTATTGAAATCTTTGCTGCTTTGGTGAGAAATTGCTTATTTCTGTATAACGCTCCTAGTTTTTTGTGGACCTTTTTTATGGTCATGGATATGTGAATGTCAAATTTTAGTTTATTGTCTATTTCCACTCCTAGCAATTTGGTGTGTTCAGTTGGGTATATAGTGGTGTTGTCTTTTGCTGTGATGTTAAAGTGAGAGTTGTTTCGAGTATGTTTGGTGGGTTGGAAGATGAGTAGTTTAGTTTTGTTTGGGTTGAGTATTAATTGAGCATCGGATAACCAAGTTTCAACAGAGGAAAAGGCTTCCTGTGTGACTTTTTGCAGTTTTGGTAGGGACTGGGCTGAGCAGATGATGGTTGAGTCATCTGCATATTGTATGAGTGTGCCGTGTTTGGTGGCAGAGGCTAGATTATTGGTGTAAACAGAGAAGAGTAGGAGTCCAAGGATGGATCCTTGGGGAACCCCTATGGAGACAGGTAGTTGGGGAGATATGTCATTCTGCCATACAATGGATTGTTGGCGGTCAGACAGGTAACTCTGAAACCAGTTGGTTACTGATTGCGAGAAGGATAGGTTATTGAGGACAGAGATAAATTGTTTATGTGGGACCATGTCAAATGCTTTAGATAGGTCTAGGAAAGTAGCAGAGGAGAGATAGCCATTGTTTTTATGCTGAAGGATAGTGTTAGTAAAGGAGAGTAAGGCAGTGGTGGTGCTATGGTTTGGACAGAAACCATGCTGAGTACTGGAAAGGAGGTTGTTAGTAAGGAGGTAGTCTGAGACCTGAGAGTGTATGCATCTCTCTAGTATTTTGGAGAGTGGAGAGAGAATAGCTATGGGGCGGTAATTTGTTAGTTCTGTGGAGGGTCTGCCTTTGTGGAGGGGAATTATATGTGATACTTTCCACAGTGTGGGAACGTAACTTTCTGACAGAGATCGGTTAATCAAGATGGATACTGGGTAGGCCAGAGCATGATCTGCAATTTGTAGGTATTCACTTGGAAGGTTGTCTGCTGCTAATTTGGTGGGTTTTAAGTTTAGTTAAGAGTTTTGTTATGTTGGAGGTAGGTACAGGAGAAAAAGAGAAGGCAGTGGGGAGATTACTAGTTGAAGGTGTGTGTTGGAGGGGAGGGGGGGCTGTGTTGTTTAGCTAGTGAAGTGTGTGTTGAATGAGGCAGCAATATTTTCTGAGGAGTTAGGGATGTTAGGAGGAGGGGTACTGACTTTACCTGGGTGGAGGATGGAGTTTATGGAGGACCAGAATTGTTTGGGGTTGTGTTGTGAGGAGTCTAGGGCAGACTGGTAGTATTGGAATTTGTCCTGTTTTATTAGCTTTTTGACTCTATTGCGAAGTTCTAGGAATTTCTGTCTAGTTGAGGGGGTTTTAGTTTTGCGCCAGTGTTCCCAGGCTTTATCCCTGTTTTTCATTTCTGACTTAGTGGTTTTCTGTAGCCATGGGGAGGGTTGTGCTTTGGTTCTGGAAAATCTTATGGGGGCATGGTAATTAAGGATGTTCAGGAAGGTAGTATTAAAAAATTCGACTGCGTCATCTAGACTGAGGTACTTTAGAGGATGCCAGTTACATTCTTTGAGGGATGAGATGAATGTGAGTGGGTTAAAATTTAGTTTTTTACGTATTTGACGGTAGATGACAGGTTTAGCTTGGTATAGGTATTTTTTGAGTAGGAATGTTGGGGAGTGATCACTGAGGCTATCTGATAAGCAGCCTGTTATATATGACTGGGGGCTCTTACTGACTAGTATCCAGTCCAGGGTAGTGTGCTTGCTGGAGTTTTTATTTATCCTGGTTGGCAACTGGACTAGTTGGTTGAAGCCATGAAGGTTTACATGATGGGTTGGATGGTTGCCAGAACAGGATTGCCAGTCAATATTGAAATCACCTAAAATGATAGTTTCTTGGGGGAGATGTTGGGTAGACCAGCTGAGGAGGTTTTCTAGTGGAGGGATGTTATGGCCAGGTGGGAAGTAGCATCCAATTATATTGATGGTTTTGTTTTGGTTTATTTTGAGGTTGGTATATATTATTTCTTCATTGCCTATTTGTGGAGCTGCTGATTTTAAGATCTGGATGTTTAGATGCTGTTTAAATATTATAGCTACACCACCCCCTTTTTTGTTTAGCCGGTTTACTCTTAGTATGCCGTAACCTGTAGGGAGTATTTGCTCACTGGTAATGTGAGGTTTTAGCCAGGTTTCTGTCAGGATGACTATATCTGGGGAGTACAAGTCTATGGTGGCATGGAGTTCATGGACTTTGTTGTATATACTTCTAATATTTAGGCTTAGTAGAAGGAAGTCACTTGGCTTTCTACTGGCTGTAATATGGGAGAAGTTGTGGTTTCTAGTCTGATTATGAGGATTGGGGTTGGAGATGGTAGGGCCATGGTTGGGGTGGATGTCTCCACTTAGGGCTAGTTTTGATATGCATGAGGTGATTAGTTTTCTCAGTTTTTGAAGGTGTTTGTTTATAAGGGAATCGTTATGATTGTGCTCTGTGGGTAATAGGTATGGTGGGAGGGTTACTATGTTAACTTGTAGGGATGCTTTATGTTTGAGTAATATAGTTGGTAGAATATGTGGGGGGTGCATAGGGATGGTTCTTCAGTTGGTGGGAGGGGAGCTAAGTGAGGGTGAGACATGAGTGGTGGTGTGAGTAGTAGTACAGTGGTAGTGGTTGAATTCTACATCGGAAAAAACTAGCAGGAGACTTTCTGACAGAACCAAGAAACATTTAGCAGCCATTAGAAAAAAGGATAGCACCAGCACTCTTGGTAACCACTGTGACAAATGCTCTAACTTCTCTGGATTTCTTTTTATCTTGGAAAAACTTGACTTGTTTTTCGGAGACTGCAATGCCTTGCTTCAGTTGAAAGAACTCAAGTGGCAACTTTTACTGGGTGCTGACTCCACTCCAGGACTCAATGAAAGCATCAGTATTAAGTGTGCTTTACGATGGCCATGTTAATCATTTGTATAAGGATGTTATCATTTTATAGCAATCTTGTATCTTTTACTTGTTTTTTAATACTTATGAATTTCATTTAAACATCAACAGCTCCATTTAACTGTATCTATTCCAGAACATAATTTGGAGGTGGAATTTCCTGCTGATAACTGCTGATAACCAATGAATAGTCAGTTCCATTTCTTAAATGTTTATATGAGAGTGATTTAATAGTGTACCATTTATTTTACTACATTATCTTTTCTGAAGAACTCCTAATGATCAATAAAGGATGAAAGCGCTTAAACATCAGTTCAGCCTACGAGTGTTTTTTTGTTTCTCCGTTTAACAACTAAAAGTTCTTTAGTCATATATAATGGCCTTGGGGCTATTACAAGCCCAGCCATAGGATTACCTTAGCATAGTGCCACTCGACCTTAGTTCCCAGTGCGTCTGTTGAGTAGAGCCACTGGTGTATCCCCGGTGTGAATTTTCTGTTTCCCATCCAATCATCAAGATTTCCCTTGAAGAGGGTCAGCAAGGTGCTCTGCTTGACGTGTATGGGAAGTCTGTTCCATAGCATGAGCAGTCTCTGTGTTATGAACCTGTCCCTCCAGCATGTTCTGTTAATTGTGGTGATGAGGATGAGGTCTCTGGAGCGTGTGGTGTGGAGGGATTGGAATTTCTTCAGATGTAGCATTTCTAACAGAGCTGGGTCAGACATGGCTTTGTAAGTCAAGCACAGATTGCCTCTAAGTAGGCTATATGAGACAGAGAATAGTTGGAGTTTTTTGAGTCTGCCCATGTAGGACAAGTGTTTAAGGTTTAGGATCCTCTTTGTGAGGTACTTTTGTGGCCTCTCCAGTTGTTGCAGTTGTCTAGTGAGGTACATGCCAAATGGGGAATTGTACTCAATGATTGGCCTAATGAGGGAAGAGTAGAGACAGACAATGACCTCTTTCTTCCTGGATGCAAAACCCTTAGTAATGAGATGCGCCACATAGAAGGACTTTCTGACCACAGTGGCAATGTGGTGATCAAAAAGGAAGTAGCTGTCAACCTGTGTTCCCAGATCTCTTATAACATCTTCTGTGTTCAGTGGACTACCATCAATGTGGTAATTCATGGGAACCAGGTTTTTCCCAAAGGGGATGATGACACATTTTTTGGCATTGAGCTCAAGGCCATGGTTCTGACACCAGTTGTTGGTCACAGTGAGGCTATTCTGTAGGATGTCAGCATCACTTGGAGAGTTAATAATAGCTCCCAAATTGTAATTGTGAACTTTGTCAGCCAGATTCCCTATGTGTTGTCCTGGACTTCAGAGAAGTAGATCTCAAACAGGAGAGGACTAAGGACCAAACCCTGTGGGACACCACTCGTGACTAATCAGCAGTCTGACTTGGAGTCAGCTACTTTCACACTGTGGGTTCTATCTGTGAGCCAGTTTGCAACCCACCTAGTAATATAGGGGTTGATGCCAAGCTTAGTGAGTTTTTCTATGATTCCTGAGTGGGGAATGGTATCAAAAGCCTTGGCCAGATCAAGGTAGGCTGTATGAACCACCTTGCCTTCATCCACAGCTCTGGTGATTGACTCAAAGAAGTCGACCAAGTTGAGCAGGCATGATCTACCCTTCAATAAACCAAACTTTGTGAGATCCAGGTTTTGGAGATTCCCTATATCCTTGTTTATTAGGTCCATGATGATGCATTCCATAGCTTTGCATATCAGACTCATCAGGCTTATGGGGTGATAGCTGCCATGGTCTGTAGTCCCTCATCCTTTGTGGAGAGGGATAACTGTAGCAGTGCATCATTTGACAGGGACAAAGCCTGAGGTGAGGTTGTGGTTGAACAGAGCACACGGGTGAGGTGCCAGTTCTCTCTGTAGTTCATGTAGAACACAACCAGGGATATTGTCAAGTCCCATAGGAGCTGTATTCTTGGCCTTGGACAGTGCTGTTTTAACCTGTGCAGCAGTAATACTGGCTGCCTGACAATCTACTGGTATTGTGATTGGTCCTTTGGGGGGGTGAGGGGTAAAGTTGGCACTGAATCTGTCAGCCAGTATACTGGCAATATTTGATGGCTCAGTATAGGAGGTACCATTGTACAGTAGCTCAGAGCAAATCTGGGTATTGCCGTATAGATTCTTTACATAACTATAGAAGGCCTTGTGCTTGTCTTTACTATCTGCTGCATTTCTGTTTATATACCTAGCTTAAGAGGATTTGATGAGGGATCTCAATTTTTTCTTGAGGCAGATAAGGGAGTTTTTCCAGTCTTTGGACTTTTTCTTATTCTGCATCAGTTTCCTCCTTCTGTTGTAGAGTTTGTTTATAGCAGGGGACCACCAGATTGGCTTCCTTTTTTTGGAGGAGTGTCCTGGTTCTATTGGGTATGGCGATATCCATGCATTTCTGTGCATGTTCGTACAGTGCATTGGTGTATGATTCTGCAGTCATGCAACTATTCTCCATTTGCATGGGTGCTATGAAGTTTGCCACCTCTGTTTTAGGATCCCAAAGTTAGCTTTGGAGTAGTTTTTCATGGTGGTTACCTTTGCTGGGGGGAGTGGGAGGGATATGGATTTCCAAGGTGATTAGTTTGTGGTTGGATCTAACCATTGAGGAGATGACTATTGGTGTAGAGCAATGGTGGCCCATGTTGGTAATGACCAGGTCAAGGATGTTCCTACCTCTAGTGAGGGTAAGAATGAGCTGTCTCAGGGAATTGGAATTAATGAACTCCAGGAAACTTTGGGCAAGTGTATTGGTACATGAGTAGTTTACCCAGTTAATGGCAGGGTAGTTGAAGTCAGCTAGTAAGAGAGTGTTAGGCTGGACCCTAATATTGTCCAGGGTGCTTAGGAACGAGGAGTGAGAGTCTTGGGACATGGTTGGGGACCTATAGCAGGCTACAACCTGAATCGCTGTCTTACCCAGTCTTAGCTGCAACTGAAGTATGTCTGATGCGTTATGTTGGGCTACCAGTCTGGAGGTTTGCACATTCTTTATGAATATGGAGACACCACCGCCTTTGGAGCTTCGGTCTAAGTTCTGGGGTAGAAAGGTGTGGAATGAGTTATAACCTGATAGTTCAGGGGTGCTTTCTACTGCCTTGAACCAGGTCTCTGTTACACCACAAATGTCAATGTTCTCCATTTTATGGAGTGCCTCAAGCGAGTGCATTTTGAGATGTAGACTTCTAGCATTGAGCAACATGACCATCAGACTGCATTTGTTTGCAGCTGTTATGGTGGTAATTTGGTCTTTGGAACACCACCTAAAAAAGGCACTATAGGGGTGGCAAGAGCCTTGGCCAGTATCCAGAAGCCCAGGGATGACAGATGCAGGCCATCTCTGGCAAAGCATTGAGGTATTTCAATCATGTCATCCCAGGCAGACACTGGATCCCCTTAGAACGACACCAGAAACCTTGCCAATTGTTGAAATCAATCATTTTCTGCTTGTACTGTGCTATCATTCTGGGTGATGCTAGGATGCTGCTCAGGGCTAGGGTCATACCCGCCTGGGCTCCATAATCCGAGAGCTCCTCCATGTCTCTTTTCATGTAGTCCAGGGAGATATGTCTCAGGTCATTCACACCCACATGTACAATGACAGAGTCATATTTGTACCTCTTGTTGAGTGACCTGAGTGCATGCATTATGTGTCAGATCCTGGCACCCGACAGGCAGCTAACTGTTACTTTCTCCATATTCAACCTAGTAAGTGGGGCATCATTGTGCCTCACTATCAAGTCACCTATGACTAGTGTGTTGGGTATGCTGTTCTGCCTTAGGGGCTTTGGTTGAGTGGCACACTGTTTAGGAGATTTATGTGTCTCGTTATTAGTGCTGTGGTGATCAAGTGCATTTCTGCCTTGAAGGGCTCTGCTGCTTGAGAGCCTCCACAAAGGTGGGTGTGTGGTTCATGTTTTTATGTGAAGGCAGTGCTGGTGTGTGTTACAGAGGGCTATGTGTTCCATGCTGTGTAGTGCAAGTGTTGACTTTCTCCTCTTGACCAGCTATTCTGGTCTTGGCTGGAGAGTGCGTGGCTTCCAGTTTAGTTATATAAGTGCATCTCCCGCTGCAATTCTGAGTGTTGGAAGGTAAAATGGGGGGGGTTGTCGGTGTACATGAGCCAGTTGCTACATTGCCTCAGGATGCCTAAGTTCACCTGGTTAATAGAAGAAAGCATAGGGAACTGACCTTTCAACATGCCTGGTGGGGTGGGAATTGATAAAAAGTACTAGATCTGTTTCCTTGTAGAACGTTTAGTGCTGGTAGCACTTGTGTACTACAATTATTGCTACAAGAAGTCTGGTAAAGTGCTAGACTAATAAACTAGTATAAGTGCAGGAGAGGAGACAACTAGTAGATCTAAGGGAAAAATTGAAGAGCAGGCTCTGGCACCGCTCAGAAGCTTGCAAACAGTCCTGGATACAGCAAGTCTGTATCTGGACTAGACTAGTTACAGGAAAGGTAGGAAACAAGAGCAAATGCAGGCTTTTAAACCAGAAAGTTGAGAGAGATGGAAAAACTGTCCAAACGGCCAATAAACTACAAGTTTTGAGCCAGGAACCCCTCCTCTTGTGGTAGATAGGCTACCAAGTGCTTTCCACTCCCACTGAGAAGCTAGAAGGCTTCCCTCCAACACAGAAAGGCTTGGGAGGCTCAGGAGCTTACAAACAGTCCTGGATGCAGCAAATCTGTATATGGACTATAGTTACAGGAAAGGGGGGAAACAATTGCAAATTCAGGCTTTTAAATCAGAAAGTTGAGAGAGATGGAAAAACTGCCCAAATGGACAATAACTACAATTTCTGGGCTAGAAACCACTTCTTATGTGGTAGATAGGCTACCTAGTGCTTACCACTCCCACTGATAAGCTAGAAGGCTTACCTCCAGTACAGAAAGACTTAGGAGCATACAAACAGTCCTGGATACAGAAAATCTGTATCTGGACTAGGCTCGTTACAGGAAAGGCAGGAAACAAGATTAGAATTTTTTTTTAGTAAAGTGGAAAAGGAGAAAGTTGAAACAGAAGTTAATTCAAGGTTAAGAATTTAATTGTGTTGGCCTTCACAAATGTTCTCTCTCTGTTACATAGAATGAACTAATGACACTAGACTGGGAGGAGTGTCCCAGATCAAATATACAGTATGGGTGGGCAACTTGCAAAACCATCAAGTATAAGACCAAGGCAACAATAGGGACTGGGGTGGGAAACCTTTACAGCTACTAGCTGTAGCCACTAAATTAATGTTTTAAACAGATGAAGGAGCAAGGAGACTCTAGATAATGCTTTTAACTGCAAACAAATCAGTTGTATGATACCTGGCTAAAACACAGGAACCTCAAAAAAAAATAAAAAATGCACAGAAAAGCAAGGATAGAGAACTCACAAACAGAAAATACAACTCTCAGTAAGAAAAAGCAGTTTACAGTTAAGTAATTCAGTAAACATGAAATTAGAGTAATGAAACAGTATCTAGCAATGAGAAATACAGTTAAAACAGTATAAAACAGTACATAAATGCAGTGAAACAGTAAAAAAAGCTTTATAACAGTGCAAAATGTAGCAGATTAACTGTATAGCACAATTATAAGTGTTACGGAAGTGCAATTCAATGAAATAAGTGTAAGAAATAATTTATCCTGCTCATGGAATATTAAAGAATTTCTGTTTAGTCTCAGTAATGAATCACAATCCACAGCCTGATAAATACAAGCACCTTAATACACATGTATATATATATATATATATATATATATATATATATATATATATATATATATATATACACACACACGCACACATATATATATATATATATATATATATATATATATATATATATATATATGTATATATATAAATACAAACATACATACATATACAGCTATATAAATATATATATATATATATATATATATGTATAAATGCAAACATACATACATATACAGCTATAAATATACACATATATATATATATATATATATATATATATATATATATATATATATATATATATATATATATATATAAAATATATCTACATATATATATCTACATATATATATGTATATATATATATATATATATATATATATATATATATATATATACACACACACACACACACACACACACACATACATGTCCCAAAATTCCCATACAAACATATGCTGCTGATAGATCACTCACAACTGGGGCAGCATGCACAGTTGAATGCAAAAGCAGCCATGACTCTCACATTGCCCCCCCCCACACACACACACACAGTGCAAACAAATAAGTGCAGTACACTGCTACAAAATCCTGATAGGCCATACACAATGGCCAGACATACAACAACTTCTTAGCAAAACAAATAAAATGTCTGAACATAGCAAAGAAAAATACAACCAGCCAGTAATTCACACATGTTTATTATACTCTTATGTCTTGGCCAAAGCCTTCGATGAGTAAATCATTACCAGAAATACATGCCTTAATCACAAGAACCAATTAACGCCTAATTACATAATTGAATACACAGCCTCCAATTACACTCCTCATTTAACCCCTTACGGGATAAAGTATTACAGTTAATATTAATACATTGAGTCTGTGCATAACAATTGTTCTTTTATGAATGTTTTATCAAACTGAGGAACAGACATTTTCAGAAACAGTACCTTGGGACCCACTACTGTCCCTATGATGAGATTTATTCAAATGCATGGCTATAGAACTGTCATATTTCTTATCAGTAATATGTCTCACATGATCTAACAGCATAGTTGTAAAACAGTACCTTGGGACCCACTACTGTCCCCATGGTGAGATTTATTCAAATGTACGACTACAGAACTGTCATATTTCTTATCAGTAATATATCTCATATAATCTAACAGCCTAGTTGTAAAACAGTACCTTGGGACCCACTACTGTCCCCTTGGTGAGATTTATTCAAATGTACGGCTATAGAACTGTCATATTACTTATCAGTAATATGTCTCACATGATCTAACAGCCTAGTTGTAAAACATCTGTTACTGCCCCCACATAGAATATGTTACAAGGGCATCTAAGAGGATTCAATATACACCAAACTCTTGAATGTACAGACTTCAACATGTTTCCCAGCCATTCCCCTCAGCAGGAATTACAGCACTAAATACTGATAGACCAGTATACTCATCAACCTACTACTGTATGACATCTGGACAAAGCCTGACATAATTGGTGGACAGAGGCCCAAATACACGGCCATACTTGAAATGTTGCTGTTATACACTGAGAAAGTTGCTGGTGTTACAGGGTTTGTTGCAACATATCTTTTCTGAGAGATATAAAGTCAGAAAAACAAGTGAATGTTACCATTTACATAATGCAATCACCAGAGTATGCTACTGATTTGCCAAGGACAACACCTGTCTGGGGAACAGCCCATACCTAACAGGCTAAGCTGTGGCCATTATATGGATGGCCCTACAGTTGAGAGCTATACAGAGACAAAACTTTGTCAGACTGAAACCCATGCAGAAGTAGCATGTACAGACAAACCCTGTTAAACTAGCAGTATTCCAAACATATAACAGCAATACTCACATTCTGCCCCAAGTCTTGAACCTTCTCCACCATTTAGTTGGCTTGTCTCCACAGATCTTGTTGTAAGAGGTAGTAGCTCACAGAACTCCAGGATGTTTTCCTCACAAGTAAGAGAAAGGGCCAATGCCCACATGGAGTACTCATTTATAGAAGTGTGTTGCTATGACATTGGCTATTGGAAGAACTACACAGCTGCTCTCCATGCAGTTAGAAAGTTGGGAACCCCAATAAGTGCACAGTCCATCACCTGGTAATAAGCATCACCTACAAAAGCCATGCTGCCACCTATTCAAACCAGCTCTATCCCTGTGATGCACAGAGAGAGAGAGAGAGAGATAAATGAAACAAAGTGGAAAATAGAAGAAAGACAAAAGTAAGTGGAACATGTAAGCAAGTAATTGAATGTAGTATTTGGTCTGTAATGATGGGAAATATGATTTGGAGGAATATATGTCCCAACAAGACATGCTGTACTAATATCCTGCTAAACAGCTGCTATGGCCATAGTATCTGACCCTCTCTTCAGTGGGAGATATCACAGACATATCTCTCAACTGTACAGATCTTTCAAATTTTACCATCATATATTTTTTTCTGTTCCTCCTGAGATCTGTACTTTTCTGGCAAATAGCTGAGGGTTGAAGTCATCAAGTAATGACAAACACTTGAGTGTAAGACTTCACATCCTTAAGAATATTCACCGTAATGCAAAATGGATCATTCTACGAACTTCCTATGTTTGTAACAGGAATATTTAAAGTTTGTTCCTATTTATCCCCCCATCATTTTAGGCTTTGTCCAGATGTGATGCTGTGAGAGGTTGTGAGGTAGGATCACAGCTCAGGACCCTGACTCACCCTGGCAAAGGACAGCTCATATATGACAACCGCAGGGGTGTCTGTCAAACAGTTGTGACTGTGCCACTGCTAAGCCAGTTAATGGGATGTTTTCCATGTCCATGTTACCTGAGATTATGAGTGTGACACATTTGCCTTGTAAAGCTAAGAGGCCTATAGAGGGCATGTGCATAGTAAAGTACTGTTGCAGACATGTGTGTTGAACTGCATGTGATATATTGAATTAATAACATTCAACTGTACAGTGTTCTGCTGGACAATAAGCACATGTGTGACTGATATCTGTAGTCACATACACATGTACCTGTGTTATGTCAGCCAAACCATTGGCAGGTCTGTGAGCAATGACATTGCAACATAATAGCTTACATATGACTGTTGGACTTCGTCCAGGTTATCACAGTGATGTCCAACCCTACTGTGCAATCAATCTACAAATGTATGGTGCAGCTATATTAATTCAGTATCAATACTGATGTCCCTTTTGACACCCATTTATGTGTGCCATTTTATGGACATACTGCTCTAACAGGTTGAGAAGTATGATTGAGCGGCAATACTGTAAATGCAGCGTGCCATACTAACATACAACAGAAATGTATACCAGGTACCCCCTGAGCACATGTATGTATGCTTATGTTTAGCTGGAAGGTGCAAAACTAATCACATGGGTTTCAAGCATTCAGGTACCATAGGTTGTGCATGTTGCACATGTGTGTAATATCAGTGTCATTGCATACAACAGATATAAATGTATACAGCTACTGGTTGTTGCATTGCGTTGACACTGATATGGGTACAAGAGTAGGCATGATATTCAGGTATTACTCAAATAAGTGTCCACCTGTGTTATGACCCTCTGTCCATGCCTACCACTACCAGCTATATCAACACCTATATACAGTGGATATAACAAGTGTACACACCTCTGTTAGAATGCCAGATATGTGTGCTTTATGACAATCAGACCACAGAATATCATTTCATAATGTTTATCATCTTTATGTGACCCCTAACCTGTACAATTCCATTGAAATATAATCAAAGGTGTTTCTAGGAAGGTGAGCAACTATTGCCAAGTAAAGATGTGCCATGATATTAGAGTCCAGACCAAGACAGATGAATGCTGTAATCATCTCAATGGGGTGCATACACAACATATCAGTTTAAGGGTGCACACACTCATTCAACTGTCTTATTGTACTGAGTATTATTTCCATATGTTTTCACAGACCAGATTGTTATGTTTTCAATTGAATTGTACAGGCTATAGGTCACACTACAGGTGGGAATTGTTATGAAATGAGTTATTGTGGTGTCATGTTCCAATTGCACAAATACCAGGTAGTGTATCAGGGGTGTGTACCCTTTATATCCACTGTAGCTATATGGACACAGCAGTGCCTGACCTATATATCCAGCATCCACCAAGGTAGAGTAATCCCCTTTGATGGACAGCAGCAATACACAAACCACATAACAGGTTGCTACATTGGCTGTACAGGGACACATAGATGCAGGCAAAAACTTGGAATCAAGTCCACCTATATCTGAGCAAGCATGTAAATTCACAGGTGACTTCCTGTAAGGTTGACTATGACTATAAATAAGTCATATCCACACCACCAAGGACAATTGCAACTGTGTCTCCACATATGTCTCAGAGGAAGCAACACAATTCACCCTGTACTGGGGGTTCAGAACACCTCATACACACATGATGTGGATATAGGCAACCTGCATCACACAGGTTAGGTGGGAACATCGCCACCCTGTCTACCCCAGTTGTACAGGGGGATATCCACATCAACCACACTCCTCCCCTCAGCAATGGTGAGCATGTACATATTGCCTACTGATGGCAACAACAGCATATCTCCATGGGGGCATAATAACATCACTGTCTGCCTCCTACATTAATTCAGCCATGTGCTCACAGCTAAATCACACACCACAGTCAAACACAGACTTGCCACCATCCACATGGAAGATGCTCACTGTCAACCCTCTACACAGAAATGAATGGAGGATAGAGTACTATGTAATCAAGTGTCCAACATTGGAGGGAATAAGATAGCTCAGAGACAGGTGTGTAATGCAAGCTGCTTTAGCCAAGATAGCTTGTAGTGTTTTGGCATAGTGTGAATTATTTACAAGTAATATCCACTGTTGATGTGCATTTTGACAACCGTATGAGGTCCTGTGGCCTTTTTCCTGTTTATGTCTTCCAGGTAACATACAGGGTGCTCGCATACCAGCATTCTCTGTTGGGGAAACTGACATCATCACCCAATATGTGATTGGACATTATGCCCTGTTATTTTGATGGAGAACAGAAGATGTGTGGGAGAGGACTGCCCTGTGGAACAGTGTGGTCCACAGGGTAAATGATGCCAGCCTGCACAGCAGAACTTATGAGCATGTGCAGCATTGGGCCACCGACCTCAACCACCATGCCTATCAATGGGCTGGTGCTGTAGTGAGGGACCAGCTAGCCACAGGTGGGGGCCCAGCCATCCAGCTCCCACTGACACCCTCCAAGGAGCTCACTGCCAAACTTGGGCCACACACCCAATGCACAAGTCATGACACTGAGGGAAGCATTGTGAAGGTGGGTTACACATACACACACACACACACACACACACACACACACACACACACACACACACACACTGGATGAGGACCATGCAGGTAAGGGCCCAGTGGGGATTAGTACACTAATGTATCAGACATACATATATCTGTATTGTATCTATATGCAAGTGTCAGGTCTGATTGCAGTTGTGGATTGGGTTTTCTAATGCACAAAGGTGCACATCTATGGTGAGGACAGGAGATTGTGTTTTATTGCGGTTAGTATTGTAGATTTGCAGACATGCTGCATCCATCCTGTACCAAGGCCACATGTGATCTGCTGCAATAACTCCCTCTCACAACTACATAGGACCCTCTGGTCTGCATATGGGACAGCAGCCTGAAACTGGTAAGTATGACATTGTTCTGCTGTTGCCTGGCAATACCCCAGACATGTGAAGTGCATGCAATTTATCATGCACACAACCATCAGTAATATATATATTGTTTTAT
>NC_056746.1:1544293254-1544310754 GCF_019279795.1 Protopterus annectens | reverse complement strand
TGGTTCTGTGTAAATGGTCCAGCACCTTGTTAGTATGCTGGCTGGGGATCCCCTCCTTGTGCTTTTCTCAATTGCACGAAATGGCCATATCCTGCTGGGGCCATACCTCTCAGCTGTACAGATACACCCAGGTTATCCAGAGGCAGGACTCATATATCTGGTCAGTTTACCTTCATATTGTGGTTTACAAGCAATTTTGTGGCTATTCATTCATGGGTTTGCAGTTGGGAGTAGTATGGGCAGACAGAGTTTCAGACTTCACACACTCCATAACATCCATGCTTCTACACCCCCCTCTGTTATTCTCTCCTCTTCCTAACATTATGTAAGCAATACCTCAGAGGTATCCCTCTAGCTGGGCCTTTATCCCAGTAGTATTTATGGCCTGTTCTACAGTCCTTGCAGTAGGACGTAGAGAGGCATGCTGCTGGCATTTGTCAACATGGCCTTGCATTTGCTTTCTGTTTACTGTGTTAGATTGTTAGATGGGACCCCCTGACATTCCGTACATTGGCACTATGGGTGAGGAATGGGCCTTTTCCAGAGGACTGTAGACCATTTGAGAATGCTGTAGACCATCTGTTACTGCATTTCTACGTGGGATTGTAGGGGGGGGGTGCACACCTGCAGACTTTAAACATTTGCAGTGACTGTACTGGTATTTCAGTTACTCTGTTGGCTTCCATTTCATATTGTATTGTGACCTATCATGCAGAAAGGAGGCATATCAGTAGAGTGCACATGTTAGATCTTAATGGAATAAATTTCAGTTTCAGAATTCTTACCCTTCAGAATGAGAATGCAAATGCCAGACCTGTTGTAGTATGTCTGTGTAGGTCTGGTGGGGGGCTGTTCACTATTGCCATCATTTGGGGGCATTAGCCCGGTCTTTCTTTATGGTCATCTATACCTGTCCTGCTGGGTGAGGCTGGTGGTGGGGATGTTACCCTCACTGACACCCATGTGTGTGACCTATTGACACCCACAGTTATTTGGGTCATCGCATGTACTATGATGGGGGTTGTCACCTTCTGTAGTGCTGCCTAGTATGTTGACACCAGTATTTGTTGGGAAGTTCCTGCTGTCCCATATAGCTGTCTGCTGCTCTCCCATTCAGCCACCCAATTCCCTTGCATGCTTGCATCCATATCATGCATACAACTATGAGAACATACTACTCCATTCAGTAATTGATAGGAAGAGTGACTTACCTTGTTGCTGGGCCAGTATTGAGGATGGTGCTGGAGGGATGACTATGTCAGATGCACATAGCACACTCCCTATACATGGTAAAGGACAGGTACTGTCATGTTTGACATCCCTTTTACTGTATGTGCAAGTCAGAGAGAGGTATCAGTCCCTGGGTTGCTGCAGTGTCAGTGTGTGTGTATGCATTGCCTCTTTGCAAGGCCAGGGCATACTGGGCACACATCCTTCTGCCTACAGGGGAAGGCTCAGGATGTTCCTCCTCCGAGTCCCTCTGTGCCTGTGCTGGCCTTGGCAATGGTGAGGGGCTGTGTGGCCCTGCCCCATGCTGTTCCTGCTTCAGCTGTTTCCACAGGATCATATTGTGTAGCATGGCACATACTATGAACATTTGTGTACATGTAGCTGGAGAGTAATGCAAGGCTCCAGCGGATATGTCAAGGCAGCGGAACCGTGACTTGAGCATCTCAAACACATGCTCTACAATGATCCTGGTTTGTGCATGTGCCTCATTATGGTGTTGTTGTTGGGGTGTGTGCTCATTTCTGATGGGTGTCATCAGCCATGACTCCAGTGCATAGCCGGCATCCCCCACTAGATGGCCATATGGGATATCCCCATTGGCAAATGCCTGATACAGCTGTGAGTAATGCCAGATGTGGGAGTCGTGATAGCTTCCAAGGCTGCCAGCACACACATTCATGATAATACCATGGGCATCGCACACAACCTGGCAGTTGATGGAGGGGAAGCCCTTGTGGTTTATGTAGACCCTACCCCACTTGCCATGTGGTGGTTTGATGTGGATGTGTGTGCAGTCTATAGCACCAACTACCACAGAGTATTCTGCTATATGGTGGAAGAGATGCATAATTCTGGTCAACACCTCACAGGTGGTGGGGAAATAAATGTGCTCATTGGCATGTGGTGTCATGTCATCCAGGAACTGGTGGAGTACCCTGGATGCTGATGCTTGTGAGACCCCCATGATATCCCCAGTATGTCTTTGGAAGGTACCTGTAGCTAGTATTCTTAAGCCTAGACATACCTTGATATCCACAGGGATGGGTTCCCCTCTATTAGTTCTGTGTGTGAAGCTTGGCCAGCACAGCTCAACGATTTGCTGTAGAATGTCCCTGTCCACCCTGTAGCCCTCCACTATCTCTAGCTCATGCAGGCCTGGTAGGTTACCCTGGGTTTGTACACTCTTCTCCTCCTCCTCACTTTGGGTCTGTTGTCAACATTTTCCTCCACACCACCCTCAGTCTCTAGCACATATTGATGGAGTAAAGCAGCTGCCTCTAACATTTTTAGTTAGTTTTACCAGTTAAAATTTCACTGTCTGTGTACACCGGTGGAGTAGAGTTTGTAAGAAAAAACATTCTGTGTGGTGTTTGCATAGTTTATAGTAGTGTGCTGGGCTTCTGCATGTGTAATTGGTTGATTCTGATACATTCCTCCTGCTAGCTACGTTAGTTCTCCTTAATTGCCTTAATACTGCTGTTTCCTCTTCCCACTTCCTTCCTATTTAAGCCCAGAGGCACACCGCGCATACCCAGTGCTGAAATGTAAACAGTGCTGCCATTTCCTCTTTTTTTTTCTTTTCATTTTTTTTTTTTTAAACCCGGTGTGCAGTGTGCACACCCATTTAGGCTATGTACATAGTGCTCATGCACTTCTGACATACCCCCTTCCTTAGCTGTGCTTAGTTAAGGGCAAACATGAGCCACAGAGCTCCAATGAGCTTACAGCAAGCATGACACCCCCCCCCCCTTATGAGGTCATTCAGCTCTTACACTTGCACTGTTGTATTGCTGCACCTACACGGTTAGGTACAAGCTGACACTTTGAAGAAATTTGTGATTCAGTATAACGCCCCTCATTTGCATACTCCAGTGTGTAGGTTGTTAGTTACTGCATTGACACAGATCCTTTCCCCTTGACAACCACTGCTGCCTGGTATTGTTTACATTATGCATGCCACTGACTATAATGGCAAAATGCAGAATTAACTCAAAATTGAGTTTTCACGTTTTTTTTTTATTTTTGGCACGATCCCATTTGTGCACTGCTGCCTTATGCTTAAATGGCATAGACAGGCCAAAAAAAAAAAGTTTAATTTTCATAAAAATTCATCACTTTTCAATGCCAATGGCCTTATATTTGGCCATTGGCATGTCTAATGTACATAATACATGCTTTTCCATGAGCTGTCATGCCTTCATTTTGTCAGTTGCAGAAATGTACTCAGTTATTTTCTGAATGCATTTCTGCTCTGACACTGTTCTAGCATGGAGACCTGGCAGCTTGGTGGATTGCAAAATCACTTTATTTGCATGTTTTTCACCAGCAAATTAAGTGATTTGCATATTTGCCAGTTTTCCATATTAGAACAGGGTAGGGCTGCTCGTGCACGTGAAAACGACACTTTCCTGGATCGCTCGCAGGCCATTTTCCATGCATGAGTTCCTACACTGTTTCTGCATGGAAAATACGGCTTGCTGAATCCCGGGGTGAGTTTGAATATAAAAGGTTCTTTGATTTGTAAGTTTTATCATCTGATGAAGTTTCTTAATTTTGGAAACGAAAGAGCTTATGGTTATGTGGTTTTAACTATTTAAACATTAAATGATGTTTTTTAATATCAGCAGCTTGAATTGAACTGTTTTTGGTTTGCTTGATCGGTGTGGTCATCGCAAATTTCGTTCTCTTCTGTAAGGTGCCAAACTCCATGCATAGTTTATCTGTTATGTCTATCGGAGTTGAGTCTGACTATGCTCTCCCAGTGAAATTACTGACCGATTGTACTTGAAGCTCTTCAAATATTACATATGTACTCATTGGTTTATATTATGGAAGACTAATCTCAGACAGGTGCAGAGAGATACGTTGGTAAACTAAGCACCAAAAGTGGGGAAATAAGTATTTTTTAAGTAGAAAATATCTAGAGATAGTAGGAAGTGGTATTGCTGCTTAATTTACATTAATATCTAGGTGACAAAGTAACTTTTAAAGTAATAACAAGTTATGGGTTATAGGGTATATGGTTTTACAATAGCTAGTTGTGCTGAGCATTAGCTCCATTGACATTTGGTCAGTTGTTGTTTCATAGCCATACTGACCTTACCCAATTTTAGATCCATGAAGGAAAATGTAACAACTGGTATGACTTTATTTAATGTCACCTACAACTGTTATTACCATGAGTGGTTTGTACAACATCTCTGCAGTCTGTAACCACAGACAAAATTGAAATTATAAAATAATTATTGAATAAGTGTTTGCAGCTTTTCTGTTAACTGTGTGACATTAAATATGGTAGGATTAAGTATATGACAGACCTTAATTAGTAAGAATATTTGGGTCTATATCAGATTCTCGAAAGCTGACAAGTTCGAAGCACTAAACTTCCAACTTGAAAGTTCGAAATCTGACAACGTTGAATGTAAAAAAAAAAAAAAAAACCACTCAACACCCAAAACAAAAAAAGCACTCTATGCAGGGGGGCAAGCCCCCCTGCACCCCCCACCCCCCACTACTTAAATATACCAACTCTGAGATCACACTACAGTGCAGTAAAGGGAAATATTCCCTTCCCACACTCTATTGTGATCTCTTTTCTATGTTTTGATGTTATTAGACTTCGAACTTTCAAGTTTGAAGTTCAGTGCTCCAAACTTGTCAGCTTTCGACATTACGATATAGACCCGAATATTTATATCTACATTATTAAGATAGAGGCAACAGCTTTCCCATACAATGGGAAGACAGCATCAAAATGCAGGTGATATTAATAGCTGCAATTTATTATTTGTTTTCATTACCTTTCAGATGGATTGCTTATTTAATATGAATTTATCTGAATTTAATTGGGTGTATGCTGATTCCATTCTCCCATCTCTCTTGCATGCTCTACACAAAGCAAAATAGCAAATAAGTTGCTTCATACAAACATACTTATATCTAGAGTAGCAGGGCAACAGTTGGCCAATGAATAGGATTTTCATAACATGTAAACAATAGTTAATTAACTGCTTCTGTCACAGCATAAATGATCAGCCAAATTAAAACATTCCAGAGGACAATTCAGATACATTGTCTATACAGATTATAGTATGAACACCCATAAAAGTAATTACAATTCATGAAACGACAGAAAAAGGAGGGCATAAAGAAAACTTAGACAAATGTTTAAATAGTATGACCTGACTTAATATATTTTTAAAAGAACAAATAAGAAATATTGGAGGGTGTTGATGATGAAGAAAAGAGCATAATGAGGAAGGATGGGAAAGGCTCAGTACTACATAAGCAGGGCAGGGGAGAGAGAAGGGGAAGCTAGAAATCAGACATTGCAATGCAGTATGGAAGTGAGCTGAATGAGAGAGGACGGTGTGAATGTAGGCTAGGATCTCCACACAGCTATGGGGAAAAAGGGAAAATTGAGTATTATGGAAAATGCAGCCAGGAAAATTAACACGCACAGTTTAAAGTAACCTGTTGCACAGACAACTTCCAACAAGTACACAAATCAGTAATTCTGATCCTATACAACCCAGGTTAAAAAGTAGCACTATCCTTAGTAAAAGAACTGGTTCATATCTGTAATCTTGAATGAGCATGTCAGTCATACATCATCATCGTCATCATTATCATCAACCCCCTCTTTCCCATGTGGTTGTGTCATCAACTGTCATCATCCATCTCTCTCTCTCGATTCAGTGCAATTTTCATACATTTCTGAAAAGTCATGCCTGACTGTCACAGGTCTTCTCTCATAAAATGCATCAATCTTTTTGCTGAATGCTCATGTTTTGTTTTGCCTTCATTCTGTATGTCCCAAATCTACTTCAGCAAATTGTCTTCTACTTTCCTGCACATGTGCCTAAACCATTGTAATCTGTTCTGTCTGACCTTATCTACAACTGGAGGCACTTGAGTGTCTGCTCTGATATCATCTGTTTTTCATCTGTCTGTCCCACAGTATGCATCTTATCACCCATCTCACATACATCTCCATCACTTCTAGCTTCCTCAACTGCTCTGCCTTCAGTTTTCAGGTTTCTCACCATGATGTAGTACTGGGTGCACCACTATTTTGTAAACCTCATTTTTCATCTTCTTTGGGATTCATCTGTAATATACTACCCCTGAAAGTCTGTGCCAGTTGGCTGAAGCCTCTCTTATTCTATCTTTGACCTCCTCATTCAGACTTCCCTTCTCTCCAACCACCAAGTACATGATGCTGTTAACATGTTCTATTTTCCCTTCTAAGTTCTTAGCTTTTTTTGAGTTCCTCCTTTGTGTCATGGGTCCTGTTCTAAACATTGAAAGTACGTTTCAGCGAAATGTACTTGAGCAAACTCACTTTCACAAAAGTGCATTTTATCGAAAATGCACTTATAAAAAAAAAAAAAAAAAAAAAGCAAAACGCAGTTTGCATGTAGATTTAGTTGTACATCAACATGTAGTATTGATTGTACAACTAAACTGTTGCTTAGATTGCGGTACAGCAAGGATAAGGGAATATCCCTTATATAGGGGGTGCAAGGGAGCTTTCCCCCCTGCATAAAAGTGAATAGCGTTTTATTTGTGTAGGTTTTTTGGAGTTTTTTTTCTCTCGCAAAAGTGCATTTTTGATAAATGCCACTTTCACGAAAGTGAGTTCGCTCATGTACATTTCACTTAAACGTACTTTTGATCCATTAACATAGATCCTGTGTCATTACAATTGTCTTATCTATTCTTAATGCCATCACATGTGCCTTCAGTTTTGCATCGTGTTCCCCCATCCTATGCTGAAGTTTTTGTTCAGAGTCTGCCTTTAATACCACATCATCTGCATACAGCAACCTTGTTATCTGTCCCCCCTGACCTGTTTGCTATTCTAGTCCATCTCCAGTATGAACAGCAGTGGGCTCAGAGATGAACCATGATGCACACACACTCCCACTGGGATCCTCTAAACACTGTTTCTACTTGTGTTGTTAAGTCGTTGTATATAACATGCTCTAATTCTACCAATGTTTCTGGTACTTTAAACCACTACAAGACTGCCCAAATCAGCTTTCTTGGGACCCCGTCAAATGGTTTCTGCAAGTCTAGGAATGTCCAGTCAGAGTCTGTCCTCATCTTTATCTTCTTTTCAACTATGTCTCACTAAAACATTGGTTTGCTTGAGCTGAATCCTGATCTAAATCTTAACCACTCATCTTCCATTTTACTTTTCCCTGTCTCTGTATTAGATTATCAATCATACAGTACTCCAGTTAATAATGCACTCTATCAGTAGTAACTGTAATGATCCAATGTTGTCTTACTTCAAAAAAAAAAAAAAAATTAAAGTGCAGTTTTCTGGTCTGAGCATGTGCAGACCAAGGCCCCTTCAGAGATTATTGGCCATGATATAGGTATAAAAGATCATGTCAGAAGGGTTCAGAGTGTGTCATCTGAACAAGCAGGACATGCAGGAGGAGGGGTACAGGCAGCAGACTGTATGGATCAGTACTTCACAGAAATGTTATGGGCCCATTTAATGAGTTACCCAAATACCAAGTGAATATGAAATCCAGAGAGGCATTCAACAGTAGGACAAAGGAAAGGGATGGCATGGGAGGAAGGGATGAAGTAGAGGCAGAATATTAAATACATTTTACTGCCAGATTAGAGAGGCTTTTAACTCCAGTGATCACATATGTACAATCTAATGTAATGCAACTGAGACTAGAAATATTTGCCTTAATAAAGTTATCATTACTCCGATATGAAATCTTCACAACCTCCACCCTCTTTCTCAGTGATTTTGTACAAAGAAAGGGGAAAAGCCAGTTTTCTCACTCTAACGACAAATTAACCCTAACATTTTGTTGTACCCACTTGGTACTTGTCCTTATGTAAATGCAGGAAAAAATGGTGTGGGGTTGTCATCTCAATTACCAATGGCAACAGCATACTTTTACAGTGTCATGACCAAGTCTGAAAAAGGGGTTATTAGACTGGGAGGAATAAAATACCATTCATATTACTGAGGATCAAGTGTCTGTTGGGTAAATATCAGAGATCAGGTAGATGTGCAAGACATTACCATGCCCGGTACAAAACGAAGGGCACATTCAATGTTACAAATGTTTGAGTGGTGTACTTGGTCACATCCTTCTAGATTTGTTTCATTTTTATTTGCATATGTATACCTGTTTTATTTTGTATTTTCATGTTCATCTAGAAATAGTTACATTCCAGCACAAATACATTTATTTGCAAAGATACCTCTAGAAGAAAAAGTTGAATAAAGCATTACAAGCTGAGTAAGCATACAGTCCAGGAAAGACCATAGCTTGCTACAGGATAGCTCTAGAATTTTTTTTTTTTTACTATTGAAATTCTGTGCTCTGCCTTAAAACTGCATTTTTTTCAATTTCCACAGCTCTGCAAATCATCTACTGCCACTTGTACATATCTGGTCAATGTCCAATAAAAGTAGCACCACCTAATAATTTTTCAAAATAGCATGTTTCAGACTTAAAAGTCAGCAAATCAGTTTTGAAGTATAGCTGTCAACATCTTATTACCTGAACACAAAAATACTCGAATGAAGCATTCGAACTACTGCACAATACGACTCAACAAAAATGCTCCAATTAAATGGACTCAAAAGACTTTATTACAAAGTAAAATGGAATAAATAAAACTAAAAAAAAACATTAAGATTATGCACTTTCATCCTCAAAGCGTGGACTTCTTCAGAATCTACAATAACTGTAAACTAACATCTTTTATATCTTATTACCTGAGTCAGACCTCAGTCAGTTACTATCTCTATTACTTCTAGCTTCCTCAGCTACTCTGCCTTCCCTGCATAGGTTTCTGGGTTCATATTATGTTATGAAAATTTTAAAAGTTCGAACACTATATGGTCGAACCCATAAGTTCTAATATTTAAAATTTCGAAAATGACATAAAAAAAAATCAAAAACAGAAAAAACCTACTTAACGGTTGTAAGCAGGGAGGCAAGCCTCCCTGCACACCCCACAACCCCCGCTCTTTAAATATACTAACTCCAAGACTGCACTACAGTGCACTAAAGGGAAATCTTCCCTTTCCACACTAAACGGAGATCTCTGTTAACACGTTAGAACTTTTAAAAGTTCAAACATATGGGTTTGATCATATAACATTCAAACTTTTAAAAGTTCAACAACGTAATAGGGAATCAGTTTCTGTGCCATACAGTAGTACTGATTACATCACTGTGTTGTATACTTTGCAATCATTTTTATACACAATGGCCCCAGATCAGGGATATTTTTTAAACAAAAGTACCACTGATTTAGAAAGTTGATAGAACAGCACAATGATTTCCAAATATTTTCTGAAATAAAAGATGTATCTAACTGTTATGAATATAATTATTTCTTGATTATAGTCCACACCTTTTTCTCAAACTATCAATGATTTTAAGAGGATCAGAACAAAACTGTGAGCCGAATTAGAGGCACATGCATGCTTTAAAGTTATACTTAAAACACAAACACATTACTGGAGTCCATCAGAGGAGAGCATATGTTATCAGAAGTGAAAGACTGTCCAGAAAATGTGATCATTAATTATGTCAGCAATTTCATAAGCCTAAAACATAGCTGAATGTCAAATGGACAAGTACTTGAGAAAAGAAAGTGTTTGTCAACTTTTACTATTATTATTATTATTATTATTATTATTATTATTATATTCCATTATAAAACATCTGCCTTAGATAGACAGTGCCTTTCACTCCTGTATTACCCCTGGACTGGAATTGTCAACCTACTTCAACAAAAGCTGACTATGAAAAAAAAATTGAAAGAAAGCTTACTGATCTGAGTATTGCATTTTTTTTGCACACAAGTGCAGCCCCATCCCTATTGTGTGCATATTTGGGACACGCACTATTTGCAATGTGAAAGTAGCCAAAGAAGTACTGATAATCCATCACCTCCAGTACCTCCTTCTGGACTTTCTAATTATTTCATTTATTTTTATTTTACATTTGTTTACCTGGAAGGTCCGATTGGGCACAGGTCCATTTCCAGTGGAGGCCCGGGGAGAAAAGCTCCACAAGTATTACATTACATTAGTTAACATTCACAAGGTACAAATATTCATGCAACCTAATGCAACCTAATTACAACTCTGTCCCCCAGATTCAGCAAATGTCCATGCAGGAATAACTTATTACTGCACAGAAGGGACCGTTCCTATGCAGCACAGAATCACACCATGCATATGTATGTGAAATCATTACAATTTTAAATTATTTGTATATTTATGTAGGAAGTAACTTGTATTTCTAAACCAGAGTAGTGTATTAGGCCCAGATATGAGGTGTCAGTGTAATAAAGTTGTGAAACCCCCATATAGACACAAGGGCCCCATACTGTATAGTCACACAATAATAAATGTAATGAAAGCACATTGGGGAATGTCAGGAAAGGTAAACAAATTTATAATATATCATGAATGATGAATCAATCCCATACAAGTGGTAGTCCATAAAATAAAACATAAGCAATGCTAAGCATTGCACAGCTATGCTGACTGGATGTAAGCACTGTGTAAATATGAATGCTAAGCAATGAGTAGCCCAGCTAAGTGGATTTGCCCATTGGTAAGCAGTGCTGAACCTGCCCCTTTAAGCACTGCCAACCTTAGCTAAGCAGGTTTGCCCATAGCTTAGCATATTCAAAAATATTTGGGACATGCACTATTTACAGTGTGAAAGTAGCCAAAGAAGTACTGATAATCCATCATCTCCAGTACCTCCTTCTGGACTTTCTAATGCAACCTAATTACAACTCTGTCCCCTGGATTCAGCAACTGTCCACACAGGAATAACTTATTCCTGCATGGAAGGGACCATTCCTGTGCATCACGGCAGCATGCCATGCATATGTATGAAGGCGCACTGCCATACAGTAATATTTACAGCGGGATGTATATGAGTGCAGGGGGCATGTTTGAGAGCAGTGCTCTCACAATACACATGCCCCCTGCACACCAGAAATTAAAATATGGCAATTTAAAAAGAGTGAGATCACTCATTACACCTCTCAACCTGTTAGAGTAAGAAATCTGGACAAAGCCATAAGGGACAACTCTGAAATATTGCAATTACAAACTTAGAAAGTTGATAGAATAACAGGTTTTGCATTAGCATGGAATTTGTGAAGGGTTTGAAGTCTAAAACGCACACCTCACAACCCGTTAGAGTAAGAAATCTGGACAAAGCCATCAGGGACAACTCTGAAATATTGCCATTACAAACTTCTAAAGTGTGCAAAATAACAGGTTTAGCATTAGCATGAATTTTCTGAAGGGTATGAAGTATAAAATGCATATTCTGTCAATACTGTCAGAGTTCAATCTTTAATTATGTCCCAGAGAGCCAAAAGTTTATGAAAAGTGAACCAAGAATATAATGCAAATATCCGGACATACTGTGAAAAGTTATATGTCATTAACGCTTGCAAAGCACAGCCCCCAACAAATAAATCTGTTTGTTTTTTTCACATCTGCAATGAAGTTTAAGCATAGCTGCATTGGTGTGCCCGTTGCTTAGCTATGCTTAGCCCAGCTGAAACAGCACAATAAGTTAAATAGCAATAGACATCCAACATAAGCAGTAATGCAATAGTTTAGTCATTAGAGCATGTGCCTTGCATGTAGTCATTAACAGTTCAAGCCTCACCAAAGCCCTTTACATTTAGTATATGAAAGCATTACAATTTTAATTTATTTGTATATTTATGTAAAAGTAACTTATATTTCTAAACCAGAGTAGTGTATTAGGCCCAGATGTGAGGTATCAGTGTAATAAAGTTGTGAAACCCCATATAAACACAAGTGCCCCATACAGTATAGTCACACAAGAATAAATGTAATGAAAGCACATTGGGGGATGTCAGGGAAGGTAAACAAATTTATAATATGTCATGAATGATGAATCAATCCTATACAGGTGGTAGTCCATAAAACAAAACATAAGCAATGCTAAGCATTGCACAGCTATGTTGACCGGATGTAAGCATTGTGTAAATATGAATGCTAAGCAATGAGTAGCCCAGCTAAGTGGATTTGCCCATTGGTAAGCAGTGCTGAACCTGCCCCTCTAAGCACTGCCAACCTTAGCTAAGTAGGTGTTCCTGTAGATTGGCTTAGCTCAGCATATTCAAAACCATCCAATCACAGCAAAGTGCAGGAAATTGGCGATATTTAAACCTCACAGGTGGGAATACAGCTCATAAATGGTTGTAGCTCCCCACTGCACGTGTTTTGGCAGGTGCTGTAGAGGGCATGCACTTTTGAGCGCAGTGCTGGGGCATAAAGGAGTCCAAAGTCATGATAGGACTCCTTGTAAAAAGCCATGACATGAGACTGCTGCAGGACCAGTATCAGGGCTTGCAATACAAAGCATAAGCCTGGGGAAGTCTCACCCATGATCTCTCCAGTGCCACTGGGATCCCTTGGACTGGTGAGCAGGCCTGGCACCACTATGCTGACTTGAAGCAGAGGTAGAGGGAGCTCTTGGAACAGTGGGTCCAAGAAGCAAGACAGAGGGGTGATGTCCCAGCAGTGTATAAGTATTCATAGCAATAACTGTTTACCAAAGTCCAGCCTGTGTATATGATAGATAGGTATGCATAAATATTTCTGTATCTTCATTACAGCTCCAGCTGAGTGGGTTGTGAACCAGGAAGCCCATGCCAGCAGGTTGCAAAGCCTGCGTTGTGAGGCTGGTGAGTAACAATCTTGCTTGTACTAGTCATACCAAATAAATATAAAGGAGCAGAATATCACCTGGAATTATTAAAAATGGGTATGGTTTCTACTGAATAAAGCAGACAATATTACAGTAATAGTCTCATATAGGTCATATATTAATAAAAACATAACTGCCTGTGAATAAAATTCTAAACCCTGGACTGGTTGTGTTTACTCTGGTATGGTATGATTTGAAATGTGTTCAGGTTATGCATAGCAACTATAGCTCTAAAAGCATTAAACGATCAAGTCTCATCTGACAAAGTTAGTGCCTCCATAACACAAGTGATTAACTGATATTACAATTGTCATGCACCAAGATCTGATATCTGAATAGTAATGTTGTGTTAACCGCTGTTTTCCACACTGTGCTATGTGAACAGGTATGTATAGGAATGTATGTATAAGAATGTTGTAATTACAAGGTCAGATCATACAACAAAGAGAGAATGAGAAAGAAATCAAAGAAGAGAGAGCAGTTTCTCAATAGCTCCCTCTGATAATGCACACACTTGTTATATTTTTATCAGAAATAGCCACAGTTCAAATCATGGGAGTGGTAGTAAGCTGTATGCATAATTTCAACTAGGATTTTATGAAAA
Source organism: Protopterus annectens (assembly GCF_019279795.1). Classification (NCBI taxonomy): domain Eukaryota; kingdom Metazoa; phylum Chordata; order Ceratodontiformes; family Protopteridae; genus Protopterus; species Protopterus annectens. The sequence continues at coordinate 1,544,297,149 of NC_056746.1, read as the reverse complement.
TGTGTAAAAACAGTCAGGTAATATTAACAAACATTCCCACTACGGGTCTTCCAGGTAAGAGAGGGTATAAAGTAGCTATAAGAAGGCTGCAGTTATACTGTGTCCAACACCTATGGTCCAACCCCAAGGCTGCAAGATAAGTACATACACCAAGTGGTCTGCCCAAAGAAATATTCAAAAGTGTCATGCTGTCACAGCTACTGGTCTCTGCTAACAACAACCAGGGTGACTGATATAAATCAAGGCAGAGTGTGTCAGTAGCACACACACACACACACACACACACACACACACACACACACACACACACACACACACACACACACACACGCACACACACACACACACACACACACACACACACACACACACACACACACACACACACACACACACACACACACACACACACACACACACACACACACACACATATTATGAGTGCACATATGTAACCCTATGTGAATATGGGTATAAACAGTCATGTAGTATTAACAAACATTCCCTCCACAGGTCTTCCAGGTAAGAGAAAGTATAAAGTAGCTATAAGAAGGCTGTAATTATACTGTGTACAAACATACCACTGCCCAGCCCAAGGCCATAGTTGTTATAATAATACCTGTAGAGTAATGAGTAGAGCAATGATCATTAAAGCTGTGACCACTGCAAGAATCTACATTTGTTAACTGACATCTCTCTCTCTCTCTCTCTCTCTCTCTCTCTCTCTCCCCTCCACCTTATCTTCACCAGTAATTTAAACACATAAATGAATGGGTATGTTTTCCACCAAACCTACTGTTGGGACATGTGTCCTATTGTTTTAAAAATGTTGAAATTTATTCCAATTAATGTTCACTGTTCAAATACTATCATTGGAGGCATGTTGCTATCAATGTGACCTGCATACTGCTGTAATGCCCACTGTGGTTCCATATATGGATGTGTTCTGTTTGCCATGGAAATTTTCCAAATCTCTTATATTGGGTTAATGGGAATATTCATGCATGCTGTTATAACTAATCCTGGAATGTGTTTACCATTACTAACCAATGTATGTTCTAAAACTGCAACACCATAGCACATCAGGGAAGGTCAACCCAGTGGATCCGCCTCTCCCACCACATTTGGCCATGGCTCCAGGCCCCAGGACATCTGTGACCCACCCCCAGACCTCCTCATCCACTGGTTCTATACCACCTTTGGGTGGAACCACCTCAGGGGATGGGGCCTGACCCCATCCTGTGTGCGGGCGCCGACAGGATCCTATCACCCAAAGCCAGGTCCGGGGTCTGGTGTGTAGCAAGCTCCACAAGGAATTTGGAGATCTGCTATACCAGCTTGAGGGCCGCGTGGCACATTTAGAGGGTCAGCCTGCCCCTCCTGCCTAGCCCCCAGCACAGCCAACTTTGGGGCTGTGAAGATGCAGTGGTGACTGCTTATGCATGGGGACCTCAGCCCCACTGTATCCATTTGGGGGTTCATGGGCTTCAGATTACCAAAAACCCCTCCCCATCCAAGGTGTTTACCCCCCACATGAGTCATATACTGTCCCTGTATGCTGTCTTGTCTGTCTTGTCTGTCTTCCTACCCAACTTACTTCCCCATATATACCTACTATCCTTCCCCAACATCCCACTCTCACCGTAAAAAAAAAGTAAAAAAGGGCAATCTGTTCCAAAAAAAAAATGCTGCCCATACATAGCTGTCCATTTCGCACACATGTCCAATGGACACATGTAATCTTCTCTGACTGGCTTCACAACACATTATTGCTGTCCTCAGCCCTCTCTCTCAGGGGATTGAGTGACCAAATTTACCCCCAGATTCAGTGTATATATGCACAGCTGTTGCTGTAGAAGAAATGGTCAGCTATGGAACTTTCCTACACCCAACCTGCACATCCCTGGCTATCTGTCATATTGTTTTATCCTCTTTGTGCCTCCTTTTTCACGACTTTCCTATCACCCCTTTTTTCTTTTCCTTTAAAGAAATTAGCATGGGGATAAGTGGGAGTAAGCAGTAGTAAGTGAGACTAAGCCTGTTTGCATAGTGCTAAGCGATGCCTACACAGATTTAACACTTTTAAGGCTGTCTGTAAGCATATTTAACTGGAAGTTAGCATTGCTTACCATCACGCAAACTCACACAAACTCCCTTACAACTGCTTAAATGTGCCTAAATCATGATGTATCCAACATCCCTTGTTCTGTCCAGCAAAAAGTAATCAGCCCTTGCAAGACTTGAACCCAGTACCCTGCACATCATAGCCACAGCAAATTACCACTAAGCCATTTGAGCTACAGAGATGCATGATGTTTACTCAAACTTATCATGCAGAACAGTCATTCAACAGTAGGGAAAATGTGTGTGTATGTGTGTATATATATATATATATATATATATATATATATATATATATATATATATATATATATTTATATATATACAGAAGGTTGAAAAGTTGAAATCTCGAAATGCATATGGCTGAGGCCATATGCTCAAATTTCAGAAGCTCAACCTTCTGAAAGGGAAAGAAAAAAAGCAAGAAAGCAAAAAACAGTGTTTCTGCAGGGGGGGGCAAGCCCCACTACAGCCCCAACACACCCCGCTACTTATTTATTCTAACTCTGAGAATGCTCTACAGTGCAGAAAAGGAAATCTCCTGTTCTGCACTGTATGCTGATCCCCATTCAGAAGGTCGACCTTCTGAAATTTCGAGCATATGGTCTCGGCCATATGCATTTCGAGATTTCAGCCATTCGACCTTCTGAAGGGGAACTATATATATACAGATATATATATATATATATATATATATATATATATATATATATATATACACACACACACACACACACACACACACACATATATATATATATATATATATATACACACACATATATATATATATATATATATATATATATATATATATATATATATATATATAGATATATATATAGATATATATATATATACATAGCTATAGGAAACTGATTCAGAATAAGGTGAAGTCCCAAGACTGGAAAACTCCCTGTATCAGCCTCAACAAAAGGGTGAGATCCCTCATCAAATCCTCTAAAGCAAGCTATGAAAACAGAATTGCAGCAGATAGTAAAGACAACCCCAGTGAACATTACTAGAACACAGCTGTCTTAATCCCTCTGCCTACGTCTGCCCAGCAACAAAATAAGCAGCCTTTGTTAATTTTGAACTCAGGACCCAGGACACCATACTCATAGCAATTAACCAATAAGCCATCTGAGCTGTAAGAGGTTGGGATGATTTATTTAACATATCCTGCAGAACAGTCAGTCTACCATAGGGAATGTATAATGTGGAAGCACTAAACATTCTAACTCTGGGCAAAACTGCAATCCAAATTGTAGCTTGCTACAGATCCCCCACCATGCCCCAGGATTCCCACTCCTCTTTTCTTGATGGAAAATATTAGGGTTCAACCAAACACCCTAATAATGGATGACTTCAACTACCCCACCATTAACTGGGAAAACTACTCGTGTACCAACTCCTTAGCTCAACGCCTTCTGGAATTCATAAACTCCAATGCCCTAGATCAACTTATCCACACCCCCACCAGGGGCAACAATATCCTAGACATAGTCATTACCAGCATGAGTGACTGGAGTTCCACACCTGAAGTCAACTCCTCATTGGTCTGATCCGGCCATAAGCTTATCACCCTTGATATCCACACCCCACCCCCACCCCTCATTAAGGAAACCACAGTAAAAAAATTCTCCAAAGCCAACTTCATGCTTCTAGACAGATGTGGTGAACTTCATGACACCCATGCATTTGGACAATACAGTTACAACTGCTGAATCCTACACAAATGCACTCTACAAGCACTTACACGAGTGCATGGATC
>NC_056746.1:1544093254-1544288254 GCF_019279795.1 Protopterus annectens | reverse complement strand
ATGCCTACCTCCTCCCCAACATCTTCTATAGCACACAAATGTATACTATCTACCTACAATAAAGTGGCTAGATTTGCTGTAAACTTACCACCCAAATCTCACCACTGTCTGGCCCTCACATCACTACAGTGGCTTGAGTTTCCAAACCACCTCAGATTTACCCAACTTCTCACTATCCACTCCATTCTCAACAGACCATCCTCCTGTCCTAGTCTCTCTTCACTAGTCTCTTTCTACACTCCCACTCAATCTCTAAGGAGCTCAGATCAACATCTGCTACAAATTTACAAACCTAACAAATGCGCAGGACAGAACTTATATAGCTACTCTCCAGCCATCCTCGGGAACAAGCTTCCCTTGACTCTAAGAAGCCTACCCCAGACCCATACTTTCAAGATCTCTTTTAAACACTACCTTACCCACCTCACAACTTGCCCCTGCAACCTCCTCCATTGAACCTAGTACACATCTTGGTCTCTTCACACTTCTCTCACCTTCCCTACATCAGCCTGCTATCCATCTCATCCTCAATCCTTACCACCTATCAACCCTCCCTGTTCCCCACACACCTTCCTGCCACCCCATACCTTTATACCTGAAGGCCTGCTCTCTCCTACCTACCTCTTGTCAGTATGTATATAACCTTGGCCAACTATTTGCAGGCCACCTATTTCATACTAGGACCCTCACAATTGCTAATCCATAAATCCTATCAACTCATTATCACCCCTCTACACTAACTCTGCAAACTACCCCCAAATCCCACTGCTCCTACCCCCCTACTTATCCGACTTACATCTCCCTCAACTACCCTCCATCTGCTCTGACTCCTTTACAACATTAAGCTGCCATCTAACTGTATCTGTGTTAAAAGTCTCACCTGCCTCCCTATTTATATGCAATTAACAGTCATAACTCTATTTGTGTATTTAGCAAAATTTGTGTTCTACATTTTTTTCATTCTTCTATTGTGTATTGTATAAATAGCATAATTTTTGAATTTTTGTATTACTTTACTGTATATTGGAGCTTTTCTCCTCGGGCCTCCGCTGAAAAAGAGCTCTGTCCCAGTTGGATTATCCTGGTCAATAAATGTCAAATAAAAAATAAATAAAAAATATTGTTACAATGTAAATGGATGCTTTATCTAACAATGCTTAACTTCAAACTGTACTATCACACTGACAAACAGAACTGTGTACAAAACAGTAAGTTCTAACCCACCATTGTCCCCATGGTGAAATGTATGAAAATGTACAGCCATATACCTTTTTATGTTTCTTATTAGTAATATTCCTCATATGTTCTAACAGCCTAGGTTAAAAACTTTTAATACCCCTCTCAATAAAATGTCTTACAAGGGCATATAACATTCTCTATACACTGACTCTATTGACTGTACAGGGTCACACATGTTGTCCAGCTGTAGCCCTCATATATATGGCCCCTACCCCACAACATGTGTGGGAGTCCACAACATCACTGGAATAATAGCAGGAATGGCAGCAGTAAATAATGATAGACCATACCTATCAACGTCTTTCTGCATGACATCTGGACAAAGCCTGTATATAAGTCAAGGACAGTGGCCAAAACACAAGGCCATATTTGAAATATTGCTGTTATACACTGTGAAAGTTGCTGGTGTTACAGGATCGGTTGCAACATACCCATTCTGAGGAATATGACATCAGAAACACAAATGGGTGCCATATACTGATATCAACAGAGAGAATGCCACTAATTTGTCAAGGACAGCACCTGTGTGGGGAACAGACAAAATATAACAGCCAAACCTCTGGCCATCATGTGAATAGCCCCACAGTTATGTGAATAGCCCCACAGTTGAGAGCTATGCAGACAGACTACATTCCATGCAAAACTAGCATGCACACACAAACCCTGTAAAACTAGCAGTATTCAAAGCATATAACAGCAATACTCACACTCTGTCCCTAGGTCTGGAACCTTATACAAACATGTAGCTGGCTTATGTCTACAAGTCTTGTTTTAAGAGGTATTCCTACCTGCTGTCTGTAACACTGCTGCCCCCACACATAAAGGATGTCTTCCATACAGGCAAGGTAAAGGGACAATGCCCACATGATGTAGTCATTTATAGTAGTGGGTTGCTATGACATTGGCTATTGGAAGAACTACACAGTTGCCTCCATGCAATTAGCAAGTGGGGAACACCAATTGGAGCAGAGGCCATTACCTGATCATGAGCATCACCTACAAAAGCTATGCTGCAATCTATTCAAATCAGCTCGATCCATAAAGTGGAGAAACAGAGAGATATATATAAAGAGAGAGAGAGAGAAAAGAAGAAGCAAAAATAATACTAAAAAAATAAATAACCAAACAAAACAAGGAAGACATCAACTGGAACATAGAAGAGAGCATAATAATAAAACAGGTATGTGAAACATGTAAGCATGTAATTGAATGTAGTACTTTGTAATAATAGGATAGATTATTTTGAAAGATTTATATGTGCCATCAAGACTTGCTGTAATAATGTCCTACTGAACAATTGCATGGACATAGCATCTGGCTCTGCCTGCAGTGGGCCATACCTGTCAACTATGCAGATCTTCACAGAATGTCAAGATTTACCAGTCACAGTGTGTGGTCTGTTCCTCCTAACATCTATATTAGTCTGGCAAATAGCTGGAGATGGAATTCATGAAGTAATGACAAACACTTGAGTTTCAGACTCCACCACCTTCTGAGCAGTCATGGTAATGCAAAATGTATTATGCTACAAACTTCATAAGTTTGTAACAGGCATATTTAAAATCTATCCCTATATATCCCCCCTGATGTTAGGCTTTGTCCACATGTGATGCTCTAAGAGGTGGATAGGTCAGGTCACAGCTGAGGAGCCTGACTCACCCTGGGAAAGGACAGCTCACATATGGCAACTACTAGAGTGTCTGTAAAAGAGTCATGACTGCCACTGCTAGGCCAGTTAATGAGATGTTGCCCATATCCATATGTTAACTGTAAATATGAGTATTATACATGTTTGTATTGTAAGTCTAAGATACCTATATAGGGTATAGGTGTGCATAGTAAAATACTGTTGCAGATGTGTGTGTTAAACTGCATATGATATATTGAATTAATAACATTCATCTGTACAGTGTTCTGCCGGACAATATTCACAGTTGTGACTGACATCTGTAGTCACATACCCATATACTTGTATTATGTCAGCTATTTTAATACGTTATCAATATTGATTTTGCTATTGTCACCTATTGATGTGGACCATTGCCCAGAAGGCCTGGTATAACAGGTTGAGACAAATGCTTGAGCTGCAAGACTGTAAATACAGTTTGCCATACTGACATAGAACACAAATGTATACCAGGTATCCCGAGCATGTGTATGTATCTGTATATTCAGCTGAAAGGCACAAAAGTAATAACATGGGTCACAAGCAGTCTGGAAAATAGGTTGTGCATGTTGCACCTGTGTGTAATATCAGTGTCACTGCATACAACAAAATAAAATGTGTACAGCTACTGATTGTTGCATTGCCATGACACTTATATGGGTACTACAGCAGACATGATTATCAGGTAGTAATCAGAGAAGTGTACAACTGTGTTATGACCACTGCCCATGCCTACCACTAACAGCTATAGCAACACCCATATACACTGGATATCCAAAGTGTGCACACCTCTGTTGGAATGCCAGGTTTGTGTGCTGTATGCCATTGAGACCACAGAAAGTCATTTCAAAATGTTTCTCACCTCAAATGTGACCCGTCACCTGTACAATTCTATTGAAAAAGAAACAAAGCTGTTTCATGGAAGGTGAGCAGCCATTGCCAAGTGAAGATGTGACATGATATCAGAGTACAAACCAAGACAAATGGATGATGTAATCATCTCAGCAGGTGTTTACACAACATACCAGTTTAAGGGTGTGCACACACATTCAACTGGCTTACTGTACCGAGTATTATTTCCCATATGTTTTCACAGGACAGATTGTTATGTTTTCTATTGAATTCTGCAGGCTATAGGTCACATTACAGATGGAGAGTGTGTTGAAATGAGCTTTTGTGGGGTCATATTTCAATTGCACTACCAGGCATTGTAACCGGGGTGTGTACACTTTATATCCACGGTAGCTATACAGAATCAGCAGTACATGACCTGTACAACCAGTCTCCACCAACGAAAGAGTAATCCCCCTTGGAAGACAGCAGCAATACACAAACACATAATAGGCTGCTATAGTGGCTGTACAGGGACACATAGGTGCAGACTACAACTTGGAAGCAAGTCCACCACTATCTAAGCAAGCGTGTAAGCTCACAGGTAACTTTCTGTAAGGCTGACTATGGCTATAAATGAGACATGTTCACAACAACAGTCCCAATTGCAACAATGTCTCCACATATGTAGTCAGTCTCAAGGGCAGTAACACGATTCAACCTGTACTAGGGGTAAAGCACTCCTCATACACACATGCCATGGATACAGTCAACCTGCATCAGACAGGTTAGGTGGGAACAGTGTCACCCTGTCCAGAACATTTGTACAGGGGGATATGCACATCAACCCCATCCCTGCCCACATCAATGGTGAGCATATACATAATGCCAACGGCAACAACAGCAAGTCTCCATGGGGCATGAGAACATCACAGTCTGCCTACTACATGAACTCAGGCATGTGCTCACAGTTCCATCACATGCTACAGTCAAACACAGACTTGCCACCATCCACATAGAAGATGGCCACTGTCATTCCTCTACACAGAAATGAATGGAGAATATTGAATTATGCCATTAAGTGTCCAACATTCGGGGAACTAGACATGTCAGGGCCAGGAGTGTAATGCAATATGTCGAAGCCATGATAGCTTACAGTGTTATGGTATAGTCAGGATTATTTGCAAGTAATATCCACTGTTGATGTGCAAGTGGACAACTGTATGAGGTCTTGTGACCATTTTCCTGTTTATGACTTCCAGGTAATATCCAAAGTCCATGGCTCCCAGCATTCACCAATACAGAGAATGAGACCATCACACAATATATCATACATCACAGCATCTTATTCAGCTGCAGAGCCCAGGATGTGCAGGAGAGGACCACTCTGTGGAACGAGCTTGTCCACAGAGTAAATGATGTCGGCCTACACAGCCAAAAATATGAGCAGGTGCGGCATCATTGCAATGACCTCATCCACCATGCCTGTCAGCATGCTGCTGCCATTGCAAAGGACCAGCTAGCCACAGGTGGGGGTCAGGCCATCCAGCCACCACTGACACCTTGTCTTGGGGCACCCGCCCACCAGACAAGCCATCAAGCTGAACACAGCATTGTGGAGGTAGGTGCCACCCACACAATGGATGAAGAGCATGCAGGTAAGGCCCCTTTGCACATTACTAGAACACTGTTGCTTATTCATTTTTATCAGTAAAGTATAAACATGCATATGTCAGATAAGACAGTCTGTTGCTGGAGTGTAGTAATGCACAGATGTGTATAATCCTTAGTACTGGGGTTTGTACTACTGATGTGTTGAAATGCTGCTTCCACCCTATACCAATGCCACAGGTGTGGCTACTGACATTACTTCTTTCACAGAACTATTTAGGTCCCTCTGGTATACAACTGGAATAGCAGTCTGTAGCTGATGAGTATGGAGTTGTTTTGTTCAGGTTTGCCAATACACCAGCCATGTTAAAGCCATGCTATTTGTACACATACTGAATACTACTGAGAAACTGTTTTGACTACTGCAATTGTTTACTACTTGTTAGTGAAAATAGTGTGGAATCAGTCATGTTTTTCAGATAAATATGGTGAAATACATCTGAGAATAAATATACAACACTCATGTTTACACATAAAAAGTATATATATATATATATATATATATATATATATATATATATATATATATATATATATATATATATATATATATACATATGCCTATATCATGTAGTGGAATCATATCTCAGCAACATAACTCTCAACCTCTTAGTGCAAGAGAACGTAATGTAAGTATTGCAGTTATAAATGTAGAATGCATGCTACACCTAAAGAAATCCCTATCCCTCTGTCCTACACACTCTAGGGACCTAAACCTTGTCACCACAATAAACAGGACATGCTGGAGGGATAGATTCCTGTCCCAGAGACTTCCCATACTCTGGAACAGGCTACCCATCTATGTCAAGCAAAGTTCTTCATTAGCACTCTTCAAGAAAAATCTTGATGGGTGGATGGAAAATAGGAAATACACCCCAGGGATCACTTCTGTGTCTCTGCCCGACAGTGGCACAGGAAAATAACTTTCTTGGGTGGTGTAAACCAGGGAACCTTGTTGGCTAGGCTTATGTAGGCCCTTGGGCCGATAGCCTAGTACCTACCTATGAACCTATGAATGTTACTACAGTAACAGGGGTTGTGTCAACATACATGTTCTGAATGAAGTCTCTTCTGAAACTGACATATACGCCATCAATTACTGGCAAACATCATACAATTATCATAGCAAAGTACCACACAAATCACAGTAAAGATCCTGTGGAATACAGCAGAAATATGAGCAATAAACTTGGACAGTCTAAAACAATCTGGTGAGTAGACAGGTATACACAGAACTCCTTAGTGCAAGAAATGTGGACCAAGCCTGACAAAGGGGATGTTTAAAGCTATGAGAATGGGGATATATCACAAATACTGGACTAGATAAGCTCACACAGTTGATGCATTCACACCCTCCTGTCTGTTCTAACATATATTAACTGGAGGAGCAGAGGTCCCAAGCCCAAATACTTCATACTAGTTAGTAACATACATCTTCACAGCATCCCACTGCTTTGTCAGAAATACAGAACACATATGGAGGCCAGGCAACAGTACATCTGACAAATATCTGGACATAACATCACAGTAGGGTAAATACCCTGAGGTGCTAGGCATGTGACAAAGCACTGTCTAAACTACAGGCAAACTGCCCCAGCACTAACCCAATTTTCCTATTGGGGAGTACACATATAATTGCAAATGTAGCAGGCACTACAGATATATAACAGCACAGAGTAGCACACATCAGTGTGAAAGTGCATACCCACAACCAATCTCAACACAGTCACAGTCACATAATGGTAAGCCTAATTTATAGTACAGTATATGGACTGTGTGAACAAAACCCACCATCATATTTGCCACGCACACACTAACCCTATATATACTGGCCCAATTCACAGTGAAGTCTGATGCCTGACTGTGGTATGGGACATGTGTCAGTCTGGCCATACAAACATATATGTTGATAGGGTACCAGAAACTGGAGCAGCATGCAACGTCAGATAGAACAGGACCAAGAACACTGACATCTGCCCCAGTCTGTATACAGGCCAAATAACATATTCACAATACACTGCTACACAATACTGACACTCTTGACAACAATCACCATAGGTACACAGACCTCACTACTGTACAGACTACAACAGAATGTCCAGGTTTTGTCCTTAAATATAAGGCCTCCTATACATAACATGTCTGGCAGTCTGATATATCACTGGGTTAACATCAGGAATGATGACAGTAAATAATGATATACCGCACATGTCCACCTCTTACTGCATGACATATGGACAAAGGGTGACAGACTTAAGGGACAGAGGCACAAACACAGGGCCAATATTGACATATTGCTGTTATAAACTGAGAAAACTGCTGGTGTAACAGGGTTTGTTGTAACATATCTCTTCTGAGGGATATGAAGGCAGTAACATACATGGATGTTGCCATTTACTGACTGCAGTCATCAGAGTATGCTACTACATTTATAAAGACAGAACATGTGTGAGTAACACACCAAATTTAAGACTCCAAGTCTGAAGATAGCCCTGCAGGTGGGAGTTTTCTCAACCACATAACACTGTCATGCCAGACTTTAAATCATGCAGAACAGCCATATCCACACAAACCCTGTTAAACCAACCTTACTTCAAATGTAGAACAGCAATACTTACATTCTGTCCTCATGTCTGGAATATTCCCCTCCAATTTGTTGGCCTGTCTCCACAGTGTTTGTTGTAGGAGGTATTTCCAACTACCTTCTGTGATGCTGTTTGCCAGACATCCACATGAAGTCCTGCTCACAGTGAAGGAAAAGGGCCAACACCCACATGAAGTGCTTAGTTAAAAGAGTGTGTTTCCATGCAATTGGCTATAGGAATGATACTGCAGCTGTTCCACATGCAATTAGCAAGTTGGGGACTCCAATTTGTGCACAGGTCATCAGCTGATTATGAGCATTACCTACAAAAGTCAATCTGCTGCCTATGCAAAACAGATGTATTTTTCTACATCTACCAGAGAGGGATAGAGAGAGAGAGAGAGAGAGAGAGACAGAGAGACAGAGAGACAGAGAGAAAGAAAGAAAGAGATAAAGAGCCACGCAGGTTTGTGTATGATCCATGGGTGGAGAGTGGTCTATGAGTATTATAAGGGTTGGCTATATTGTTCATTAATCCATACTTTCCTCAGTCATGGCACATGACAGTAGACATTTATGGCTGCGGATTGTCTACACCAACCTCTATAGTATTTGACAACTGTTGGCCTTGTAATGTGGACATTGGGACATATAAGTCCTCAACATAATAATGTAGCAAAACATACACTGTAAAGGATCAAGTTATTACACAACCACACAAGATACGATGAGACACACACACACACTTTCTAGCATGGAGTTTTGCATCCTTCCTAGCTATGTATTGCTACTACAGTATTATGTATTTATCACAAGTGCCACAGAGCTTGTATGTTAGACAGCTGTCCAAAGGTATCTTTGACAGTGAGTGACATCAGCAGCAGTGCTAAAGGAGGGTTAAGGGAAGTGCAGTAAGTTTTAATGTCCACAAAATCAGGTGTTAACAAAGACACAACCACACTCTTTCACAGTTGCCAAGACCAAGATTAGAACTCCTACCTTATTAGTTTTTCACACTATGATATTATACAGTTATCACAAGTGCCACAGAGCTTGTATGTTAGAGAGCTGTCCAAAGGTATCTTTGACAGTGAGTGACATCAGCAGCAGTGCTAATGGAGGGTTAAGGGAAGTGTAGTAAGTTTGAATGTCCACAAAATCAGGTGTTAACAAAGACACACCCACACTCTTTCACAGTTGCCAAGACCAAGATTAGAACTCCTACCTTAATAGTTTTTACACTAAGATATTATACAGTTATCACAAGCACCATAGAGTGTGCATGCTAAAGAGCTGTCCAAAGGTATCTTTGAAGGTGAGTGACATCAGCAGCAGTGCTAAAGGAGGGGAAAGGGAAGTGTAGTAAGTGTGCATGTCCACAAAATCTGGCGTCAACTAAGACACACACACACTCTCTCACACAAACACATGCATTTTCACAGTTGCCAGGTTCAGGAATAGAACTCTGACCAAGCAAGTTTGCTATACTATGGTATTACGTAGCTATCACAAGCACCACAGAGCTTATATGTTAAGGAGCTCTCCAAAGGTATCTTTGAATGTGAGTGAAATCAGCAGCAGTGCTAAAGGAGGGGTAAGGGAAGTGTAGTAAGTGTGAATGTCCAGAAAATCAGGTGTCAACAAAGCCACATACACTCTCTCCCACAAACACACACATTTTCACAGTTGCCAAGATCATAAACCCGCTTCTTCTCCAAACGCACACTAACAGTTGTCATATCTGGGATTAGATCCCCTACCTAACTAGTTTATTACACGATAGCATTACACAATTATCATAAGAACCACCGAGCTTTTGGGATGAAACTTGGCCGAAGGGGCATTTCAAGGTGACTGACATCAGCAGGAGTGCTAAAGTAGGGCAATGGGAGTTGTAGTGAGTGTGAATGGCATCAAAAGCATTCATCTCCAAACACACACATACCCACACTTTAACAGTTGCCATGTCTGGGATTAGAGCTTGTACTTAACTAGTTAGTTACACTACAGTATTACGCAGTTATAGCGAGTGTCACAGAGCTTATAGGGTTGAGACTTGCCCAAAGGTTTATTTCAAGGTAATTGACATCAGCAGGAATGCTAACATGAGCAGCGGGAAGTGCAATGTGTGTGAATGGGCCATAAATCATTCCTCTGGAAACACACATACACTCAGCCACACACAACTTTACATTTGACAGGACTGAGTTTACAAATGCTACATGAATTCAAAGGGGATCCAGTATCTGTCTGCCTGGGATGACATGCACGACAAGCCACGTTGCTTCACAAGAGATGGCTTGCACCTGTCACCCTTGGGCTTTTGAATACTGGCCAAGGCTTTTGCTGCCCCATAGTGCCTTATTTAGGCAAGGCTCAAAAGACAAACCCACTACCGTAAATAGCACAAGTAACCAAAAACTAAGGGTAATGCTACTCAACGCCAGAAGTCTAAACTTCAAAATGCATGCACTCGAGGCACTCCTCAGTATGGAGAACATCGATATCTGTGTGGTAACAGAAACCTGGTTTAAGGCTCCAGAAAGCACCCCAGCACTACCAGGCTATAACTCTTACCATACTTTTCGGCCACAGAACCTGGACTGAAACACAAAAGGCAGGGATATATCCATATTCATCAGGGATACCCACACCTCCAGGTTAGTGGTGCAGCACAGTGCCTCAGAGATCATCCATGTGCAACTAACAATGGGCAAAACTGCAATTCAAATTGTAGCTTGCTACAGATCACCCACCGTGACCCAGGACCTCCATTCCGCATTTCTGGAGACACTGAAAAATATGAAGGTCCTACCAAACGCCCTAATATTGGGTGATTTCAATTACCCAAACATTAACTGGGAGAACTATTCATGTGCTAACTCCCTTGCCCAACGCTTCCTAGAATTTATAAACTCGAACGCCTTGGGTCAACTGGTCAACACCCCGACCAGAGGTGACAACATATTGGACCTGGTCATCACCAACATGGGCGACCAGTGTTCTACACCAGAGGGCAACCCCTCGCTGGTTAGATCAGACCATAGACTAATCACTCTGGATATCCACATTCCGCCCCTCCCCCAATCAAGGAAACCACCATGAAAAACGTTTCAAACGCAAACTTCACGTTACTTAAGACCAAGGTGGAAAGGTTCACAGCCCCCATGCTAAAGGACAATGCTGTCCAAGCTGCTGAATCCCTTACAAAGGCACTCTATAAGCACCTGCAAGAATGCATGGATCGTGCTATCCCAAGCAAAACCAAGACTCACTCCTCCAAGAAAAGGAAACCAGTATGGTGGACCCCTGCCATAAACAAGCTGTGCAATAGAAGTAGGAAACTAGTACAGAAAAGAGTAAAATCCCAAGAAGGAAAAACATCCCTGATCAGTATCAGCAAGAAACTATGATCCCTCATAAAATCATCCAAGGCTAGCTTTGAAAGAAAAATTGCCAAGGACTCCAAAGATAACCACAAACTGTTCTTTAGCTATGTCAAGAACCTAAGTGTAAACTCTCAGATCTGCTCTGAGATAATGCAGAATGGCACAAAATACATTGAACTGACTGGATATTGCCAACATTCTGGCAGACAGTTTTAGTGCAAACTTCACCCCCCTCTCATCTCCTAAAGGGCCCATAACCATACCAGAAGAATGTAGAGCTCTGGCAATCACTGACACATAGGTTAAAACAGCTGTATCCAAAGCCAAAAACAGCTTCAATGGGACCTGATGGAGTCCCAGGCTGTGTCTTACACAAACTCCAAAATGAACTAACCCCTCACCTAAACACACTGTTCAAACTCAGCCTCTCTACAGGCTACATACCCATAGAGTGGCACACAGCAACAGTTATCCTGCTCCACAAAGGTGGAGTCACAACGAACCCTGGGAACTATCGCCCTATAAGCCTGACTAGCCTGGTCTGCAAGGCTATAGAGCACATCATCATGGAACTCATTAGCAGAGACATTGGGAACCTCCAAACATGGGACCCTACCCAGTTTGGCTTTGTTAAGGGCAGATCATGCCTCCTAAACCTGGTGGACTTCTTTGAGACAGTTACCGGTTTGTGGTTATCTTTGGAGTCCTTAGCAATTTTTCTTTCAAAGCTAGCCTTGGATGATTTTATGAGGGATCATAGTTTCTTGCTGATGACCTGAAATGTACCTCTCTGGACTACATGAAAAGAGACATGGAAGAGCTCTCTGATCATGTAGCCCAGGCGGGTATGACCCTGACCCTGAGTATCATCCTGCCCTCACCAAGAATGATACCTCAGTATAAAGAAAATATGATCAATTTCAACAATTGGCTTAGCTTCTGGTGTCATTCAAAGGGGATCCAGTGTCTGTCAGCCTGGTATGACATGCTCGACAAGCCGCATTACTTTGCAAGAGACGGCTTGCACCTGTCACCCCTTGGCTTTCGAATACTGACCAAGGCTCTTGCTGCCCCCATAGTGCCTTTTTTAGGCAAGGCTCAAAATTCAAACCCACCACCGTAAACAGTACATGTAAAAAAATGAGGGTTATGCTACTCAATACCAGGAGTTTAAATCTCAAAATGCATGTGCTTGAAGCACTCCTAAGTATGGAGAACATCAACATCTGTGCAGTAACTGAAACCTGGTTCAAGGCTCCAAAGAGCTCTCCAGCACTACTGGGCTACAACTCATACCACACATTTCGGCCAGAGAACACGGACTGAAACAGAAAAGGAGGGGGTGTGTCCATGTTCATCAAGGATACTCACACCTCCAGGTTAGTGGCGCAGCATGATACCTCTGAGATCATCCATGTGCAACTAACATTGGGCAAATCTGCAATGCAAATTGTGGCCTGCTAGAGATCACCATCCATGACCCAGGACCACCACTCCACCTTTTTGGAGCCACTGGAAAACATGAATGTCCTACCGAACACCCTGATATTGGGTGATTTCAATTAGCCTACCATTCACTGGGAAAACTACTTAAGTACAAACTCCCAGGCTCAGCGCTTCCTGGAATTTATCAACGCAAATGCCCTGGATCAGCTGGTAAACTCCCCTACCAGAGGCCACAACATATTGGACCTGGTCATCACCAACATGGGCAACAAGTCTTCCGTACCTGAGGTCAACCCGTCACTGGTTAGATCAGACCATAAACTAATCACCCTGGATGTCCACACCCCACCACCACCCCCAACCAAGGAAACCACAGTGAAAAACTTTTCTAAAGCAGACTTCACCTTACTTAAGGCAGAGGTGGTAAGTTTCACAGCCCCCACGCTAAAGGATAACACTGCCCAAGATGCAGAATCCTTTACAATTGCACTCTATGAGCACCTACAAGGATGCATGGATTGTGTCATTCCTAGCAAGACCAAGACTCACTCCACTAAGAGAAGGAAACCAGTCTGGTGGACCCCTGCCATAAACAAGTTATACAACAGAAGGAGGAAACTAGTTCAGAAAAAAAAAAGCAAATCCCAAGAAGGAAAGACATCCCTGATCAGTATCAGTAAGAAACTAAGGTCCCTCATAAAATCATTCAAGGCTAACTTCGAAAGAAAAATAGCCAAGGATTCAAAAGATAACCACAAAGCCTTCTTTAGCTATGTCAAGAATCTAAGTGGCAACTCGCAGATATGCTCTGAGCTAGTGTAAAATTGCACAAAATATACTGAACCTACTGATATTGCCAACATCCTGACTGATAGATTCAGTGCAAACTTCACCTCCCTCTCACCCTCATAAGGGCCCACAACAATACTGGAAAAGTGTAGTGTCCCGGAAATCACAGAACATAGGTGAAAACAGCTCTCTCAAAAGCCAAAAACACAGCCTCAGTGGGGCCAGATGATGTCCCAGGCTGGGTCTTGCACGAACTACAGAATGAACTAACCCCCCCAACTAAACACGCTGTTCAACCTCAGCCTCTCCACAGGCTACGTGCCCATAGAATGGCGCATAGCAACTGTTATTCCACTCCACAAAGGAGGGACCACAACTGACCCTGGTAACTATTGCCCCATAAGCCTGACTAGCCTGGTCTGCAAGGCTATGGAGCGCATCATCATGGAACTGATTAACAAAGACATTGGGAACCTCCAAACACTTGACCCGACACAGTTTGGCTTTGTTAAGTGCAGATCATGCCTACTGAACCTTCTGCGAGACAGTCACCAAGGCCATAGATGAGGGAAAGGTAGTTCACACAGCCTACCTTGATCTCGCCAAGGCTTTTGACACCATTCCTCACTCGGGTATTATAGAAAAACTCACCAGCCTGAACATAAACCCCTATGTCACAAGATGGGTTGCCAACTGGCTTACAGACAAAACTCACACTGTAAGAATAGCGGGTTCCAGGTCTGACTCTAAACCAGTCACAAGTGGTGTCCCGCAAGGCTCGGTTCTGGGACCCCTACTGTTCAGCATATATTTCTCAGAAGTACAGGTGAACACAGGAGGACTATGGCTAATCAAGTTCAACGATGACTGCAAACTGGGAGCCATAATTCACTCTATGGCTGACACGGACATCCTTCAAAAAGGCCTTACTGAGACAGACACCTGGTGTCAAAGTCATGGCCTCAAGCTAAATGCCAAAACATGCATAGTCATCCCGTTTGGGAAAAATAAAACACCCACGAATTACCACATAGGCGGCAGCCCCCTTAATACAGAAGAGGTAATAAGAGATCTGGGGACCCAGGTAGATAATAATCTCTCCTTTGACAATCATATTGCCAAAGTAGTTAGGAAATCCTTCTATGTGGCTCATCTAATTACTAAGGGGTTCGCATCTAGAAATAAAGAGGTTATAGTTCCCTTCTACTCGTCACTCATCAGACCCATCATAGAGTACAATGCCCCATTTGGGATGTACCTCACAAGACACTTCCAACAGCTGGAAAAACCCCAAAAGCACCTCACCAAGAGGATTACTGGCCTCAAACATATGCCCTATGCAGCCCGACTGAAAAAAACTCCAGCTGTACTCAGTGGCATATTGCTTACTCAGAGGTGATCTCTGTCTGACTTACAAAACCATGTCCAACTCAGAATTGATGGACATGCTCCACCTAAAGAAATCCAAGTCACTGCGAGCCACACACTCTAGTTAGCTAAACCTCACCACAACAATAAATAGAACATGCTGGAGGGATAGATTCCTGTCAGAGAAACTCCCCATGCTTTGGAACAAAATTCCTAACTACATTAGGCAGAGCCCCTCACTAACACTTTTCAAGAGAAGCCTTGAGGAGTGGATGGGTAACAGAGAATACACCCCTGGGATCACTTTATTGGCTCTGCTTGACAGACGCTCAGTTAAATAATCAATGGGGCGGTGAAAGCCGATACACTCTGGCTAGGCTACAAAATGCCCTCGGGCAGATAGCCTAGTACCTACCTATGAACCTAAGGACCTATAAGGAGGTCCACACAGCCTACCTAGACCTCGCAAAGGCTTTCAACACCATTCCCCATTCTGGTATTATAGACAAGCTCACCAGCCTAAACATAAACCCCTATGTCACAAGATGGGTTGCCAATTGGCTCATGGATAGAACACACATGGTGAGAGTTGCAGGCTCTAGGTCCGACTCTAAACCGGTTACAAGTGGTGTCCCCCAAAGCTCAGTCCTGGGACCCCTCCTGTTCGGTATACACTTCTCAGAGGTACAGGTAAGTATAGGAGGACTATGGCTGACCAAGTTCGCAGATGACTGCAAACTGGGGGCCATAATTGACTCTCTGGCTGATACAGACATCCTCTAGAAGGGTCTCACTGAGATGGATACCTGGTGTCAAAATCATGGCCTCAAGCTAAATGTCAAAAACTGCATAGTCATCCCCTTTGGAAAAAACAAAGTACCAGTGAACTACCACATACGTGGTAGTCCCCTAAATACAGAAAATGAAATAAGGGATCTAGGGACCCAAGTAGATAGTAATCTCTTCTTTGATAATCATATTGCCAAGGTGGTTAGAAAATCCTTCTATGTGGCCCACCTAATCACAAAAGGGTTCACATCTAGAACAAAAGAGGTTATTATGCCTCTCTACTCATCACTCATTAGACCCATCATAGAGTACAACGCCCCATTTGGGATGTACCTTATAGGACACCTGCAACAGCTGGAAAGACCACATAAATTCCTCACCAAGAGGATTAATGGCCTCAAACAGATGCCCTATGCAGCCCAACTGAAGAAACTCCAGCTGTACTCGGTTGCATACCACCTACTCAGAGGTGATCTCTGCCTGACATACAAGGCCATGTCCAACCCAGAATTGATGGACATGCTTCACCTAAAAAAAACAAATCCCTGAGAGCCACATGCTCTAGGAATCTAAACCTCACCATAACGATAAGTAGGACTTGCTGGAGGGATAGATTCCTGTCCCAGAGACTCCCCATGCTTTGGAACAGGATTCCAATCTACATTAGGCAGAGCCCCTCACTAACACACTTCAAGAGAAACCTTGATGAATGGATGGGAAACAGAAAATTTACCCCTGTGATCACTGCAGTGGTTCTGCTGGACAGAGGCACAAGGAACTAATGACTTTGCTGGACAGAGGCACAGGGAACTAATCTAAGGGGGCAGCAAAAGCCAACACATTCTGGCTAAGCTTACATATGTCCTTGGGCAGGTAGCCTAGTACTTACCTATGAACCTATGAACATATGAATACTTATTTGTACTATCGTGTTACACAGTTATCACAAGCACCACAGACAGTATAGGTCAAAAACCAAAAGGAATGTCTGCTGTGATAGACATCAGCACATCATGTGACATAGGCCAATTGGATGTGTTGTGGGTGGGACAGATCTCATAATGGAATTCTCTCTGTCACTGTCTGTCTCTCTCTTCCCCACATCTCTCTGTGTGTATGTTTGACATATTATAGTCTGGTGGTCTGTGAGTATTCCTATCCAGTGTGTGTGTGAAGCATAAATGGTGTACAATTTGGTGTGTGTGCACAGACATCTGCAAATGGCAGATATGTATAGTCCACTGTGTTGTCAGACATGGGCTTCATTTCTTTAAGTGTAGGAGTATGCTCAGTATGACCTTCTGTATTGGGTGTGTGAATCCATTCCAGGTAGGGTTGTACTCCAGTTCAAGGTTTGGTGTTCTACACCTACAGCTAGCAAACTGTTTCTGCAGGATATCTGTAGATACATTGATAATATGGAATCACAATGGGCGAAAGATAGGGGGATACTGCAACTATTGCTGTCTGTGCTGCTTGTGTTACATGATTGGTGTTAGCATAGATATTCAGACATATGTATTGTTTTACACTGTGATGTGTTATGTCATCAACTACTGACAGATATGGTTATTTGCTTACCGTTATTTACTGGAAATACAAGACGAATGAAGCCGAATCCAGTATTGCGGGCCGCAGCCTACACATTCTTGCACACTCCTGCCATTCTGGAGCAGTAGCTACAGACACTTGCTGATGGGTCTGTGTAAATGGTCCAGCACCTTTAAAGTATGGTGGCGGATAATCCCCTTCTTGTACATTTATCAACTTAACAGAATGGCCATATCCTGCTGTGGCCATAACTCTCAGCTGTACAGATTCATCCAGGTTACCCAAAGGCAGGGCTCATATATCTGGTCAGTTCCCCTTCACTTTGTGGTTTACCAGCAGGTTTGTAGCCACCCATTAATGGGTTTGCAGGCAGGAGTAGTATTGTCACACATCAGAGTTTCAGACTTCACACACTCCACGAAGTTCATGCATCTAGGCCCCCCTCTGTTATTCTATCCTCTTCCTAACATTATGCGAGTGATATCTGAGAAGTATCCCTATAATTGGCCCTTCTTCCCAGTGGTATTTATCGATTTCTCTACAGTTCTTGCAGTAGGATATGAGGGGCATGCTACTGGGATTTGTCAACATGGCCTTGCATTTGTGCTCTGTTGACTGTGTTAGGTTGTTAGTTAGGACCCCATGAGATAACATACATTGGCACTACTGGTGAGGCACAGGCCTTTGACAGAGGACTGTAGGCCATTTGGTAGTGATGCAGACCACCTGTAGCAGGCCAGTGCATTCTGTCACTCCTACATTCCCAGGCTGCGAGCCAGTGAATTCCCCTGGGATGACAGGGTAAATGTGAGAGGTGTTAGTGGCAATACTTCCTGTCAATATTGATCCATTGGTCTGTTTGCAGGCAGGGTGCTGCTTACAGCTAGGGACAGACCTGCATAGGACACCTCTTCAGCATGCTGTATTCTGTGGGTATTCCCCTACAGAAGTGGGGTCATACTGTACTCATTCCCAACAGCAAGGATATGACCTGTGATAAACCTGTGGCTGATGGTGGTGTGAGCTGAGTGCATGTGTGACATGGAAGCTACTTGCAGATGACTCACATATATATCTGGGACATTTCCTTTATGCTGCCTTGTGCATGGACATAGGCAGTCTCTCATTACTTCATAACTGTGCCTTTTGTGGTCTGTCAGTGATTGGCCAGAATACACCAATATTCCATACTACACGGACAATAATGTGCTGCTAACCTGTATGTACAATTCCAAAGTTGTGTGCAGTTGACAGTTGCATTATATGCACTCTGTCTAGGGTACTTCCACCTGTGTACTGTGTGTATGTATAGGCCCATGTTCATGGCATGTTCATCTTTTAGATAGTGACAGATATTGACATCTGGACAATGGGTATGGATGACTGCTGACATGGGTATTGCTGAGAAGCATTGTGGTTGGCACTGCAGTTGTCAGAGCATGGCCTTGTCAACCACAGTACTGCCCACAGGCCACCAAGACACAACCCAACATGCCTACATGCTGACCACTTCCAGACAATATTGAACACACAGCAACCTAAAACACAGACCACTGCATATTGTACACATACAACAATTTATCTTGTAGATTGTGCCAGCTCAGGCAGTCTGTGCTCCACTGATATTACTCCTCACACTTACATGTTACTACATTTCTACATAGGATTGTGGAGGTGGGCACACCTGATGACTTTAAACATTTGCTATGACTGTACTGGTATTTCAGGTGTTGAGTAAATATATGTGCTCATTGGCATGTGCTGACATGGCATCCAGGAACTGGTGGAGTATCCTGGATGCTGATGCCTGTGAGATCACCATGATATCCCCAGTTGCCCTTTGGAAGGTACCTGTGGCTAGTATTCTTTAACCTACACATAACTTGATATCCACTAGGATGGGTTCTCCTCTTTTTGTTCTGTGTGTGAGGCGGGGCCAGCGCAGCTCAACAATTTGCTGTAGAAAGCCCCTGTCCACCCTATAGTGCTCCACTATCTCCAGCTCATGTAGCCCCTGGTAGGTTTCCCTGAGTCTGTACATTCTTCTCCTCCTCCTCACTGTGGGATGGTCATCAGCATTCACATCCTCACCACCATCAGCCTCTTGCACATATTGATGTATGAGAGCGACAGCAGCCCTTGTTGTAGAGTTTGTGGGAAAAAACAGACTGAAAGGTGTTTGCATAGTTTATAGTAGTGTGCTGGGCTGCTGCCTGTGTAATTGGCTGATTCTGATACATTTCACCTGCCAGCTATGCTAGTTCTCCTTGATTGCCTTCCTACTGCTGTTTCCTCTTCCCATTGCCTTCCCGTTTAAGCTTCAAGGCCTGTCATGCATACCCACTGCTCATATGTGAACAATGCTGCTATTTCCTGCCCCCAGATTCAGCAAGCAGCCATTTCTGATTAGCACTGCAGTGCGCCATGCATATGTATGAAGGCAAGCTGCCATGCTGTAAAATGGACATGGTTCCATGTATGAGCACAGGGGGTGTGTCTGTGAGCAGTGCTCTCACAATTCATATGCCCCCTGCACACCAGAATTGCCATTTGGCAATTTAAAATGAACAAAATTGCTTGTAATACTCCCAACCTGTCAGGGTAAGAAATCTGGTCAAAGCCATAAGGGACAATTGTCCCTACCAAGCCAAAAGTTGATAGAATAACAGATTTAGCATATGCACATAGTGCACACCTCCCAACACGTCAGAATAAGGAATGTGGACAAAGCCATAATCGTCCCACAAAACAGAAAGTTGATAGAATAACAGGTTCAACATTAGCATGGATATTCTGAAGGGTACAAATAAAAAAACAACAAATATATATATTTTTTATACATGCAGTAAAGTTTAAGTGTAGCTGCATGGGTGTGCCCATTGCTTAGCTATGCTTAGCCCAGCTGAAACAGCACTATAAGTTAAAAAGTAGCAGACATCAAGTATAAGCATAATTGTAATATTCTAGTGGTTAGAACACATGCCTTGCATGTAGTCATTCAAGCTTTGAGCCTCACCAAAGCCATGTCATTTTGCATGTGTAAACATTAAACATTTTATTTTTTGCATATTTATGTAACTGATTTTTCTCCACCAGAGTAGTGTATTAGGCCCAGATGTGAGGTGTCAGTGTAATAAAGTAGTGAAACTCCCATATAAACATAAGTGTTCCATACAGTATAGTCAGACAAGAATAAATTAATCACAGCACATTGGGGGATGTCAGGGAAGGTAAATAAATCTAATATTAAGTAATGAATGATGAATCAATTCTATACAGGTGGTAGACCAATATAATAAAACATAAGTAATGCTAAGCATTGCACAGCTATGTTGACTGGGTGTAAGCATTGTGTACATATGAATATTAAGCAATGGATAATCCAGCTAAGTGGATTTGCCCATTGGTAAGCAATGCTGAACCTGCACCTTTAAGCACTGCCAACTTTAGCTTAGCAGGTTTGCACATAGCTTAGCTTAGCTTAGCTCAGCATTTTCAAAACTGTCCAGTCATGGCAAAGGGTGGTACATTGGCCATATTTAAACCCCACAGGTGGGAATACAGCTCATAACTGGTTGTAGCTCTCCACTGTAGGCAGTATGGCAGGAGTTGGAGAGAGCATGAGCTTCCCAGCACAGCGCTTTGGAATACAGATGTCCAAGGTCATGGTAGGACTCCTGGTAAAAAAAAAAAACGTGACATGAGACTGCTGCAGGACCAGTACCAGGGCTTCCAGTATAAAGCAGAAGCCTGGGAAAGTCTCACCCATGATCTCACCAGTGCCACTGGTCTCCCTTGGACTGGTGAGCAGGTCCAGCACCACTATGCTGACTTGAAATGGAGGAAGAGGGAGCTCTTGGAACAGTGGGTCCAAGAAGCAAGAGACAGGGGAGATGTCCCAGCAGTGTATAAGTATTCATAGCAATAATTGTTTACCAAAGTCCAGCCTGTGCATGTGATGGATAGGTATGCACAAATGTTTCTCTATTTTCATTACAGCTGCAGCTGAGTGGGCTGTGAACCAGGAAGCCCATGCCAGCAGGTTGCAAAGGCTGTGTCGCGAGGCTGGTGACTAACAATCCTGCATATAGTAGTCATACCAAATAAATATAAAGGATTAAAATGTCATCTGGCACTATAAAAAATGTGTATGGTTTCCACTGAATAAACCTGACAATATGACAGTAATAGACACGTATAGGTCATATTTAAATAAAAGTGTAACTGCCTGGCAATAAAGTTCTAAATCCTGGACTAGTTGTGTTTACTCTGGTATTGTATGGCCTCACATGTTGCATTCACCAATATCTGGTATGTGAATAGTACTGTTGTGTCAACTGTTTCTCACACTGTGCTACATAAAAAATATGTCTAGGAATGTCTGTATAAGAATGTTGTAATTACAAGGTCAGACTGTACAACCAAGAGATACTTAGATAGAAAACACTAGCAGAAAAGACAACACTTTCTAATTAGCTCACTATGATGAAACACAAATTGTTATATTTTTAGCACACACAGCCATGGTTCGAATCCAGGGAGTGGTAGTAAGCTGTATGCATAATCATACCTCTCAACTGTACAGATTTCTGCAGAATGTCCAGATATTTGCCTCATATTTTTGGCCTCTTCCTCCATTTTCCTGGCAAATCACTGGGATGATCTCAGGATTGTAGTCACTAAATAGTGACAGACATTGAGTTTCAGACTTCAGATCCTTCAGAAAATGTATATTAAAACAAATCCTGTTACTCTAGCAACTTTCTAAATGTTTATAAGAGCAATATTTAAAATAAGACCCTATTTGCACCCCCAGTTTGTCAAGTTTTGTACAGATTGTTTGCATGAAGAGGTTGAGAGGTATGTGCAGAATTGTAACTAGGAATCTGGGAATATGTATAGAAAGAGTCAGGTAGTGTTAACAAGCATTCCCTCCACAGGTCTACCAGGTAAGAGAAGTAGAATTTAGCTATAATACAGTTGAGGTATACACTGTGTACAAACATACCACTGACCAAACCAAGGCCATAGGGTATTGTAATAATACCTGTAGAGTAATGATTAGAGCAACGATCATTAAAGTTGTGAGTACTGCAAGGATATGGAAGTTGTCACTTGACACTCCCCCCCCCCCACACCAAATCTGCAACAATAATCTAACCACACAAATCAATGGGTATGTTTTACACCAAACCTACTGTTGGGACATATGTCCTATTGTTCAACAAATATTGAAATGTGTTTCTAGTAATGTTCCATGTTGAAATAGTATAATTGGTGGCCTATTACTATCAATGTAACCTGCATGCCATTGTAATGGCCACTGTGGTTCCATATATGCATGTGTTCTGTTTGCTATGCAACTGTTCAAAATCTGTTTTGGGTTAATTGGAATAGCTATGCATGCTGTTATAACCAATCCTGGATTGTGTAGACTATTACCAACCCACATATGTTCTAAAACTATAACACCATAACACGTTTGGGAAGGCTGGTCCCAGCAGACCCACCACTCCCACCTCATCTGGCCATGTCACCGGTCCCCAGCATTTCTGGGACCCACTCCACTACCTCCTTGTCTGCAGGTCCTGTACCACAACTGGGTGGAACAGCCTCAGGAGATGGGACTCATCCCCCCCCTGGGAGTGGGCGCAGTCAGAATCCTGGCACCCAAAGCCAGATCCAGGGTTTGGTGCATAGTGAGCTCCAAAAGGAGCTTGGAGATCTGCTACACCAGGTTGAGGGTTGCGTGGCACAATTAAAGGGTCAGCGTGCCCCTCCTGCTCAGCCCCTAGCACAGCCACCTTCGGGGCTGTGAAGGTGTAGTAGTGACTGCCCATGGGTGAGGACCTCAGTCCCACTGTTTCCATTTGGGGGCTCATTGGCTTCCGATTTCCAAACACCCCTCCCTGTCCAGGGTGTTTAACCCCCACATGTGTTATGTACCACCCCTGTATGCTGTCTTGTCTGTCTTCCTACCCAACCTACCTCCCCAAATATACCTACTATCCTTCCCCAACATCCCAGTCTCACCTTAAAAAAAAAAAGGCAATCTGTTTACAAAACAAATTTGACAGCTATGGACCTTCCATACACTGGTCCTGCACAATCCTAGCTAATTTCCCTATTGTCTTTCCCTCTGCATGCCCCCTTTTTCACCACTTTTCTATCACCCCTTTTTCTTTTCTTTTAAAGAAATTAGCACGGGTGTAAGTGGGAGTAAGCACTTTTAAGCAGTAGTAAGTGGGATTAAGCCTGTTTGCACAGCACTAAGCATTACCTACACAGATTAAGCACTTCTAAGCACTTTTAAGGCTAACTGTCTGTAAGCATATTTAACCGGAAATTAGCATTGCTTACCACCGCAGAAACCTGCTTACAACTGCTTAAAAGTGCCTTAATTACTGTGTATCCAATAGCACTTGTTCTGCCCAGCAACAAAGTAATCAGCCCTTCAGGTCTCGACCCCAGGACCCTACACACTACAGCCACAGCAAGATACCTCTAAGCCAACTGAGCTGCATATACATGCGATGTTTTCTCAAACATATCATGCAGCACAGTTATTCAACAGTAGGGAAAATGTAGTTATATATGTATATATAATATATATATATATATATATATATATATATATATATATATATATAGATATATATATATGTGTGTGTGTGTGTGTGTGTGTGTGTGCGTGTAATGCATGTGGACATTGGATCCACACTCCGAACCTCTCACTGCAAAACATCTGACCAAAGGCACTGTAAATGGGTGTAAAAGGGTCCAAAATAGGGACCTCTTGTAATTATTGCCATTATCCCTTCCTCCACATATCAGCATTTACATATCATCCCAAGTATGTATCAGACACATAGGGGCTGTGAGCAACAGAGCAAACATAACTGCAAACAATACTGTGTACATGGGTGCAATGTATTCCAGGGGAAGGGGCATCACCTATTAACACAACTCATGCATCACAGAGATGTGTAATGTTGGTAATAAGGATTGAGTATGACTGCAGTGCATGCTGTTGAGTGCCATATGTCATGCATGTTGACTGTTGGGTAATGAGAGGTCTGTGTAATATCTTTGTGCCATCTCACCTGTAAGTGTGTGTGTTTGTGTGTGTGTGGGGGGGGGGGTGTGTAGAAGTAAGTCATAATGTACAGGATCATTATTTACATTTCTTGTCTTCCCGTAACAGATGGTGAGGTGGGTCAGGATCTCTCCTGCAGGCAAATGGATGTTAGTGTCCATACAGACTCTGACAATGGTGAAAGGCATAGTGAGGCCCAGGCAGGGTTGCCAGGTGCTGAATCTGTGCCAGTGGTTGACATCCAACTTTTATCCACCCCACCCCCACACACAGTCACAATGACCATAGATACCCTACCACTAGTGGCCATAGATGAGGGACAGTTGACAGATGGTGGCATGGGACAGGAAAGTGTGGTGACTATGGCAAGTGTGTCTGTACACAGCAGCCATAGCCAGATGACTGGTGGGGGACCACACAGGCAGATGTACAGGGGTGCTCATAGGAGGGCTGCTGGCCATCATGCCCCTGGCAGAAGTGCCACAGCAGGTGTCACCAGACGCATGTTTTGTACCATCATGGAGGCAAAGGCACATGTGGAACATTACACCAGAGAGAGTCTGAGGCTCCAGAGGGCTACTCTTGCTGCTGTACTTGACAACATCCGTGATCTTGCAGGTGCCCACTGTTATTTTGCAGAGGTCATGGACCACTCCTGTAGTGGCAGTACCAACACAAGCACTGCAGGGGGGCTGCTGTCCATACTGCAACACAGCAGGCCATGTGGACATGGTCCTGGCCAGTCCCAAGAGTGACTTGGATCCAGCAGACAAGTGTCATCATCAGGGAGACTACCATATCTGGGCTTCATGTAACACCTTGCAGGCACAGTTCCCGTGTCCATGGCCGAATATTGTGAATGGTACACCCTACCATGTGTGGTCTGCAGCTGTCCAACAAACTCCTGTATAGGGCAGCCACGTGGCAGAAATATGTGTATGCATACATATACACCAACACAGCTAGGGCACCTCCATGCCTACACACACCATGTCTGCACAGCCCATTTAATAAAGAAACCCCTAACCCACACACATGATGTCAACCAAATGGCTCAGCCCAGCCCTCTGGCAAACCCACAACACTACCTATGCATATGATAATACCTGTGCCACATCCCTGTTATCCATACCATCGATGCAGGGACATGATAATATGCTTCTGATGCACAGGGTAAATGTACTAAGGTTTAGCAATGCAATGTTGTTTAACGTGCTTTCAGCTGGAATGATTAATGCTTGCACATTAGGGTGAGTAGCTGTCCAGCCATGATGCATTATAGCTATTATTAACACTGACTGATTGTGGTCTCCATGATGTATTCTGTTTGTGTTCAAGGTGTATATGTATCAGCAGGATGTTGGTCTGCTGTACTTTCCTACAAGGGGTGTGGTACTGTGGTGACACATTGACTCTGTTATATGCCAGGTACAGCTGAGCACAGGTAACAGGTCTGTATAACAGTTACTGCATGTGCCACATGGCTGATAGGTCTGAGGGGTGTATAGAGGTGAGTGCATGGTGGCTGATGTAAGCAGCTCTTCTACAGTGGAAAAATGGTAAATGTACTGGGTGGCACACACCAAATGTTTGTGAAGAACACATACACAGAGGCTTTGGTGTTGATGCAATACACTGAGAATACTGTTCACATGGATGTACTTTATTTTGCAAAGAACTCATTTTGGCCTATGTAATTCCACCAAGACCAAATTGCCAAAACATGCCATCAGTAAATAATCAATCTGCCAGTTTAATGTTATTGACAATGATACTGGCTGGGTATATGTCCTCTTCCCCAATATAGTGCAATCCTGGATTTAGTAAACATACGTGTGCTGGTGTGGGTGACATAGCCCCCCACTTTGGAGGTTGTATGATAGCGTAGAAATGCACATAGTGTGATTAACAACTACTTAACCTGTTAACATAAACTATACAGTATAATGGCACACTAAGCAGGGGGAAATGCACAACAATAA
The DNA here is from genome assembly GCF_019279795.1 of Protopterus annectens. Classification (NCBI taxonomy): domain Eukaryota; kingdom Metazoa; phylum Chordata; order Ceratodontiformes; family Protopteridae; genus Protopterus; species Protopterus annectens. Next base: position 1,544,261,853 of record NC_056746.1, on the reverse strand, counting down.
CCCCAATGTGTCTGTCTGTGCCCACAACAACCACACACATGTATATATACCAACTCCAGTAGCGCTGTACAGCTGTACAGTGAGAAAGAGGGCATTTACACATCCACTAGTAGTTTTGATTGAATGTATTTCCACAAGATGATTGCTTTGAAATGTTACCTTTTGCCAGTTAGTTCTCAGAAAAATGATCTCCTGGGACATATATTGTCTGCAAACTGAAGTAGATCCCTTCACATACAAAAACACTTACATGGCAACACTGAGAGTAAAACCCCATACCTAAGTACTTATTGCTACTAATGTGTTTGGCCTTAATTGCACACACCACAGAGATTTTAAGGTGAGGTGTGTCCCAAGTTTCCTGTTAAGTGAAGAACATCACCAGTCCTTGTGCAGTATGGTAATGGGGATGTACTGGGTGTTAATGAGCAATACATAGGGCTAACTATCTTGTCAGTGAGTCCATTCTGTTACAGAGTTTTTGCACACAGTACATGCATCATTGGGGATGATAGTATAATCAGTTACCTATATGGTCGATGGTGACAGTGGTCCTCATACAGTGGACCTTGGGACATGTACTGGGGTTCCATGGTGTAAAGACAGTATACCCTGCACCCACACCCCACACTGGATATTGTACTCACTGAAACCTATGATAATGCACTAACATGCCCACAATCACACATTGATCAGGACTGCAATACAAACCCTTGTCTATCTAATCAGTGCTACTACAGGGATATGCATTTATTGGACATGCCACAGGAATAGTATGGTGAGGGTTTGTCATGGTTACCCTAATGTCAGCAACATCACTTATCCCTTACAATGTATGACAAGGTGTATTGTATTTGGAAAATGTGGCCTCAGAATGCTGCCTCCTACAAATATGCACACTCACACACAATTGCACCCACATACACACACTTACCAGGACTCAGAGGGTAACCCACGCCTATCTACCCATTTGTAGAACAGTATTATGAGTACTGCAAGCTCCAGGTAGCCCATAGGGTGAAGAGTGTAACAAGGTACATTTAATGTCAATTACAGCAGTAGCCATTTCTAAGTATAGCAATTGGGGGTGTAGTGGGTGAGAAGGCCTTCAGAGTATTTTCAACTACAAGTTTACAAACACGCAGACACTGTTATTCTCAGTAATGCACACTGACACATTTGTGAGTACTGAGGTCCATAGGTGCAGGTGTTCCTAGGTGTGCACCAGGCTAATGTCCATGGAGAGATGAGAAGAATAGGGCATGTGGGTACACTGGTATCATTCCACCTGACATTTGTCAGCAGGTCATCTATCAACCCATGCCACTTGAGTGATCCCCAGGGTGACAGTTAAATTCAACATCTAATCATCTGCTTTTCTCTTGCAGAGGGCCAGTGATGCTCTCCAATTGACATGTATGCAGCATATATTATATAACATGTCCAGTGTCTGAGTTAGAGACTGCACCCAAGCATGTTCTGTTGACTGTGGTAGTTTGGTTGAGGTATCCATGGCATGTGGTGCATACAGGGTGGAGTTTCTTAGCTGTGGCATTCATAACACAGCTGGGCAGACATGTCAGTGTCAGACAATCACAGATTGCCTGAAAGCAGCCAAGATGGATACCTGACATCTGCACATCTGCACATCTGTACAGAGGACAGACATAAATTAGCTAGCCAACAGGTTATTCATTAGGATGAATGTTTTGACAGATAGACGTCTGACACCAATATGTATACCATTACTACAAGACAGGAGCCCTCAATGACATGTCCTAAACACATAGTAGTCTACAGTTAATAGCCACATATCAGATAAATATCCAATAGGAGATACTTAATAACATACAGCTCACACACCAAGAGCATGATAGTCAGTACTCAGAGTCCAGCTTTGCATGCAGGGGTGTATGGTTCCAGTGTTACAATCTGCAATCTACTTTTCCTTGGAAAAGTACTGTTAAAAGTAGTAATGTAATGATGCAATACATGCAAGTGTGACTGCATATAACCTGGGATACTACCCCTGTATAAAACAAATACAAAGAGAAAAGATTGTGGTACTAGCCATGTATACCCAGGTGTCCCATACAGTACACTCACACCCCTTGCTACTGTAATGGCAGCATATTGAAGCATGTTATGTAAATGGAATAAAATACACTTATTAAAGCTGTCATTACCCTGCTATTTTATCAGACTAGAATGTGATCACTGGTTAGTTAGGCTGAGTTATACTTAGCAGGTATAAGCATTGCTTAAATGTAAAAGCTAAGCAGATTTGCGCACTAGTACGCGAAGCCTCCACAATGTAAGTGCCTTTTCATTTAACCATACATTAGCACCCCTTACCATCACGCAAACCCAATCAAACCTGTTTAAAGCTGCTCAAAACTGCCTTAACCACTCTTTATCCAACAGTTCTTGTTCTGCCTAGCAACAAAATAAACAGCCCTTGCAGGTCTTGAACTCAGGAGCCTGTAGATTAGAGTCATAACATTTAACCTCTAAGCCATCTGAGCTGTACAAAGTCTGTTGTTTGGTCAAATATATTGTTTAGTACATGTACTGAAGAGTAGTGAACAACTGCTTTGAGTACTACAATTATTTACTACTTGTTAGTGAAAATAGTGTTGAATCAGTCATGTTTTTATATCTAAATATACACATATCAGATAAATATGGTGGGATACATCTGAGAAGGCATATACAACACTCATGTTTACACATAACAAGGATATGGATATATACATATATATATATATATATATATATATATATATATATATATATATATATATATATATAAAATATATATATATATATATATATATATATATATATACACACACACACACACACACACACACACACACACACATGTAGATATCTGTATACATGTACACACACACACATATATCTTTATTTATATATATATATATATATATATATATATATATATATATATATATATATATAACATATGCCAATAACATGTAGTAGACTCATACTTAGCACCATAACTCACAATCTCTTAGTGCAAGGGAACATAATGTAAGTATTGCAATTATAAATGTATAATGTTGCTACAGTAATAGGGCTTGTGTCAACAGACATGTTGTGTAGGAAGGCTCTTCTGAAACTGAAATGTACGTCATCAGTTACTGACAGCCATCATAAAATCATCATAGTGAAGTACCACACAAATCACAGTAATGATCCTGTAGAATACAGCAGAAATATGACCAATAAACCTGGACAGTATGAAACAATCTGGTCAGTCCAGAGGTATACACAGAACGCCTAGGAGCAAGACATGTGGACCAAGCCTGATAAAGGAGATGTTTACCGCCATGAAAATGGGGATATAACACAAATACTGGAGTAGATAAGTTCACACAGTTGATTCATTCACATTCTCCTGTCTGTCCTAACACATATTAACTGGAGGAGTAGAGATCCTAAGTCCACATACTTCCCACTAGTTAGTGACATACATCTTCACAGCATCCCACTGCTTTTTCAGAAATATACAACATGTATGGTGGCCAGGCAACAGTACATCTGACAAATATCTGGACATAACATTACACTAGGTAAATACACTGAGCTGCTAGGCATGTCACCAAGCACTGTGTAAACTACAGGCAGACTGTCACAACACTTACCCAAGTTTCCTATGAGGGAATACACATGAAATTGCAAATATAGCAGGCACTACAGGCATGTAACAGAGCAGAGTAACAGACACCAGTGTGAAAGTGCACACCCACAATCAATCTCAACACATTCCCAGCCCCATTATGGTAAGCCTAATTAATAGTGCAGTATATGACTGTGTGAAAAAAACCCTCCTCATATTTGCCACTCACACACTAACCCTACATATACTGGCCCAATTCACAGTGTAGTCTGATATCTGACTGTGGTATGGGACATGTCTCAGTCTGGCCCTACAAACATATATTCTGATAGGGTACCAGAAACTGGAGCAGCATGCAACCTCAGATAGAACAGGACAAAGAACACTAACATCTACCACAGTCTGTACACAAGCCAAGTAACATATTCATAATACACTGCTACACAATACTGACACTCTGTCAACAATCAGCATAAGTACACAGACCTCACTACTGCACAGATTACAATGGAATGTCCAGGTTTTGTCCTCAAATATAAGGCCTACTATACATAACATGTCTGGCAGTCTGATACATCACTCGCTTGTTATCAGGAATGATGTCAGTAAATAATGATATACTGTACATATGTACCTTTTACTGCATGACATATGGACAAAGAGTGACAGACTCGAGGGACAGAGGCACAAACACAGGGTGAATATTGACATATTGCTGTGATAAACTGAGAAAATTGCTGGTGTAACAGTGTCTGTTGTGACATATCTCTTCTGAGAGACATGAAGTCAGTAACACACATGGATGTCACCATTTACTGACTGCAGTCATCACAGTATGCTACTGCATTTGTAAAGACAGGAAATGTGTGAGTAACACACCACATCTAAGACTCCAAATTCTGGCCAGTCTGCAGATAGCCCTACAGGTGAGAGTTTCCTCAACCACATAACACTGTCATGCCAGGCTTTAAATAATGCATAACAACCATATCCACACAAACCCTGTTAAACCAACATTACTTCAAATGTAGAACAGCAATATTTACATTCTGTCCCCATGTCTGGAACATCCCCAGCCTGTTTGTTGGGCTGTCTCCACAGTGTTTGTTGTAAGAGGTATTTCCACCTACCCTCTGTGATGCTGTTTGCCAGACATCCACATGAAGTGCTGCTCACAGTGAAGGAAAAGGGCCAACACCCACATGAAGTGCTTAGTTATAGGAGTGTGTTTCCATGCAATTGGCTGTAGGAATGATACCACAGCTGTTCCACATGCAATTAGCAAGTGGGGGACACCATTTGTGCACAGGCCATCAGATGATCATGAGCATTACCTACAAAAGTCAAGCTTCTGCCTATGCAAAACTGATGTATTTTTCCACATCTACCAGAGCAGAAGAGAGAAAGAGAGAGAGAGAGACAGAGATAGAGAGAAAGTAAGAAAGGAAGGGAGAAAGAGCCATGCATGTTTGTGTATGATCTGTGGGTGAGGAGTAGTATCTGCATATTATAACAGTTGGGTATATTGTTTATTAATCCATACTGTCACATAGTAATTGCACATGGCAGTACACATCTATGGCTGTGGATTGTCTACAACAACCTCTGCAGTGTTTGTAAACTGCTGGCCTTGTGGGACATATAGGTCCTCAATATAATAATGTAGCAAAACCCACACTGCAATGGATCCTGTCATTGCACAATTACCCCCACACCCACACAAGATACTGATCACTCACACACACACACACACACACACACACACACACACACACACACACACACACACACATATGCCAGTACTGAGATCCATAGGTTCATTGCTTCATAGGTGTGTAATAGGTGAATGGGCCTGAAGGCTCTACAAGGCTAGGCCAAGAGAAAACCTTGGCATCAGGCCACATGACAATAGTCCCCAGTGTGGCTCAGGGGTGTAGTCCCTAGAGTGGTCCCCAGGGGTGGGTATTGTATTCACCATCCACTCATCTGGGTTACTATTGTGGGTGGCCAGTGATGTGCACCACTTCCCATGTGTGTGATCTATATTCCACAACATGGACAGTGTCTGGGTTGTGCATATGTCCCACATGCATGTTGTTTGACGTGTGGAAGTGTACTTGAGGTCTCTGGGGCATCTTGTGTGGACAGATTGCTATCTTCTGATGTAGCATTCCTGACCTCATTTGGTGAGACCTGATTATGTAACTGAGGTCGTGCTTGCATCTACAATGACAGCATGATACGGGTATTCAGTGGAGTTAGTGCATCTGTCCATACAGGGCATGTGTATAAGGCATGGTATTCCCTTTGTGGGGTATGTTTGCAGAATCTACAGTTGTTGCAGGCATCCAGTGGGGAACATGGCAAAAGGGCCACTGTACACATTTATTTGGCTACTGAGTGGATGGAACAGGGTGCCATGTCCTTTTACTTGCTGGATAACACACAGTCAGGAGATGTAACACATCAAAGTACTTTCTGATGTCAGTGGCACTTTTGTGGTCAACAGGCATGTTGTCCACTGCAATCACACTGTGGTTAATATCTGTGAGGCAATATGCAGGGAACTACCAATACTGTGGTTGTTGCCCAGCCAAGTGTGCTTGTGTATGAGATGTGGGTGGACAGTGTTCTCTGAGTAATAAAAGGGTTGCCTATATTGTTCACCAATCCATACTGTCACATGTAGGGCTATGGATTGTCTACACCAACCTCTCCAGTGTTTGACATCTGTTGGCCTTGTAATGTGGACATTGTGACATATACTAGGGCCTCAACATAATAATTTAGCCAAACCCACCCCACAATGGATCTTGTTATTACACAATCACAGTAATCGCCACACAAAATACTGATGACAGACACACACGCTTGCCTGTGTTGAGATTCAAACCCCTACCTAGCTATGTATTGCTACTACAGTGTATGCCATTTATCGCACGTACCACAGAGATTTTAGGATGGGCGCTGTACCAAGGTACTTCTAAGGTGAGGAACATCACCAGCCCTTGTAAATACTGGCATTGGGTGATGTAGTGGGTGAGACATCCCAAAAATAATTTTACCCTACACACACACATTTACATTTCCCAGGGGTAATGTTGAAACCTCTATCTAACAATCTTTTTGGACCATTATATTACGCATTTACCACATGCACCTTTGATTTTATATGGTTTAGGGTTGGGAACAGGTACTTCTAAGGTGGATGATATATGCAGGACTGCTAAAGTCAGACACTAAGATGTGAACTGGGTGTAAATGGGGCCAAAATCTTTGAGGTACAGACATACATATGTGCACACACAAACACTTGCCACAGATGAGATTCAAATCCATACCTATGTAATTACTGATACTACATTGTTCCACATTTATGGCACGTGTCATGCAGCTTACATATTGGAGACCCGTGCCAAGGTATCTTTGAAGGTGAGTAACATCAGCAGTAGTGCTAAAGGAAGGTTAAGGGGAGAGTAGTAAGTGTGAAAGTCCATAAAATCAAGTACCATCAAAGACACACACACTCTCTCACACAAACATGCACAGTTTCACAGTTGCCATGTCTGGGATTGAAACTCCTACCTAACTAGTATTCTACACTATAGTATTATGCAGTTATCGCAAGTGCCATGGAGCTTATATGTTGAAGAGCTGTCCAAAGGAATGGCATGGCTTAGTAGTAAATCACTTAGTCTATGGTGTGCAGGGACCTGGGTTCACGCCTTCCAGAGGCTGTTTATTAGGGGCACAGGAAAATAATTTTCTTGGGTGGCAAAAGCCAGGGTACAGTTTGGCTAGGCTTATATAGGCCCTAGGGCCAATAGCCTAGTACCTACCTATGAACCTATGAACACACAGAGTTTCACAGTTGCCATATCTGGGATTAGACCCCCTACCTAACTAATATACAACAATACAGCCTTACGCAGTTATCGCAAGTGCCATGGAGCTTAAACATGGGAGACCTGTCCAAAGGTATCTTTGTAGGTGACTAACATTAGCAGCAGTGCTAAAGGAGGGGTAAGGGGAGAGTAGTAAATGTGAATGTCCATAAAATCAGGTATCATCAAAGACATGCACTTTCTTACAGAAAGACACATAGTTTCACAGTTGGCATGCCTGGGATTATAACTCCTACCTAAATAGTACATTACACTACAGCATTACACAGTTATCACAAGTGCTACAGAGGTTATAGGGTTGGCACTTGTCCAAAGGGTTATTTCAAGGTAACTGACATCAGCAGGCATGCTAAAGTAGGGAAATGGGAGGTGTAGTGAGTGAATGGCCTCAAAATCATTCATCTCCACACAAACAGACTTTCATAGTTGCCATATCTGGGATTTGAACTCCTATCTAACTAGTTTTCTACAGAAGTATAACACACATATCGCATGCACCACACAGCATATAGGACTGAGACTTGGCCAGAGGGTTATTTCAAGATGACTGACATCAACAGGAGTGCTAACATGGGCAATGAGAAGTGCAGTGTGTGTGAATGGGCCATAAATCATTCCTCTGAAAACACACACACACACACACACACACACACACACACACACACACACACACAAAAAAAAAAACTTTACATTTGACAGGACTGGGTATACAAATGCTAGATGAATACTGATTTGTACTATCATGTTACACAGTTATCACAAGCACCACAGACACTATAGGGCTGAGGGCTACCAAAAGGAATGTCTGCAGTGTTTGATATCAGCATATCATGTGATATCGGCCAATTGGATGTGTGGTGGGTGGGACAGGCCTCATAATGGAAATATCTCTATCACTGTCTGTTTCTCTCTTCCCCACATCTCTGTGTGTGTATGTTTGACATATTATAGTGTGTTGTCCTTGGATCTGTGTGAGTATTCCTATCCAATGTGTGTGCAAAGCATGAATGGTGTACAATGTGGTGTGTGCACAGACATCTGCAACTGACATATATGTATAGTCCACTGTGTTGTCAGACATGAGCTTCATTCCTCTAAGTGTAGGAGCATGCCCAGTATGACCTTCTGTATTGAGTGTGTAAATCCATTCCAGATAGGTTGTACTCCAGTCCAGGGTTTGGTGTTCTACACCTACAGCTAGCAACCTGTTTTCTGCAGGATATCTGTAGATAGGTTGATAATATGGAGTCACAATGGGCAACAGATAGTGGGATATTGTAACTATCGCTGTCTGTGCTGATATTCAGACATATGTACTGTTTTACACTGTGATGTATTATGTCATCAACTACTGACAGATATACTTATTTGCTCATAGTTATTTCCTGGGAAATACAAGATGAATGAAGCTGTGTCCAGTATTGTGGTCTGCAGCCTACATATTCTTGCACACTCATGCCATTCTGGAGGGGAAGCTGCAGACACTTGCTGATGGGTCTGTGTAAATGGTCCAGGACCTTGGTACTATGGTGTCTGAGGATCCCCTTCTTGTACATATATCAATGTAACAGAATGGCCATATCCTGCTGTGGCCATACCTCTCAGCCGTACAGATTCACTCAGGTTACCCAGAGGTAAGGCTCATATATCTGGTCAGTTCCCCTTCACATAGTGGTTTACAAGCAGGTTTTTAGCCACCCATTACTAGCTTTGCAGGCAGGGGTAGTATGGGCACACATCAGAGTTTTAGACTTCACACACTTCATGATGTCCATGCTTCTACTCTGTTATTCTATCCTTTTCCTAGCATTATGAGAGTGATATGAGAAGTATCCCTATAGTTGGCCCTTCATCTCAGTGGTATTCAGGGGTTGGTCCACAGTTCATGCAGTAGAACATGGTGGGCATGCTACTGGGATTTGTCAACACGGCCTTGCATTTGTGTTCTGTTGACTATGTTATGTTGTTAGTTGGGACTCCATAAGATAACATACATTGACACTATGGATGAGGCACAGGCCTTTGACAGAGGACTGTAGGCCATTTGATAGTGATGCAGACCATCTGTAGCAGGCCAGTGCATTCTGTCACTCCTACATTCCCAAGGTGCAATCCAGTGTATTCCCCTGGGGTGACAGGGTAAGTGTGCGAGGTGTTAATGGCAATAGTTCACGTCCATATTATTCCATTGGTCTGGATGCTGGCAGGGTGCTGCTTACAGCTAGGGACACACCTGCATGGGACACCTCTTCAGCATGCGGCATTCTGTGGGTATTACCTTACAGAAGTGGGGATCATACTGTACTCATTCCCAACAGCAAGGATATGACCTGTGATAAATCTTTGGCTGATGGTGGGGTGAGCTTACTGCAGCTGACTTACAGATATACATGAGACATTCCCCTTATGCTGCCTTGTGCAGGGACATAGGCAGTCTCTAATTACTTCATAACTGTGGCTTTTGTGGTCTGCCAGCGATTGGCCAGACTACATCAATATTCCATACTACACAAACAACTAATGTGCTGCTAACCTGTATGTGCATTCCAAAGTTGTGTGTACTTGACAGTTACATTTTATGAACTCTGTCTAGGGTACTTCCACCTGTGTACTGTGTGTATGTCTGGGCCCATATTCATGGCATGCCCATCTTTCAGACGGTAACAGATATTGGCATCTGGACAGTGAGTATGGATGACTGCTGACATGGGTATTGCTGAAAAGCATTGTGATTGGCACTGCAATTGTCAGAACTTGGCACTGTCATCCAAAGTACTGCCCATATGCCACTGAGACACAACCCTCCATCCCTACATGCTGACCACTTCCAGACAATATTGAACACACACAACAACCTAGCACATGGACCCCTGCATATTGTACACATGCAACAATCTATCCGATAGATTGGGCCATCTCGGGTAATCTGTGCTCCACTGTTATTACACCTCACACTTACATGTTACTGCATTTCTACATAGGTTTGTAGGGGGGGGGCACACCTGATGACTTTAAACATTTGCTATGACTGTACTAGTATTTCAGGTACTCTGTTGGCTTCCATTTCATTTTGTATTCTGACCTATCATGCAGACTGGAGGCATATCACTAGCATACAGATCTTAGGTTTTATTAACCTACATTTCAGTTTCAGACTTCTTACCCTTCAGAACTAACATACAACTTCCAGACCTGTTGTAGTCTGTTTGTGTAGGTCTGGAGGGGGGCTATTAAACATTGTCATCAATTGGAGGCCTTAACCCAGCCTTTCTGTATGGTCATCTACACCTGTCCTGCTGACTGAGGCTGGTGGTGGGTATGTGTGCCTCACTGACATGCATGTGTGTGTCCTATGGACACACATTTGGACCACCACATGTACTGCAGTGGGATTTGTCACCTTCTCTACTACTGCCTAGTATGTTGATACTGGTATTAGTTATGGATTTCATGCTGCCTATATCGGTGTCCACTATCTGCTGCCATCCAGTTCAGCCACCCGATTCCCTTGCATGATCACGTCAATACCATAGATACAACTATCAGAACATACTACTCCATTCAGCAATTGATAGGAAGAGTGACTTACTTTGTGGCTGTGCCAGTATTGAGGATGATGCTGGAGGGCTGACTATTTCAGATGCACATAGTACACTCCCTATACATGGTAAAGCACAGGTAGTGTCATGTTTGGCATCCCTTTTACTGTATGTGTGAATCAGAGAAAGGTGTCATTCCCTGAGTCCCTACTGTGTCAGTGTATATGCTATGCATTGCCTCTTTGCCAAGGGCTGGGCATACTGGCCACTCCTACTTCTGCCTACATGGGCAGGCTAAGGTTGTTCCTCCTCCGAGTCCCTCTGTGCCTGTGATGGCCTTGGTAATGGTGGGGGGCTGTGTGACCTTGCCCCATGCTGTTCCTGCTGCAGCTGTTTCCACATGATCATATGGCACATACTATGAATATTTGTGTACATGTAGCTGGAGAGTACTGCAAGGGTCCACCGGATATGTCCAGGCAGTGGAACCATGACATGAACATCCCAAACACATGCTCTGTAATGATTCTGGTTTGTTCATGTGCCTCATTATGGAATTCTTGTTCAGGTGTGTGTGCATTTCTGATGGGTGTCATCTGCCAAGGCTCCAGTGCATAACCAGCATCCCCCATTAGGTGGCCATATGGGATGTCCCCACTGGCAAATGACTGATAAGCCTGTGTCATATGCCAGATGTGGGAGTCGTGATAGTTTCCAGGGCTGCCAGCACACACATTCAAGATAATGCCCCGGGCATCGCACATAACCTGGCAGTTGATGGAGGGGAAGCCCTTGTGTTTTATCTAGACCCTACCCAGCTCACCGGGTGGTGTTTTGATGTGTATATGTGTGCAGTCTATAGCACCCACTATCTTAGTGTATTCTGCTATTTGGTGGAAGAGACGCATATTGCTGGTCAACTCCTCAGGGGGATTTTGGAAATATATGTGCTCTCTGGCATGTGCTGATATAGCATCCAGGAACTGGTGGAGTACCCTGGATGCTGATGTCTGTGAGATCCCCATGATGTCCCCAGTTGCCCTCTGGAGGGTACTTGTGGCTACTATTCTTAAACCTTGGTATCCACTGGGATGGGTTCCACTCTTTTGGTTCTGTGTGTGAGGTGTGGTCAGCACAGCTCAACAATTTGCTGTAGAATGTCCCTGTCCACCCTATAGTGCTCCACTATCTCCAGCTCATGTAGCCCCTGGTAGGTTACCCTGAATCTGTACTGTTCTGCTTCTCCTTACTGTGGGTTGGTCATCAGCATTTACTTCCTCACCACCCTCAGCCTCTTGCACATATTGATGTATTAGAGCGACAGTAGCCGCTAACATTTTGTTAGTTTTGTCAGGTACAATTTCCCCATCTGTGTACACCGGTGGTGTAGAGTTTGTTGGAAAAATGGACTGGAAGGTGTTTGCATAGTTTATAATAGTGTGCTAGGCTGTTCCATGTGTAATTGGCTGATTCTAAAACATTTCACCTGGCAGCTATGCTAGTTCTCCTTGATTGCCTTCCTACTGTTGTTTTCCCTTCCCATTGCCTTCCCGTATAAGCCGTGAGTCTCGGCGCACATACCCAGTGCTCAGATGTGAACAGAGCTGCTATTTCCTGGGTTTTTTTTAAACCCAGTGTGCGGCACGCACACTTGTTTAGGCAATGTAAACACTGTTAGGCAGCCTCAGACACACTCCCTTCCTTAGCTGTGCTTAGCTAAGGGCAGACATGGGCCACAGAGCTCCAATAAGCTTACATCATGCATAACACTTCTTATAAGGTCATCTACCTCTTATACTTATACAATCGTGTTGCTGCATCTACAAGGTTGGGTGCAAGCTAAGACTGAGAGGAAATCTGTGATTCAGTATCAGTCCCCTCATTTACATAAAACAGAATGCTAATTCATAGTTACCACACTCACACTGAGCCTTCCCCATTAGCAACCACTATTTTTTGGTATTGTTGTCTTATGCATGCCATTGACTAATTTGGCAACATGCTGATCTGGGTTTAAAAGCTTATTTCCAAATTGTTTTCTTATTTTCAGGCTGATCCTGTTTGTGGACTGCTGCCCTATGCTTAAACGGCCAAAATTGGCCACAGAAAAAGTTATTTTTTATAATTTTGCAACTTTTTCTCATGCCAGTGGCCATATATTTTGCCATTGGCATGCCTACCACATTGAATAATGCTTTCTTTAGAGCTGTCATGCCTCTGTTTTGTAATTTGCAGAAATGTATTTGGTTAGTAACTGAATACATTTCTGCAGGTTACACTATTCATGCACAGATGCCTGCCTGCTTCCTGGATTGCTAATTCACCTCATTTGCATGTTTTTCACCAGCAAATGAAGTAATTAGCATATAGCAGTGGTGTCCATGCAGGAATAGTGTAGGACCACTCGTGCACATCCTGGGAGCTCATTCCTGGATTTCTCATTGGCCATATTGCGTGCAGCAGCTCTTGCACTATTCCTGCAATCTGTGCAGAACTTGCTGAATCCGGGGGTTGTTTTTTTTTTTTTTGTTTGTTTGTTTGTTTAAAACCCGGTGCCCAGCTCACACACCCATTTAAGCAGGGAAAACTGTACTCAACAATGTGAGACACCCCCCTTCCTTAGCTTTGCTTAGCTAAGGGCAAACACAGGCCACAGAGCTTCAATAAGCTTACAGCATGCATTACACACCCCCTTATGAGGTCATCCATCTCTTATACTTATACAATGGTGTTCCTGCACTTACATGGTTGGGTGCAAGCTAACACTGAGAGGAAATCTATGATTCAGTTTCAGTCCCCTCATTTACATAAACCAGAATGCTAATTCATAGTTACCACACTCACACTGAGCTTTCCCCCTTAGGACCACTATTCCCTGGTATTGTTGTCTTATGCATGACATTGACTATTATGGCAAAATGCTGGATTGAGTTAAAAAGCTTATTTCCCCCTTTTTTCTTATTTTCATGGCAATCCAATTTGCGCAACACTGCCCTACATTTAAATGGCTGAGATCAGCCAAAAACAAAAACTTGTTTTTTTATAAAATTGCAACTATTTTTCATGCCAATGGTCATATATTTGGCCATTGGAATGCCTACTACACTGAATACATCCTTTCTTTTGAGCTGTCATGTCTCCATTTTGTAATTTGCAGAAATGTATTCCGTTAGTAACCAAACACATTTCTGCAGGTTACACTATTCCTGCACAGATGCCTGCCTGCTTCCTGGATCACTAATTCACCTCATTTGCATGGTTTTCACCAGCAAATTAGGTAATTAGCATATTGCAGTGTTGTCTGTGCAGGAATAGTGTAGGACCGCTTATGCACGTCCTGGGAGCTCGTTCCTGGATCACTCGTCGGTCATATTGTGTGCAGCAGCTCTTGCACTATTACTGCACTCTGTGCAGAGCATGCTGAATCTGGGGGTGTGTCTCACCTGCATGAATACTCACCAACTGCAACTACTATGCAACAAAGTCTACTACCTAACACAGTTGAGTATCACTGCATTACACTCCAGAAAGCTAGTTAATTTCCAAACCAGCTGAAATGTATATCCTAGAAATGAATGATGCTTTGCAAAGTACTACACTTCACTTTTTTTTTCAAAGGTTACTTTCTCCCACCTCACTAACAACCTTTAAATGATTAACAAATAATAAACTGTCTGTAATACTAACCTACTTAAAACAGAACACTTTTATATTTTTTATATTTTCAACTTGTTAGTATGATCACACTATATGCAATATTTTATTATTGTCTTGATAATTGTTTTTATTCTACTCCATTGTATGCCTTATTGTAATTTTATTACTACCTATATTCATACCTATAGTTGCTCTATAATGTGGAGCTTTTCTACCCAAGGCTTTGCTGACCTAGTCAGACTGTCCTGGATAACAAACATGAATGGATGAATGAATAAATAAATAAATAAATTGATTGGTTGATTTAATATCTGTGACATTTATCTCTGGCATAGTTTTAATAACTGCATATTGGTAACATTTGCAATTTTTACCCAGTTATGTTATATCCTGTTTAATGTTTATTTTTGTTGGCTTAGTTAGACATAGTCCGGCCTTACTCTCTTTAGATTATTACTGTCATATGCCATGCCAGTTCTGTATGCTATATTTACTGCTATTTCTTATCTGCATTATTCTGATGTATCTGGAGTTTCTCTCAGCAGCCCTCTGTTGTGAGCAGACCCTGCTCAGATAGATTTTCAACTTAACAAAAAAATAATAATAAAATAAAATAAGTATCACAAAGACATTTTCTCTCTTGCATGCCCCAATATTTAGAGTTGTCTAACTGCATAGATAAAAACAGCTGACCAGTTCACATTCATGATATAATCCTGGAAATATGATTGATAAAAGGACTATATTTGCATGTTTCTCCATAAATTATGATCTCTTATTTTAAGACAGCTTTAGTATGCCATATGATAACCTTATAATTGTAATCAGTTTTTCCATGGGGCAACTGTACTGTATTCATTCACTTTAAACATATAACCATTAGTCATTATCATGTGTAACAGGTGCAATAATTATAAGAAGTTTCTCTTTGCAGTGGTAGAACATATACCTTATAATTTAAGGGAAGGAAATTATAAAAATCAGGTGGAAGAAAGAGAAACTGAATGGCAAGTAAGATTAGAGGCAGAAAAACCACCAGGTTTAAATGACACCATAAATATTAAATATTTTCTGAAGGACTGTAGGTTGGCTATAGGAGTTTAGATATTAAAGGGTTAAATAAAGGGGAAATTAACGCTGGAAGTGTTTTTAATTATATGTTTATTGTGATTGGTTAACATGATTTTATTTCAAGTATTTAAGCTTATTTATTTTTTTGTGTAGTTTATTTCTGAAAAAGTCTATTGTTATTGATGAAAGTGTGAAATAAAGTTATATTAATGCTAAAGAGTTGCTTTAAGGCTTGTCTTCTGGTTTAACCATGGTTTTAAGTATCATTTCTTTGTGTTTTATCATTGTGTGGAGACTGGCCCAGTTTTTATTTTGTGTCTGTGGTTTGCGCTGGATTACTCCATGGCTTGGCCCCAGAAGATGAGCTACTCAATGTAATCATCCATCCGACTCCTGAAAGCCAAGAGATAACCCTCAAGGATGTGTTTTTACAACTTACTGAATTACAAAAATCCCTGAAAGGGCTTATGGTTCGTAGCCTCCCCCAATCCATTGGTTGTTTGAGAACCGAGGGGTACGAAGGGTCCAGTGAATCATCAGAAGACAGAGAAACTCTTATAGTAGTACTGCCACAGGGGCAGACATACAAGAGCTTAGATTCCAATTTATTACAGCAGAGTGACGTCTCCAGGCATTTCTGCAGTTACGTCCTACTGCGCCTTTAGGTGTCAAATATTGCCTGTTCATATTTGCATTAATAATTCCAAAACCATGCTACATACAAGGTATCAGAATATTTTATCTTGAAACATACATGATGGCAAACACAATTGTATTGATATATGACCTCTGTCAATTAGTATTTGTTAGAAATGTAAGGTGATAACTTCATTTTTTAAAGGCTGAAGCCACACCCACTGATGGTTAAAGGTATACACTCAGAAAAGCTCTACAGGAGGGAATGAATTAAGGATGTTACAGATGTCCTACAGTATAACCATGATCCCTTTACTTACATTCACAGGAATTTAGATGAACACTTGGTGAGAAATCATACCAAAAATTTATTGTTTGAACTTGAAAAGAATCTTAAAAAATACTGTGCTGTGTCTCTTGAAAACAAATATTAGGAACACTGTATTAAGCTGGGGATTGTTCCCAAAGGCTTAAGGTTTGCAAAAATACCTAATGGGATACAGCAGAGCAACCATTTTTAGAGGAACTGGTTGATTTCTTTAACAATGTAGATACTGATTTTCTTAAATTGCTTATTAAAAATAACAGCACAGTGTTGGAGTAGTTGAAAAGAGCTACAGTAAATACTAATGCAGAATTAAATAAGCAGCTACGTAGACAGATGGAATTGATGGAGGACTATAACAGTCTACTTCTTTCGCTTGGTAGTTATGAAAAAACTGTGACATTAAAGACACAAAAAAAGTTTCACTGTGATATTGTGCTTATGAGTCTAACACTGCTTACAGTTAATTTATTAGTAAAAGTAACTTTGAAACCAACACTGCTTTTGCTAAGAACACTAGAGAAGTTGCCCCTTTAAGAATAAACCAGGAACTACAGCATGATGATGTCACCAACAAAGCAGTGCTGATAAATAGGGATGGAACTACACAGGACGCTTTCTACTTTTCTGCTGAAGATTTTCCTAATCTCCCATTGCTTTCACCTAACAGGCCCCAGGGGTTTAAAGAACAAGATTCTCTTAAAAAAAACTCAGGAAGAACAAGAAGATGAAAAACAACTGTTTGCAACAAGGAGAAAGGCAGAGGGAAGAAACATTAGCTATTGCAACACAAACTGTGAGTTCTCTGCCTAAACTTTATAATTTATCTGACTGAATTAAATGACAGTCATAAAAAGGTATTAGAACTTTGGATAAATGTTATCCCTAGTCATAGCACAAACATCACCAAGACTCTCTTTTAGAGATGAAATATTTTACTAGAAAGCTTATTTTAAATTATATTCTGAAAGATGTTAATGTTAGTCATGGGTTCAGAAAACCTTCTACGTTTAACCCTATGCTACAACATACTCTTAAAACATTTGAACAGTTACGTGAAAGAGAGATTAGGTTAATGTTACACAGTAAAAAAGTGAAACATTTCTTTAACATGACTACAGAAGAAAAGAAAGCGTTGCATGAACTCAGTCACTTGAAACAGATGAGATTCATGAAAGCAGACAAGGGGGTAGCTTGGTAGTCATGAATGTAAAAACATATAACACTGCTATTGAAAAAATGTTAGACAATAGGAAGTGACTGTACAACAAGTGCATGATAGCTTTAAGTATATACAGAATTGTTTGTATGACTGCCTTATGAATGGACTAATAGATTTTGAACTATACAGTTTTTTGTTGGTTGAATATCCTAAAATAGGAATTCTGTTTGGCGTATCAAAAATTCATAAAGATGCAATAAACCCTCCATTTAGACCAATAGTGTCTGCACCACATAATAGTACAGAGGGAATCTCACTGTTTCTAGATTGTATATTAAATCCTATAGTTCAGGCTTTACCATCTTACATCAGAGATTTGTGGGACTTTTTGAACAGGATAAAATGCTTTCAGGATGTGCACAGATTTGAAGAAGGCAGTTGTTATATGTTAACCTTAGATGTGATGTCTCTCTTTACCTCAATACCCTAACAAGAATGTATTGAATATATTCGATTATATCTTAACAAGTATACAGATATAGATACTTCTCTTGTTGAGTTATATTGCTCCCTCTTAGAATTAGTATTAGAGAATAACTTCTTTCTGTTTAATCACAGATATTATAAGCAACTAAGGGGGGTAGCTATGGGGTCCTCAGTAGCTCCAGCCTTTGCTAATTTAGTAGTAGGTCGGTGGGAAAGAGAAATCGTGACTAAACTAGATTTTGTTGATGGTTTATTTTTTTATCATAAGCAAAGATCCATTGCAACTCAGTAACACCAATCACATCTTGGCTAGTATTAACAACAGTTCTAATTTCTTAAAATTTGTGTTAGGAGGGGAAGGACAGTTTCTTTTTTAGATGCACATTTAAATTGGGACACCAATAACAATAAATGTATAAGTAAAATCCATTGAAAGAATACCTTTTGCAATAGTTATCTTCACTACAGAAGTAAATCAGCCTAACTATATATAAAAAAATACCTAGAGGCCAGTTTATAAGAGCCTGTAGGATGACAAGTGAATACAATGACTTTTTGGAAGAGGTAAACTTCATTACTGCCTTGTTTAAAGAAAGAGGCTAGAGTAGACACGTTAAATAAAAATGCTCAGGAAATTATTTCCAAGAGATATGAACAATTTGAACCCATCTTAGTTAAAGGGTTTCAGCTGAAAGATAAAGAAAATTCTACAGAGGAAACAACTAGGGCTAGATATGCCGTATAAATGTCTATAGATAGTATTGATATCGGAAACATTATGTCTGACAACTGGAAAATTATAGAAGGGAACAGAGACCTAACTGACATCTTAGGTAAACAGCCTTTTTTTGTTTATAAGAAGAATGGTAACATTACACAAATGTTACAGCATGACCACACTAAAGTGGAGGCCCCCACATACCAGCAAAAACAAGAGCACTTTTAAGTGAAATAGTTGTACTGCTTGTAGGTTTATATATGAAGGGCCCTATGTGATGTTAGAACATTTACAGTACACTATAGAAATACCTGGAAGATATAGTTGCTAGACTAAAGGGATAATATACATAGCTTTGTGTTTTAAGCTGTCCAAGTTACTACATAGGAATGAGCACTAGGACGTTAGGCACTAGGATAAAGGAACATTTTTATGATATTAAAACAAAGAATGAAAATAATGCCCTATATAAACATACCATTAGGTGCAATAATTATAAGACGTTTCCCTTTGCAGTGGTAGAACACATACCTTATGATTTAAGGAAATGAAATTATAAAAATCAGGTGGAATAAAGAGAAACTGAATGACAAGTAAGATTAGAGGCAGACAAACCACCAGGTTTAAATGACACCATAAATATTAAATGTTTTCTGAAGGACCCTAGGTTGGCTGTAGGAGTTTAGAAGTTAAAGGGTTAAATAAAGGGGCAATTAACACTGGAAGTGTTTTAATTGTATGTTTATTGTGGTTGGTTAACATGATTTTATTTCACGTATTTAAGCTTATGTATTTTTTGTGTAATTTTTTTTCTGAAGAAGTCTATTGCTATTGACAAAAGCGTGAAATAAAATTTACATTAACGCTAAAGAGCTGCTTTAAGACTTGTCTTTTGGTTTAACCATGGTTTTAAGTATCATTTATTCACGTTTTACCATTGTGCGGAGACTGGTCTAGTTTTTATTTTGTGCCATGAGAGACTTCTTGATGGACGTTCATGAAATAAGTACTCAACCTATGGAACAAGAACAAATGGACAGACTCCATGTCCTCACTGGACTTTTTCATCCATATTGTACATTTCATTAATTCATCACTTTAGACATGACTAGGAGAACTACTCTTAATAATCTAATGTATTTTGCAGGTCACATGATACTGCATAGTTGCAGGGATACTGTGTAGTGACACTATTATGTCTTACAAAATTCATCCTAAAGTTATTCAAAATATCAGGTTAATAAATGTGCTTTTGATGTTTCTCATTGTCAAAAAAATGAAAGCTGAAAGTCACCATCTCAATTGGTGCAGAGGGATGAAACCCTAAATATCACCCTCATGACCCAGATTTGAATAGCAGATCAGGCATCTGCTGATACTGATGTTAAGAGGATAAGCATGCCTGTCCACTTGGGGAAGAAATCAGTTTGAAACTCAACAGTGCTATAGTCTCTCAGAGAAAGAGTGAGGACACAGTTAGGCCATGGGGGAAGCATTAAGACACACAAAGTTATGAGTGCATAAGCCCTCATTTCCCATCTGTGGGAGAATACATTCACACAGCGAAGAAGAGTAGCTCCTTTAATTATGCTGGTCATGTATCTTCTGCCCATGAGAGAGGCTAGGGCTATAATAAATATACCCTCATTTCAAGGATGTTGTCAGGGGTACAGCCATTGCTAATGCTGCCTGTATGACTGACTTCCACAGTCAGTTCTTGCTGTATCATTGGAGAACACATAAGGGAGGTCAATTAATGGACTGGCTGATGAGGAGGAGTATTGAACTTGTCAGGTGCAAAAGAAGAAAGGAAACAGAAGAAATTGAAAGTCAGCAGTTAGATTCCACTCAAGACATGTAGATTTGCAGTCTTTACATATTACATTTTATGTTCTCATGAGAATACAAAAAGAAGTTAAACATTCATTTTTAATAATTTATTTTGCACAGTCTGCTTTATTTGAAAATTGGTTTAATGTTTCAGCCTGTTGAACTATATGCCAGCCGCCTTTTACTAAAATGATGTAACTACCCCTTGCTCATGTTATATTTCTGATTATGGCAAGACATTTTGATGTCTTTTGTCAAATTATGATGGCAGATGATGTAAGCAACCCAAGCAATAGCAGAAATGCTTTATTCCCATGCACTTAATGCAATAAAAAAATACAAGAAAGTCTGCATACTCTGTAGAACATAAATACGAATGTGCAAAAAGCATTTTTAAACTATTCCCAGCATATATCAAGTTCTCTTCAAATATAATTTTTTTAACAAGTTAATATCATTTTTGTAAATTGTTAGATTTTATTCATGTGTAATGTAAAAAAAATAGCTGCAAATGAAAGGTGCTAGTAAATGTAAATACCAATTTGGTCTCACTTACATATACACACTCTGAAAAATGGAAACAATGGCATTAAAGTCCTATACAAATAAATGACTGTCCCCCAGATTTACTAATCTTCTGTGCAAGACTAGCTTAGTCTAATATGGAAGTGGCCATTTAGGAGCAGGACGGCAGCACGCCATGCATATTAATGAAGGTGCGCTGCCTGAGCTCCTAATCTTACATGGAGCGTGTAAGAGTGCAGGGGGCATGTCTGAGAGCAGAACTTTCAGAATATACATGCTCCCACAATGAGGAACAGCAGAAAGGCCAAAGGAATGAGTGAGACTACTCACAGGTGTCCGCATATCCCCAGCAACATTCCCCCACATGTACAACAGCAATAGTAAAACAAATCAAATAAACAAACCTATTTTTTTTTATTATGAATCCAATTAAAGCTAACCGTAGGTGTATGGGTGTGCCCCTTGCTTAGCTGCAGTTAAAAAGGAAGATATATGCAAATGAAGCAGTATAGCAAAAGTGTAGTAGGCAGAGCATTCACCTTACAAACAGGCATTCCCGGTTCAAGTCCCACTGCAGCCCATTCCATTTTCCATGGCAAATCACTTTATGACCAATATTTTAGTTGCATACCCCACTAAATATATATTTGTGAATTGGAGTACTGCATTAAATGCACATGTGAGGTGTCAGTGTCATAACGTTGCAAAGTCCACAGATAAGCACATGTGCCCCATACAGTATACGTATGCAGGAATCATGGATACAAATGAAAGGTAAAATATGTAATGAATGGCAACTCCATACAGCTTCAAAATCCCCCACCTTCCCAAGAACCATTAGATATTACTGTCTAAATCAGTGCAATTGTAAGCGAGAGTAAGCACTACTAAGCGAGAATAAGCACCAATAAGCAGTAGTAAGCATATTTATGCACTAGTAAGCGAGTTTAAGCCCATTTGCATGATGGTAAGCAATGCGCACACAGGTTAAGCAATATTGAAGCTAACTCTCTGTAAGCATATTTAACCAGAGGTTAGCATTGCTTACCCTCGTGCAAACCCATGCAAACTCACTTACAACTGCTCAAAAGTGCCTTAATCACTCTGTGTCCAACAGCCCTTGTTCTGCCCAGCAACAAAATAAACAGCCTTGCAGGTCTTGAACCCAGGACCATATAAACTATAGTCACAACAGTTAACCATCAAGCCATCACAGCAATACAGAAGAATAAGGTATCACCAAACAAGTTCTCTCTATAGTAAAATCAAACTGAACCTGTGAAAGGAATCAGTATACAGTCATATGTTCTATAACACACTACATAGCATAAATATGTGAACTGGAGTACAGCAGTAAGCCCAGATGTGAGGTATAATTGTAAAAGAGTGAGTCCCCAGTAAAACACAAGGACCCCATAGAGTGTATGTACACATGAATCATGGATACCAGGCATATATATAAGATGTAATAAATAAGAAATCAATGCCAAAATGAAAATGTAATGAAAAGTCTAATGTAAACAATGCTAAGCATTGCACAGGCCAGCTTAGGAGGTGTAAGCAATGTGTAGGCCAGCTAACTCAATGTGCCCAGTGGTATACCCCTTTAAACAATGCCAACCTTAGGTAAGCAGGTTTGCTCATATCCTAGTATTTTCAAAACCGGCCAATCATGGAAAAGTGTGGGAAATTGGCCCTACTTAAAGCCAACAGGTAGGAATACATCTCATAACTGGTTGTCGCTTCCCCTTGCAGGCACAATGGCAAAAAGGGGAAAATGTGTGCACTTCTGGGAGCAGCGCTGGTGCATCCAGGAGTCCAGATTCATGGCAGGACTCCTTGTCAAAGACCATGAGCAGAGACTGCTGCAGGGCCAGTAGCATGGTTCCCAATATAAGGCGGAAGCCAGGGACAATCTCGCCCATGACCTCACCAGTGCCACTGGCATACCCGAACTGGTAAGCAGGTCAGGCATCGGTATGCTGACCTGAAGCGGCGTAAGGGGGACCTCTTGGAGCAGTGGATCCAAGAGGCTAGAACAGCAGGGGCTGTCCTAGCTGTGTATAAGTATCACTCCACTATGTGTGTAATAATTGCCAGCTCATGTATATCATGGATAGGTATAGCTAAATATTCCTCTTATGTCCTCCACAGCTGTAAGTGAGCAGGCCGCAAACCAGGAGGCCCACGGAAGTCACCTGGAGTGGTTGTGATGCAAGGCAGGTCAGTAATACTCTTGCATGTACTTTCATAGGGAATAAATCTAAAAGTATTAGTAACTTAATTGCCTGTATAAAACCTGTATTGTTTAAGGCAAGTACTGCATACACTGAAGAATATGGCAGGAAGAGTCTCATATAGTTTGTATGTAAATAAAAGCATAATAGCCTGACAATAAAGGTCTAACTGTTGGACTGCATGTGTATACTCTAGTATCATACGGTAATGCAGATTTGCAATCATGTAATAGTACTGTTGTATTAAGCACTGTTACCCACACTGTGCACCATAAATAGAATGTGTAAGAATGCCTGTATATGACTGGTGCAATCCCCAGAGGCCATTTAGTACAACTGAGAGACACACAGACAGAAAACAGTGAAAAGGCAGACAACAAAATCCAAATAACGCATGCAAATGAGACGTGAATTGTCTTATTTTTAGTACACACAGCCATGGTTTGAAACCTAGCAATGATAGTAGTCTGCATACAAAATCATGCCCCACAACTGTACAGATATGTCCAGAATGTCCAGTGAAGTGGCCCATATCTGCTGCACATCAGCCTGTCACCCTGGGAAATCAGTGGGATGATCCCAGATGTATAGGCAGCAAATAGGAAATACAACTGATTGACACACATCTATGAGAACAAAGCTGGCACACTAGCAACTCCCCAAAACCTTATGAGATTAAGAAGCCACGTATGTCCCATTTACACCCCCATGTTGTAGAGCTGTGGCCAGAGTGTGTACAGTAACAGACTGAGATGTATGTGCATAATAGTAATGTGGAATCTGGTACTGTGTGTTGCAACATTCAGCAAACATTACTCCCACAGATCTGTCAGATACCAACACTGTGCAAAGAAATACAAGAATGTAGGTACTGTTTACTTTGGTATTGTATGGCATTCTGACTGATGCAGTTGCTCTGAATAATAAGGTATTACTCATCACTGTCACCCACACTGTCCTACAAAATATACCTGTCTAGGAAATCATGTATAAGAGTGTTGTAATACAAGGTCAGAATGCAAAACCACAGGAGAATTATAAGACAGAAAGCAGATGGTAGTTATACAGCAATATCTATATAGCACACAAAACTCTGATAGACAGTGTTTAAGTTGTAGCAGACACAGCCATGGTCTGAATCCTTGGAGTGGAAGTAGGCTGCATACAGAATCATACCCCACAACTGTACAGATATGTCCACAATGTCCAGTAAAGTGGCCCATATCTGCTGCCTGTTACCCTGAGTGTGTACAGTAACAGAGTAAGATGTATGTGCATAATACTAATGTATAATTTGGTACTTTGTGTGGCAGCATTCAGGTAGTGCTAACAAACATTGCTCACAGAGGTGCGTCGGATACCCACACTGTGCCACATAATATAACTGTGTAGGAAAGCCTGTATAAGAGTGTGGTAAGTCACTAAAGGTTGAAGATGACAATAGTCTAGATATGTCCCTGTTCACCTGCATGTGGACAAGACAGTATGTGTAGAAACAGTTAGTTAGTGTTAACAAACATTTCCTCCACAGGTATACCAGGTAAGAGGTGTATACTGCAGGTAAAACCAGTTCATGTATAAAGATGACAGCCATATCACTGTCCAAACTAAGGCTATAGAGTAGTGTAGTAATACTTGTAAAGTACAGATAACAGCACTGACTAGGAAAGTAATGTGGACTACAGGAATATACTAGCTGTTAATTGACATCTCCCCCCCACCATATCTCCAACAATAAACTACATACCCACCTCAGCTGGAATGTAATGACTTCACTGTTCTGATTATGTCCTACTGATAATTATTTAAATCTGTTTCCATGCATGTGCCATATTGAAATATTCCAACATTGGTGGCGTGGTGCCTTCCATGTACCTGCATGCTGTTGTTATTACCACTATGGTCCCATATATGCATGTGTTCTGTTTGCTATGCAACTGTTCCATATCTGGTGTCTGGGTTAATGGGAATATCTATGCATGCTGTTATACCTAACCCTGGAATGTGTTGACTATTACTTACCCACATATGATGATAACATTTAAACACCATAGCGTGCTTGGGAAGGCCGGTCCCAGTGGACCCACCTGTCCCACCTCAGCTGGCTGTGGCACCGGGCACCAGCGCCAACCCGGGACCTCATTGTCCATTGGTCCTGCACCACCTTCGGGTGGAACTGCCTCAGGGGATGGGGCTAGTCCCCCCCCGGAGCGGGCGCGGACAGGAACCTGTCACCCATTGCCAGGTCTGGGTAGTGGTGTGTAGCAAGCTCCACAGGGAGGTTGCTATGCCAGCTCGAGGGCTGTGTGTCACAACTAGAGGGTCAGCCTGGCTCTGCAACTCAGCCCCCAGCACAGCCACCTTTGGGGCTGAGAAGGTGCAGTGGTGACTGCTCATGGGTGGGGACCTCAGTCCCACTGTTTCCACTAGAGGACTCATGGGCTTCTGAATTCCCAACACTACTCCCTATCAAGGTGTCTACCCTCACATGTGTCATATACTGCCCCTGTATGCATCTTGTTTGTCTTGTTTGTTAATCTACCCAACCTACCTCCACAAATACACCTACTATCCCTCCCAAACATCCCACATTCACCTGAAAAAAAGGGCAATCTGTCCCCCCCAAAAAAAATATTGCTCCATACATAGCTGTCCATTTCACACATGTGTCCACTGAACACATGTAATTTGGTCTAATTGTCATCACAACATATTATTGTTGTCCTCACTCCTCTCTTAGGGGTTTGAGTGTCCAACTCTACCTCCAAATTCAATGTATATGCACAGCTGTTGCTGTAGAAGAAATGGGCAGCTATGGACCTTCCCTAAACCCATCCTGCACAT
Organism: Protopterus annectens; assembly: GCF_019279795.1. Taxonomy (NCBI): domain Eukaryota; kingdom Metazoa; phylum Chordata; order Ceratodontiformes; family Protopteridae; genus Protopterus; species Protopterus annectens. The sequence goes on along the minus strand of NC_056746.1, from coordinate 1,544,235,272 downwards.
CCATAGCTATTTTTCCTCCTTACTTTCCCTCTTTGTGCCCCTTTTTCATCACTTTCCTATCAACCCTTTTTTCTTTTCTTTTAAAGAAATTAGCGCAGGGTTAAGCGGCATTAAGCACTTTTAAGCAGCAGTAAGCGGGTTTAAGCCTGTTTGTGTGGGGGTAAGTAATAACTACACAGGTTAAGCAACTGAAAAGCTAACTGAGTATAAGAAACTGTAGCCAGAAGTTAGCATTGCTTACCTCCATGCGAACCCGCTTACGACTACTTAAAAGTGCCTTAATCACTCTGTATCTAATAGCCCTTGTTCTGCCTAGCAACAAAATAAACAGCATCTGCAAGGCTCAAACCCAGGACCCTGCACACCATAGGCAAAGATATTTACCACTAAGCCATGTCAGATATACATAACTATGATGTTTTCACAAACATATCATCCAGCCCAGTTATTCAACAGTACAGGGAATGTATTTCAACATGTAGATGTATGTGTGTGTGTATATATATATATATATATATATATATATATATATATATATATATTAATATCTCAACAGATATATCTGTATATGTATATATATATAGATATATAGGTGAAGCCCACACATATATGGCCCCAACCCCAAAGTAATGTGTGGGGGGACACAACAGCAGTGGACTGATGGCAGGAATGGCAGCATGACATACTCACAGCCCACTACAGAACAACCCCTGACAGCATGTCATATGTGCAAAGCCTGGTATGTAGGTAGAGGACAGAGGCTGGAACACAGGCCCATATGTGTAAAACTGTTGTCATAAACTCAGAAAGTTGCTGGTGTTACAGGATAGTCTGCAACATACCCTTAGTCAGGCATATGAAGTTAGCAACGGAGATGGATGTAGCCATGTACTGATAGCACTCAACACACACACTTCCATTGATATATCTGACACACGATCTGTGTGGTGGACAGACAAAACATAATAGGAACACCTCTTGCCATCAAGAGGATAGGCCCACAGTTGAGAGCTATGCAGACAGACCTTGTTCCAAGTTAAACTAGTATGTATACACAAACCCTGTCACACCAGTGCTATTCAATGCATACAACAACTCTACTCAAAGTCTGTAGTTCTAGAACCTCCTACAAATATGTACCTGGCCTGAGTGTGCAGGTTCTCCTGTAAGAGGTATTGCTACCTGCTGTCTGTAACACTGATGCCCACACAGAGGAAGGATGTCCATCATACAGGAAAGGTAAAGGGACCACGCCCACATGATGTAGGGATTATAGGACTTGATTGCCATGACAGTGATAACATGGGCAGATGGGTTTGGAGAGGTGGTTCTGCTGGGCAATAGTACATATACATGCTATTGTGTCACTGTTATATAACATATATTGGTAATAATAGTCTAAACAATCCCAGAACATGTCCAATAGCATGCGTAGATATCCCCAATAACACAGAATGTCAGATGTGCAGTAATCACAAAGCAGCCATACCACAGGCATATATGGAACCACAGTAGCCCTGACAATGGCACACAGGTGAATAGTCTGTAACAGGCCAGCAATGATAGTGTCCACACAGGGAACATGGCTACAAACACACAGCATAAATTGTGGTACAATACAATATCTGTCCCACTGGTAGGTAAGTGTAGCCATACCTAATGAGTTGTGTGTACAGTTTGTTGTTGCTGATATGGTGGGGGGGTGACAGAGATGTGTATTAAGAACTGTGGTAATCTTGCTGTATGAGTTGCTCAGACCTGTTTCCATCTTTATGTCTTTCAGGCAAGATGTCACATGCATGGCTACCATCTTATTCAGCTCCTGAAAATGAAGTAATACTAACCTATTTAATCCAGCACTACCCTGCCCTGTTTGGACAGGTCGCGCATGATCAGCAGGAATCGACCGTCCTGCGGAATGCCCTAGTCCACAGGGTCAATGATGTCGGACTGCACAACCGCAGTTATGAGCAAGTCCAACATCATTGTTCTGACCTGTTTCACAATGGGAGTCAGCGTGCTGCTGCAGTCTGGGGGATTACCTCGCCACAGGGGGAGGCCATGCCATCCATCCCTCCTGACATGTGTGGAGGAGCTTCTGGCCAACCTCGTGGGACCTGCCCTTCACGACACACACCAACCACCAGACACCTTGGTGGAGGTGGGTGCCACCCACACACCGGCTGAGGAGCATGCAGGTAAGGCCACAGGGCACATCCATATACCACTGTTGTGTATACTTCCTCATCTGTACAGGTAGATCATGCATATCTGACATGTCATAGATATATTTTGTTGCTGCATGCTAGTGATAAACAGATGTCCATATGTGATAGTATTGCGAAAATGTACTGTTGATGTATTACTGCACCCACCCTGTAGCACTGCCACAGTTGTGGCCACTGACTATGCATCTCTCACCCTATTATGTAGGTCCCTCCAGGATACCACCAAGGCAGCAACCTGTAGCTGGTGAGTATGGTTTATGTAGATGCTTGCCAATACACTGGGCATGTAATGGCTATGGTATATGCCATGCACACATCTAACACACCTACCCAGTATGCATACTGTACTTGTGCATGTATTGTTGCTGTGAACTGCACGTCATCACAGGAGAAACCATGATGGGGTATTTGAAGGGTATGTCAGACACCTGCATGATACCTAACATCCTGTCATTGTGGAATGTGTCCACAGGGAGTAATGTAATGGTGGGAGACATGGCCTACAGTGGTGACATGTTTGGAACAACACCCATATACAGTGCAATACCAGTGTATATACCTGTAGGCAATGGCAGCTGCTGCAGAGATACACTGTGGCATAAGGCATTACAGTGGTCCACATTATCAGCTGGGACTAGGCTGTAACATGTGGTGTTCAGTGTATGGGACACTGCAAGGTGACACAAATGTGTAGGGCTTGCATCTGCAAAAAGGCTAAAGGTTGGGGTAGGGGTGTCAGCATGACACACCAGTGCACTACAGCAGGGATCCTAAGGATGCTAAGAATGGCTGTATCTGCACATAGCTTCAGGACCTGGGGCAGCCGTAACCCTACACCCACAGCAATAGTGATGGCAGTGTGTGAACACCAAGGTATGTGCACATGCGTAGACCTTGCAATCATGCAGAGTAGGAGGACATGTGTAGGGCAGACTGAACATACACTGGCAAATGCAGATGGCCCACACTGGTATACCCCTGCCAGGAGTTGTGACTGCTGTAGTACACACAAGAGGTGCGACAAACCATCATGGTAAGGGTGTGCACACATATTCCCACATGGTGTGTATGCATCGTGGTCAGCAGCCACACACCTAACACATTCTGTAGACACTGCATGTAAAAGTACAGGACATATGTCACATATCGGGCTCGTGTACTGCTAAGATATGCTGTGATGTGGTCCCATGGCAGATCAAGGATGGGTGCTTCATATCAATAAAGGTGTGTACACCCCCATAGCCATGGTATGCTCTGATGGTTGTCAGTGTAAGAGTATTGGATTGGTCATACATGGTCCACTGATTTTGAGAGCTGTGCATCAGATATCAGGCATTCACAAATGACATCTGTCCACATATCATACCAGGTATGTGTTGGTGGAAAACATAGGGGCTGTGAGCATTAAAACTGACATAACCGACACAGCAGTACACATTCAGCAATGGGCTGTACACCTGTGAGATGTGGTGCACAGTACATGGCAGGGTGCAGAACAGATACAAAAAAATACCGTATTCATGAGTGCAGTGGTATCCAGGGAAAGGGGATTCACTTAGTGACACAGCACATGCATCACACACATGTATACTGTTGTCAGCATGGATTGACTATAGCTGTACTGCATGCTGTCGGGTACCATATGTTATGCATGTTGACAGAGGGGTAATAGGAGGACTGTGTGTGTTATCATTGTGCAACCTCACCTGTATGTGTGAGTGTGTGTCCTGGTGGGTAGTTAGTTTGTCTGTAGGGTCACACAAGTGAAGTGGAGGGAGGTTGACACATGTAGGATGCTTGTGTGCATGTGTGTGCATTTGTGTGGCTGGCCATGTATGCATATGTGTGATTGTGGGGTGTTCATACAGCAGTACCACATTCTGGGATTATGCAGTACATGTACATGGACTGCCACATTACACACCAGGAATACTTGTCATGTGTGTAATCACAGGACAGCTGATAGTATAATATGGTCTGTAACATGGAACAGGCATCCAGGGGGAAGGTAGACGCCAGGTAAACCCTTAATATCGCAGTCAGCAGAGAGGTCACCTACAGCCCACGTATGCAGCACTTCAGATGCATTAGGGAAGTACTAGTCAACACCAGGAAGTATATCCAAATATTACAGTTGTCACATGATAGGCTGGATGAGCAGCATATCTGGCATGTACTGAGCATTACATACACATGACACACCAGTGCGTGATATTATGGATAGAACATAGTAGCCCACACATATAGGGGCCATGCTTATGATGTTCGGACATACAGAAGGTGCATACCGAATGACAGCAGTGAGGCCATGTAAAGCCACTGCACACAGGTCAGGCAGGTAATGTAGTAACAGGTCTTGTGTTGTGACTGCTTGTGTAAGCATTTAGTGGACTGATATGTTAATGAGTGGTATCAATGTGTGTATGTTAACAAGTGTGATGCAGGATGGGGTACCACATGGACATATACCTGGGACTGTCTTTAAAGCCATGAACAGGTAGGTATTACGGAGGAGTGTGTGTGTGTGTGTGTGTGTGTGTGTGTGTGTGTGTGTGTGTGTGTGTTTGTGTGCGTGTGTGTGTGGGCTTGTGCATGCGTGTGTGTGTGTGTGCATGTGTGTGCGCATGTGTGTGTGTGCGTGTATGTGTGTGTACTGTTAGGCAATGCTGTACGGGTTTTAAAGTTTCTTTTATTGTTTTACCCCACAGGTGGTGAGGTGGGACAGGGTCCCTCCTGCATGCAATCTGATGTTGGTGTCCATACAGACACCGAAGATGATGATAGCATTGTTGAGGCACAGTCCATGTGTCCATGGCCAGAGGCAGTGAACTGCACACCCTACCAGGTATGGTCTGCAGCTGTCCATAAACTCCTGTGTAGGGCAGCCTCATGGCAGAACTGTATGCATGCATACCTACACACTATAGAAACACACCTAGGGCAACCCCATACCTACACACACCACAGCACCACGCCCAGCTCACCACAGTACACCCCTCACCAACACACATGGTGTCAAATGTATGGCCCAGCCTCAGCCTCTAGCAAACCAATGTCACACCCTGTGCATATGATGATACCTGTGCCATATCCCTGCCATCCATACCATCAATGCAGGGACAGGCTAATATGGTTCTGATGCACATGGTGAATGTACTACAGTGTACCACAGTACTGCAGTGTATCGTGTTGTAAGGAGTAAAGTGTAATGCCTATATGGCAGGTTGTGTAGCAATCCAGCAATGATGCATTATAGCTGTTAGAAGCACTGGTTGGTTGTGGTCTCTATAATGTTATCCATTTGTATTGTAGGTGTACATGTGTCAGCATGAGGATGGTCTGCAGTCATATTCCACAATGGGGTATAGCACTGTGGTGACACCATGGCTGTGACATAACTGGGGTACAGTTGAACACATGTCACAGGTTACTAAAACAGTTATTGCCTGTGCAACATGGACATGTGACCCACTGAGGCATGTATACCCTGCAACGTGATGTAGAGCCATCCACATACATGTGCACTGTTACTTGGCAACACTGGGACTAGACCCCTACCTAACTATGTAGTGATACTGAAATGTGTGGCTTACACTGCACACACCACACAGCGTTTAGGGTGAGGTGTGTCCCAGGTTACATGTTACATGCAGAATATCCCCAGATATGTACAGTATGCTAATGGGTGATATAATGGGAATATATGGACAATATGTAATGTGACATACCTTCATATACATATTAACAGACACATAACAGGCAGACACACATATGAGATACCGGGGTCTATTGTTGCTAACTAACTTGACAGTGTGTCCAATGTGTTAAAGGTAGGCTGCACACAGCACATGCATAAAATGCTTGGATTATGGTATCAGTTACCTGTATGGTTGATGGTTACAGTGATAACCATTACGTGGTACATGGGACATATAATGGGTGTACCTTGGTGTAGTGACAGTGTACACAGCACCCACATCCCCCAGTGGATATTGTACTCCCTGAAACCCACGAATGACACTCTGCCATACCCACCATCACACATTGTCTGTGACTGTGCTACAACCCATAGTATACCCAAACAGTGGTACTACAGAGATATGCATCTTATGCATATGCCACATGCGTAGTAGGGTGCTGCATTGTCATGCCTCACCTATGGGCAGCAACAACACTATCTGTACTACTGTGTGGCAATGGGTATTGTAATAGGAGTATGTGACCTCGGTATGCTGTACCCTACAGATATACGGACATGCACAACTACACACACATGCCTGAACACAATGGGTATCCCATGCCTATCAACCTATTTGTAAAACACTGTTGTGCTGGTACTGCAAGGCTCGTGTAGCTGGTATGGGGAGGAGCTTAACAGGGTACATGTAATCTCCCATACAGCAGCAGCCACAACTGACTATGGCAATGGGTGTTGCATTGGTTGTGAAGGGCCTCATGGAATTCCCAGGTGTGCTAACACACAGACACTGCTATACTCAGTCATGTACATGTACACATGTGTCAGTACAGGGTTGCATCGCTGTAGGTGGTCATAGCTGTGTACCTAGCTATTGTCCAAGAGGAGATGGGTTGTGTATGGGTTGTGTGTATGGTGGTATCCTGCCACCAGCCAGGTGGCTGCAGGAAATCTATCAACAGACACTACTGTGGTGACCCTCAGGGTGAGAATGACATGCATCAGCCAATCCTCCAGGTGCCTCTTGCACATGGCCACTGAGGTGATCAAGTTGACATGTATGCAACATGCATTACAACACATGGTTAGTGTCTATAATGGAGACAAGCATGTTCTGTTGACTGTGGTAGTGTAGTGGAGGTACCCGTGGCATGTGGTGCGTACAGGTTGACATCTCCTATATGTGTCAGTTCTTACACAGCTGGGCAGACATATCAGTGTCAATCAAGTTTAGGTTGCCTGTACATAACTCAGCTGGATACATGCCATCTGCACATCTGTACAGGGACTGACAGTCATCAGCTTGGCAAGTAGCTATGCAGTAGGATGAGTGTGATGACAGACATTTGACAACAATATGTATGCCATAACTACATGTCAGAAGCCCTCACTAAGATGTGCTGTAGAGACAGTAGTCTACAGTTACATTCCACATGATGGATCATTGCCCAGTAAGGGAAATATACTGTGACACAGCCCACACAACAGGGATACAACAGGGAGGCCTCAGTGTCCAGCTATGCCTGCAGGTGTGCCTGTCATCAGTACTACATTTAGCACTCTTCTCTTGCATGGGTAAACACTGTCAACAGTCATACTGCCATGATCCACTACATGCCAGTGTGACAGCACATACCCTGGGCTACTACCCCTGTATGTAACACATTCACATGGATAACAGTGCTGTACAGGCCTCATATATATCTGTGTCCCACACATGACACTCATACCCCTTGCTACTGTAATGACAGCACATAGGCGCATGTATTGTACATGGCATTACGTACACTTATTACAGATGTCATTGCCCTGTTATGTTATCAGACTGGGTGGTGTGAACTGGTTACCAGGGCTAAGCCATGCTTAGCAAGTATCAACATTGCTGCAATATAACAGCTGAGCTGATTTGCTCACTGATAAGCAAAGTCTACACTGTGTAAACACCCATATGTTTACCCATAGCTTAGCACCGCTTAGCTTCATGCAAACCTATGCAAACCTGCTTAAAGCTGCTCAAACCTGCTTTAACCACTCTGTATCCAACAGCCCTTGTTCTGCCTGGCAACAAAATGAACAGACCTTGCAGGTCTTGAACTCAGGACCCTGTACACTAAAGTCACAAAAATTAACCACTATGACATGACCACTGTGAAGACAGCTGTTGTTTTACCAATATAGCTTTCAATAAACATATTGAGTATTATTGAACATTTGCCTTTACTTCCTAAATTGTGTAGTCCCTGTTATTAATATGATTGTTGCATCACATATGTTGTTTTATCATAATGTACACATAGCAGATACATATGGTGAGATATATCTGGAAGGGCATACAGAACTGTAAGGCTTACACACGACAGGATTGTAGTTATATACATATAATAGGTCTTTATATGTCTACAAGTACATACACATGTACACTCATACATATGTCTGTATACACATCTGTATAGTGCAACATATGTATGGCCATGTGTACATCTCTTCGTATGTATATTATATATATATATATATATATATATATATATATATATATAGATATATGTATATATAGCTATATATGTATGCGCATCCTATGTGTACAGTGGGTATATATGTAGATATATATAACTATATGTGCATACATTCAAAGAAAACTGCAGACTTGTCTTACACTTTGTGTAACTTTGGTAAAATAAAAAGAAAACCACAAGTGATGATGGAGCACAATATCACACAAAATGAACTTTAATCCACTGGTTTAGCACTTTCAGCCCAAGAATTAGGCCATCATCAGAATAAAGTGTTAAAAACTGTCTCATTTTTATACCATCATCAATACACATCACACCAATCAAATCTGGTGTCAACTATAAAGCTGTGTTGAAAAGAAAAGCTTATTATAACAAATGTAAACAGTTTGTTTGTTTGAAATATATGCTTTATTTAAAATGCATTTTTATTTCAACACATTTTTAATAGTTTTACATCAAGTTTAAGAAAATGAGATTTGATTGGTGTGATGTGTATTGATGATGGTATAAAAAATGAGACAGTTTTTTAACACTTTGTTCTGATGAAGGCCTAATTCTTGGGCTGAAAGTGCTAAACCAGTGGATTAAAGTTAATTTTGTGTGATATAGTGCTCCATCATCACTTGTGGTTTTCTTTTTATATGTGCATACATATCTAGTCTTCTTCTTCTTTCGGCTTTTCCCGTTTAGGGGTCGCCACAGCGGATCACCTGTCTGCTCATGATTGGCAGTGGAGTTTTACGGTGTTGAGTTGCCAGCCCGGTGCCCAACCTTCCACAGAAGGCACACACACATGCTCACACTCACACCTAGGGCCAATTTTGGAGTGTCCAAACTACCTACAGCATGTCTTTGGGATGTATGAGGAAACCGAAGCACCCGGAGGAAACCCACGCGACCACAGGGAGGACATGCAGACTCCGCACAGAAGGTACCCCAGGTGAGGATAGAACCGGAGAACCTCTTGCTGTGAGGCGACAATGCTAACCACTGCACCACAGTGGCCACCCGCATACGTATCTAGTCTGATAAACCTATTTCTTTCAATATGTATGTTGATATCCATATGTATATTTGCATATGTATCTCTATCTGTATATGTGCAGACATATATTGGTCTCTATATGTATATATCTGAGTGTTTATATGTATATATATATATATATATATATATATATATATATATATATATATATATATACATATACAAATCCATCTATGTATGTCGATATCTATATATCTACATAGATATACGGATAATTATATATACATATATGTTCACCATATGTCCTGAACATGGAGTGGAGCCCTACCTCAGCCCCAATAGTCCCAACCTCTTAGTTTCATAGGTTGATACTAGGCTATCTGCCCTAGGGCACTTATAAGCCTCACAGGTCCCAGAAGGTAGCCATATTAAGGTTAGTTTACTGTACCTCTGTCTAGCAAGGACACAGAAGAGATCCCAGGGGTAAACTTACAATCTCCCAGCCACTCGTCAAGATTTCTCTTGAATAGGGTCAGTGAGGGGCTCTGCCTAACATGGATTGTGATTTTGTTCCAGAGTGAGGGGAGCCTCTGGGATATGAATCTGTCCCTCCAGCATGTCCTATTTATTTCTGTGTTGAGGTTCAAGTCCCTGGAGTGTGTAGCTCTAAGGGATTTGGATTTCCTGAGGTGGAGCATGTCCATTAATTCTGGGTTGGACATGGCTTTATACATCAGACACAGATTGCCTCTGAGTAGGCGGTACGCAGCTGAGTAGAGCTGGAGTTTCTTTAGCCGAACTGCATAGGGCATCTGTTTGAGTCCCTTGATCCTCTTTGTGAGGTACTTTTGGGGTCTTTCCAGTTGCTGCAGGTGTCGGGTAAGGTACATCCCAAATGGGGCATTGTATTCAATTATGGGCCTGATAAGTGATGAGTAGAGGAGCACAATGACCTCTCTTGATCTAGATGTGAACCCTTTCATGATAAGGTGGGCTATATAGAAGGTCTTTCTAATTATTTTGGCAACGTGATTGTTAAAGGAGAGATTACTATCTACTTGGGTCCCAAAGTCCCTAATTACTTCTTCCGTACTTAATGGATTACCACCTGTGTGGTAATTTGTGGGCACTTTGTTTTTCCCAAAGGGGATGACAATGCACTTTTTGGAATTTAGCTTTAGGCCATGGCTCTGGCACCAGTTATCCATCTCTGTGAGACCCTTTTGGAGGATGCTCGTGTCAGCCGGAGAGTCGATTATGGCACCCAGTTTGCAGTCATCTGCGAACTTTGTCAGCCATAGTCCACCCGTGTTAGCCTGTACCTCGGAGAAATATATACCGAACAAGAGAGGTCCAAGGACTGAGCCTTGTGTGACACCACTTGTAACTGGTTTAGAGTCTGACATGTCACCTGCAATTCTGACCATGTGGGTTCTATCCCTGAACCAGTTTGCAATCCACCTTGTGACATAGGGGTTGATATTTAAGCTGGTGAGCTTATTTATGATGCCCGAGTGGGGTATTGTGTCAAAGGCTTTTGTGAGGTACAGGTAGGCTGTGTGGACTACCTTCCCTTCATCCATGGCTTTGGTAACAGTTTCAAAGAAGTCGACCAGGTTCAAGAGGCAAGATCTGCCCTTAACAAAGCCAAATTGGTTAGGATCCAGTGTCTGGAGGTTCCCAATGTCTTTGTTTATGATTTCCATGATGATACGCTCCATAGCCTTGCAGACCAGGCTAGTCAGGCTTATAGGGCAATAGTTTCCGGGGTCCATTGTGGCACCACTTTTGTGGAGTGGGACCACTGTTGCTGTATGCCATTTTTTGGGTACATATCCTCTAGTAAGGCTGAGATTGAACAGTGTCTTTATGTGAGGGTTTAGTTCTTCTTGGAGCTCATGTAAGACGCTGCCCAGGACACCGTCTGGTCCCATTGATGCTGTGTTTTTTGCTTTGGAGAGGGCAGCTCTCACCTGTGCATCTGTGATCACAGAGAGGCTACATTCTGTTGGGATAGACATTTGCTCTTTTGGAGGGGAAGGGGGGGGGGGGAGAAGTTTGCACTGAACCTTTCTGCCAGGATGTTGGCAATGTCTGTGGGTTCAGTGTATTTTTTGTCATTTTGCACTAACTCAGAGCATATCTGGGAGTTGCCTCCCAGGTTCCTGACATAACTAAAGAAGGCCTTGTGATTATCTTTAGTGTCTTGTGCAATTTTTCTTTCAAAGCTGGCCTTAGATGATTTCATGAGGGATCGCAATTTCTTGCTAGTACTGATCAGAGACACCTTCCCTTTTTGTGATTTTGCTCTAACATGTAGTAGCTTCCTCCTTCTGTTATATAGCTTATTTATGGTCGGGGTCCACCAGACTGGTCTCCTGCCTTTGGAGGAGTGAGTCTTGGTTTTATTTGGGTTAGCATGCTCCATGCATTCCTGTAGGTGTCCATAGAATGCTTTTGTAAAGGATTCTGCATTTTGGGCTGTAGTTTCCACTGGCCCAGGGCCTTTGAAGGATTCCACCTCGGTTTTGAGAAGTGTGAAGTTTGCTTTTGAGAAGTTCTTCACCGTGGTTTCCTTGGCTGGGGGTGGGGACGGAATATGGATGTCCAGTGAGATTAATTTATGGTCTGATCTTACCAATGAGGGGTATACCTCTGGTGTGGAACATAGAGACCCCATGTTGGTGATGACCAGGTCCAATATGTTTTCTCCTCTTGTGGGAGTGGTGACCAGTTGTTCCATAGCATTTGAGTTTATAAATTCTAGGAACCGTTGGGTGAGGGTGTTTGGGCTTGAGTAGTTTTCCCAATCAATGTTTGGGTAGTTGAAGTCACCCAATATAATGGTGTTTGGAGAGACCTTCATATTTTCCAGTGTTCTCAGGAAAGCCGAGTGGGGTTCCTGTGTTTGGGAGGGTGGTCTGTAGCAGGCTACAAACTGAAAGGCAGTTTTGCCCACTGTTAGTTTCACATGGATGGTCTCCGATGCTTCGTGCAGTGCCACTAACCTGGAGGTGTGGGTATCTTTGATGAATATGGATACTCCCCCTCCTTTTGTGGTTTGGTCCGAGTTTTGTGGCCGAAAAGCATGGTATGAAGTATAACCTGGTAGTGCTGGGGTGCTTTCGGGAGCCTTGAACCAGGTTTCTGTTACTGCACAGATATTGATATTCTCCATACTGAGGAGAGCCTCGAGTGCGTGCATCTTGAGGTTTAGACTTCTGGCATTGAGCAGCATTGCCCTTAGTTTTTTTTCTTTGTGTTGTCTATGGAGGTGGGTTTGTCTTTTGAGCCTTGCCTAAAAAAGGCACTATGGGGGAGGCAAGAGCCTTTGCCAGTATTCGAAAACCCAGGGGTGACAGGTGCAAGCCATCCCTAGTGAAGCAACATGGCTTGTCGAGCATGTCATCCCAGGCTGACAGACACTGGATCCCCTTTGAATGACACCAATACTTTAGCCAATTGTTAAAATTGATCATTTTGTCTTTATACTGTGGCATCATTCTTGGTGAGGGCAAGATGCTACTCAAGGTCAGGGTCATACTGGCCTGGGCTACATGATCAGAGAGCTCCTCTATGTCTCTTTTCATGTAGTCCAGGGAGGTATGTCTCAGGTCATTCTCACCAGCATGGACAATGACGGAGTCATATTTGTACTTGCTTTGGAGTGACCTAAGTGCATGTGTTATGTGGTGGATCCTGGCACCTGACAGGCAGCTTACAGTGACCTTCTCCTTATTCAGTCTGGTGAGTGGGACATCAGTGTATCTGACAATAGAGTCACCTATTACAAGTGTATTTGGTGTGTTGTTTAGCCTTAAGGGCTGTGACTGTGTGGCACACTGACTTTGTGAGCTATGTGTTACGTGGGTATTGTTGCATGATGGGGGTTGCTTGGATGTCTGCTTTGGAGGTCTCTGCTGCTTACGCAGATTTTTGTTTAGAGCCTCCGAGTATGTTTTTGTGTGTTTATGTGTTTGGTTTGCTGATGCGATGGGTCTATGTGAGATTGGATTTGTGGTGTGTGTGGTTACCTTTTCCTCCTGACCGGCTGTGCCAGTACTGGGTTGAGAGAGCTCAGCCTCCAGTTTGGCTATATAGTTGCATCTCTCACATATGTTTGAGCTTGTTGGGAGGAGAGGGTGGTCTGTGTACATAAGGCAGTTGTAACATTGCCTCAAGATTCCCAGATTCACCAGCTGGACTGGGGAGTAAGGAGATGTCAGGTATGTATTGCAGGTATATTTGTAGACTATTGCTGCTGTAATAGGGATTGTCTTCACAGATATGGTGTGTGTGGGAGGTCACATCTGCTTTTAACATGTGTGCCATTGGCTAATGACAGACATTCTAAGGATATCATAGTACAGTAACACTGCTAGCAGAGTAATGCTCCTGTGGACTACAGTAGAGATATAGCCAATATATGTGGACAGTATGACACACTCTGGTCAGTCCAGAGGTATACACAGAACCCCTTAGTGCAGGACATGTGGACCAAGTCTGACAATGTGGATGTTAACAGCCATGTTGATGGGAATATCATGTAAATAAATACTGGTATAAATTTTCCCCCATAGGTTATGCATTCATACACCCCTGTCTGTCCTGACACATAATAACCACTGGTAGAGAGGTGTCATGGCCACATACTACCCACTAGTTAGTGACATGCATCTGTACAGCATCCCACTGCTTTGTCTGACATATATGACTGTTATCGTGGCCCGGCAGCAGTACATCTGGCAAATATGTGGACATGACATCTCAATGGATAAGTGCACTAAGCTGCCAGACATGTAACAAAGCATTGTGTAGGCTACAGGCAGAATACCTCAACATTGCCTACATTTCCTATGGGGGAATTCACATGTACCTGAATAGATAGCAGGCTCTACAGGCATGTCACAGCACAGAGTAACAGACACTTATGTGAAAGTGCATAACCACAACCAATGTGAACACAGCCACATATGGTAAGCTAGCGTAATATTACAGTATATGGACTATCTGATCAACACCATCGTCATATGTGCCACGTACACACCAACCCTACATATACTGAGCCACTACACAGTGTGGTTTGATGCCTGTCAATGGTATGGGACATGTGGTGTGTTTGGCCCTACAAACATGTAAGCCAATAGGGTAACATACAGTGGAGCAGCATGTAACGTCAGATAGAAAAGGACCAAGAACAATGACATCTACCACAGTCTATACACAGGCCAAGGTACATATTCACAATACACACACTGTTGACAATCACCATAAGTACACAGACCACAGTACTGTGCACACAACCACAGAATGCTCAGGTTATGTCCTCAAATATAACCCCTGCTGTACATAACATGTGTAACAGTCTGATATCTCACTGGCTTGTTATCAGTTATGATGTTAATAAATATGGTGTACTGAACATATGCACCTCTTACTGCATGACATATGTACAAAGGTTGACAGAACTGAGGCTGGAGGCACAAACACAGGGCCAATATTGACATGTTGCTGTGATAATCTCATACATTTACTGTTCTAACAGGGTTTGTTGCAACATATGTCCTATGGGGGATATGAAGTCAATAACTCTCATGGCTGTCACCATCTACTGACTGCAATCCTCACACTACCTTCTGCAGTTCACAGACAGGTGCTCTGTGGGTAACACAAGAAACACAAGGCACCACACACTGCACAGTTTGCAGATGACCCTACAGATGGGAATTCCTCATAAACAGCACTGACATGACAGGTATTAAAACATGTAGGACAGTCATATCCACACATTCCCTGTTAAACCAACATTACACCAAATGCAGTATAGCAGCACTTACAGTCTGTAGTCAAGTCAGGCACACCCCCTCCTGTGTGTTGACCTGTTTCCACAGTGTATGTTGTTAGAGGTAAATCCCCAATCCATATGTAATGCTCACAGTGAATGAAAAGGCCCAACACCAACATGCTGTTTCTAGATATTGGAGTGTGTTTCCATGCAATTGGGTATGGGAATGTTACCACAGCTGTTCCACATGCAATCAGCCAGATGAGTGCTGCAATTCATGCAGAGGCCATCAGCTGATGATGAGCATCACTTACAATACACATGCTGCTGCCTAAGCAAAGTAAATGTAAGTCTCCACATCCACCAGATTGGGAGTGAGAGAAGCAGACAGAGTCAAAGATAAGTTAGGGAGGGGCTCTTCCATACATTATGTATACATTCTCTAATACTTTCCCTAAGGTTATCACCCCATCACAGCTGTGTGTTGGTGTTGGTCCACAGTTCATGCAGTGGGACATGTTACTGAGGTTTGTCCACATGGCCTTGCATATGGCTTATGTGGAGTGTGTTATGTTGTTATTTGGGTGTCCATAACATAGCATGTATTGGCAGTACTTGTGAGACACAGGCTCTTGGCAGAGGCCTGTGGGCCATTAAGTGTTGATGCGGGCCAGATGTGGCAGGCTGTTGCATTCTGTCAGTCCTACAGTCTCAGACCACCATAGAGTATATTCCCCTGGGGTGACAGGGTAGGTGTGCTAGGTGTTCATGCCAATAGCTTCTATCAGTCTTGTTGAGGTGGTGTGGATGGTGGCAGGCTGCTACCTACTTCTAGCGACACACCTGCATGGGACACCTGCACTGCATGCTGCATTCATTCACTATTGCCATATACAGGTGGGGTCATATTGTACCAATTCCCCACAGTAGGGATACAACCAGAGAGGTACCTATGGGTGGTGTTTGCATGAGCTGGGTGCATGTGTGCTATGGACACTACTTCCATCTGACACACAGATATGCATTGGGCATTCCAGTTATGCTGGCATGTGCAGGTACATCAGCTGTGTCCCAATACATCAGTCCTACCTCCTTTGTGATCTGCAAGTGTTCAGGCAGACAACACCGGTATCCTCTACTACAGGACCAGAGAATGTGATGCATATCTGTATGTACAATTCCAAGGTTGTCTCCATTCCACAGTGACACAATATATACTCTGTGTCTGGGTGACTTTTGCCCAGTGTACTGCTTGTATATCTAGCCCAACAGCTATGCCATGTCAGTCTTTCAGATGGTGACACATATTACCACCATACATTTACAATGGCTTACTACTAGCATGTGTTATACTGGTGGGTATTGTCTTTGGCACTGCAGTTGTGAGGACTTCTCCTGTCATCAGCAGTAGTGGGAAATGCCCACTAGGTCTTACCTCAACATGCATACATACTGACCACTCTCACACAATATGAGATACACACCAACCTAACAGAACACATACCTGCATATTGTGCAGATGCTACAACCTATCCTGCTTCCTTGGCCACCTCTGTGCATCTGTGCTCCACTGGTATTGTACCTACACATTCATGTTACTACATTTCTACATAGGGTTGTGGGGGGGGGGCAAACCTGACTGTTATGACATGTGTACATCAGATTGGGGGGAGCACTCCAGACCGTTACTACATTTCTAAATTGGTTTGTGGGGCACACCTGACTGTTACTACATTTCTAAGTAGGGTTAGGGGGAGCACATCTGTTTCTACATTCCTACACAGGATTGTGGGAGGGGGGCACACTTAACTGTTACTACATTTCTACGCAGGATTGGGGGAGGGGGCACAGCTGTCTGTTTCTACATTTCTACACAGTGGCTGAGAGGGGACACACCTGACTGTTACTACATTTCTACGCTGGATTGGGGGAAGTGGCACACCTGACTGTTTCTATATGTCTACATAGGAGTGGGGGGGGGCACACCTGACTGTTACTACATTTCTACATAGGATTGTAGGGGGACACACCTGACTGTTTCTTCATTTATACACAGGATGGGGGGGGGCACACCTGACTATTTCTACATTTCTTCACAGGATTGGGGGACGCACCTGACTGATTCTACATTTCTACACAGGATTGGGGGGGCACACCTGACACTTGTACACATTTGCTATGATGTACTGGTATGTCAGGTACTCCATTCCATTTTGTATTCTAAGCTATCATGCTGACTACAGCCATATCGGTGTACTACAGGTCTAAGCTTTGATTGACCTACATATTAGTTTCTGACTTCCTACCCTTCAGAACTAACATCCCACTGCCTGACCTGCTGTAGTCTATCTGTGTAGGCCTGGGGGGATGAGGTTATCAATGGGCATCATTCAGAGGCCATAGCAATGCCTTTGCTTGTGTTTGTCTACTCCTGTCCTGCTGGCTGAGACTGTTGTTGGGTATGTGAACCTCCCTGACTGGCATGTGTGAGTCATATGGACACACATGTGGCCCAACACATTTCCTGCAGTGGGTTTTGTCACCCTGTGTAGTACTGGCTACTGTGGTGACACCACTGTCTGTTACAGATCGCATGGTGCCACTATAGGTGTCTACTATCTGCTAGAATACCATTCAGCCACCCGATTCCTTTACATGCTCACATCCATACCATAGATACAGGTAACAACACATTCTACTTCATTTGGCAATTGGTAGGTTGAGTGGCTTACCTTGTGGGTGTCCCAATATTGAGGGTGGTGCTGCAGGGCTGCCTATGTCGAATGCACATAGTATACTCCCTACACATGGTTGAGCACAGGTAGTGTCATGTTTGGCATCCCTTTTACTGTATGTGCGAGTCAGAGGGAATGTGTTGCCTCTTTGCCAAGGCCAGGGCATACTGGGCATGCCTCCTTCTGCCTCCTGGGGCAGGCCTTGGCAATGGTGGGGGTCTGTGTGGCCCAGCCCCATGCTGTTCCTGCTGCAGCTGTTTCCACAGGATCATATTGTGTAGCATGGCACATACAATGATAATTTGGGTACATGTAGCTGGTGAGTACTGCAAGGCTCCACTGGATGTATCCAAGCACCGGAACCGTGACTTGAGCATCCCATACACACACTCTATTATAATTCTGGTCTGTGCGTGTGCCTCATTATGGAGTTCTTGTTCGGGTGTGTGTGCATTTCTGATGGGTGTCATCAGCCACGGCTCCAGTGCATAACCAGCATCTCCCACTAGGTGACCGTAAGGCAATTCTCTGTTACAGCTGCGTCAAATGCCAGATGTGGGAATCGTGATAGCTTCCAGGGCAGCCAGTATACACATTCATTATTATGCCCTGGGCATCACACATGACCTGACAGTTGATGGAGGGAAAGCCCTTGTGGTTGATGTAGACCCTACCACGCTCACCTGGTGGTGCTTTGATGCATATGTGCATGCAGTCTATAGCACCCACTACCTCGGTATTCTGCTATTTGGTGGAACAGTTGCATATTGCTGGCCAATGCCTCACGGGTGTTTGGGAAATATACGTGCTCACTGGCATGTGCTGATATGGCATCCAGGAACTGGTGGAGTACCCTGGATGCTGATGCCTGTGAGATCCCCATCATATAACCAGTTGGCCTTTGGAAGGTACCTATAGCTAGTATTCTTAGGCCTACACATACCTTGGAATCCACTGGGATGGGTTCCCCTCTGTTAGTCCTGTGTGTCAGGCGTGGCCGGCACAGCTCAACAGTTTGCTATAAGAGGTCCCCGTCCACCCTATAGCGCTCCACTATCTCCAGCTCATGTAGCCCCTGGTAGGTTACCCTGGGTCTCAACACTCTTCTTTTTCTCCTCACTGTGTGTTTGTCGACAGCATTCACATCCTCACCACCCTCAGCCTCTTCCACATGTTGTTGTATGATAGCTATTGCAGCCCCTATCATTTTGTTGTTTTGTTTGTTAAAACTTCCCCGCTTGTCTACACCGGAGGTGTAGAGTATGGGAAAAACCAGAAAGAAAGGTGTTTGCATAGTTTATAGTAGTGTTCTGGGCTGGGCTGGTCTGCTGCCTGTGTAGTTGCCTGATTCTGATACATTTCACCTGCCAGCTATGCTAGTTCTCCTAGATTACCTTCCTACTGCTGTTTTCCCTTCCCATTGCCTTCCTGTTTAAGCCCGGGGGAGTGCCGCACAAACATAGTGCTCAAATGTGCACAGAGCTGCTATTTCCTGGTTTACTTTTTTCCTTTAAAACATGGTGCGTGGCACACACACCCTCTTAGGCAATGTATAGAGTGCTAGGCAACCTCAGACACACCCCCTTGCATAGCTGTGCTAAGCTTGGAGCAAACCCGAGCCACAGGGCCTGACACACCCCCCTATGATGTCAGCTAACTCCTGTTATTACACTGTTGGGAGCTGACTAGCATGCAGGGGAAATCTGGGATTCACTATCATTCCCGTCATTTGCATAGGATTGCCTGCTAATGCATAGTTACATGTCTTACACTGAGCCTCCCCCCTTAGCAATCACTATTCATTGGCCATGTTGTCTTCTGCCTGCAATTGAGTATAATAGCAGAATAGTGATTTTAGTTAGAATGCTTATTTTAGGTAGTTTTTCTTATTCACCCCAATCCCATTTGCACGCCGCTGCCCTATGCTTAAATGGCCGAGATCGGCTAAAAAAATAAAAGTTGATTTTTTTTTCCAAGTGTTTTCCATGCCAATGACCTTATAGTTGGCCATCGGCATGCTTTATACATGAAATCCACCCTTTATTTGAAGCTGCCATGGCTCCGTTTTGTAATTTTCAGAAATGTACTCCGTTACTTGCAGAATCCAGGGGTATCTCTTTTTGGCCAGAATAGGAATAAAATACTAAACGAGAAAGCTGATTTGCATAACTAATAGAGGAGAGAAGAGAGTAGTAATGGTTAGTAATTAAAAATGAGATTAACTGGTTAGATGGGTTTGACTCCCCGACACTTCTATTTTTCTGTTTTTTGGCCTTCAGCACATTATTCCATTTCCTACTGCTCTTATCTTTCTGCTTAGGAAAGGAATGGGCCTTTAAAGACACAAGTGGTTATCACAA
Organism: Protopterus annectens; assembly: GCF_019279795.1. Lineage (NCBI taxonomy): Eukaryota > Metazoa > Chordata > Ceratodontiformes > Protopteridae > Protopterus > Protopterus annectens. The sequence continues at coordinate 1,544,214,969 of NC_056746.1, read as the reverse complement.
TAAAATTAATATATAGGTAAATCAGCGGCTTGGAGTATTCGACATTCATTGTACAATTGTCAGCAAGCCAGTTCTCTCTATGGTAAATGTCTACTTGCATAATACGTTCTCTGTTCATAGTTCATCACTCAGGGCAATAAGGATTATTCATGTCAAATCACTATCACATTGACATCTCTCTTTGCCTGTGTCATTTCAAACAAAAAGCTGTTTTATTACAGACCTCTGATCCCTGCTCATCCTGTAACATTAAATATTAATTTCTCGTTCTTCCTTTTTGGATTGAAAAGCATGATCTTTTGCAGTAGTTCTTCTCATGAGACCTCTCCTACACAGAGACGGCCACACTATGTACATTATTAATATTTTCATTGCCAATAACCTTCCATCATTTTCTTGTGAAATACTTGTCTTGATTTATTTCAAAAAGAGATACAGACCCTCTCATGTCTTTCCCTGTCAAAGACTTTTCATTTGAAAATAAAGCTGAGGGATCTCAACTCTGTATACATATAAACCAGTGGATCATAAGATGTGGATTTAAAAGCAGTCTAAGTTTCCTTTTGCTATATACAGCTCAGGGACAGGAAGAGTTTGCTTGCACAGAGGGCATTTTAAGATTCACTTTCTCTAACTTGCACCACATCAGCTGCTGTGCAGTTAACAGGGTTTCATTAATGAAAACTCAGATGTCCAAAAGGAGCAATCGAAATAAGGACACTTTAGTCTGAATCTCAGCAGCCTATAAGTAGCTGCTGCAAAAGGCTTTCCATAAAGTCCACTGCAAATCAGAGAGTGACTTCATTCTGCAATTTCTTGGAATAATAAATATACTGCCTGCAAGCTAGAAGAGACCTTTTGTCAGGAATAATGGAAAACAACAAAAGCATAACTTTTTTTTTTTATCTGTTTGAAGCTTATATTACTCTCTGCCCCTATTAAATATTACTGACAGGACTAAAACAAAAATATTTAGTTATTAGTCAGTGACAATCAAAGCTAAGTGTTCCTGTAGCCTTGGAGGCAGGGCTCCAGCTTTTGAACTTTACTGTTGGCTTGAGGGTTTTAATGAAAAGGAAATAAAAGGAAATGTTCGAGTGAAAACAAATATGCATTCCTTATAGTTCAATGATGTGAAATTTTCCCCCTACAGCAGAAGAAGTAGTCATCAGAAGAGATGCACATTAATTACTATCTGTAAGGTGAAGCAGTTGCTTAAATTAAGTAAATAAATATTTTCACTGAAAATTGTCTTTAAAATGTCAGCTATTGCTAATGCTTCCTTTTAGTCTGAACCTCTGGACCTGCCACCTAGTTCATAATGGGAACATCTCTACTCAATTATTCTCTGACTTATCACTTCAGCAAGCTGACATGCTCAGTGCTGTGGGTTTATTGTTACAACAGTTATCAGACTTCCCGATGACCCTTTGCATTACTAGTGCTTTGTGATGGATTGCCATGCATCACTGTTACTGCCTTTTATCTGGTGATTTACAAATTGTAATTACCTTTCAGGTAATGTTAACTGCAGTGGTGGTGCTGCGGTAGCATTGTCACCTCACAGTAAGATGTTGTCCTGTTCGATTCTCAGCTAAAGCGTCTTCTGTGTGGAGACATGTGTGAATGGGCGTACCTTCATTGAAGGTTGTGCATCAGGGCTGGCAACTTGGCACGTAAAAATCTACTGGCAATCATTAGCAGACTGGAGTTCCGCTGTGGTGACCCCTAACCGGGAAAAGCCGAAAGACACCACAACAACAACAACAACAATTACCTTTCAGGTAATACTTGGATCTTGTTAAGTTGCACCCATGATCAATCATTTCTAGAATAAACATTGTACTTATTATATTCTACTGCTTTATAAAACCAGTGTAGCTGTATTTGTGAATGGCATTCATTTTCCTGGAACAAAATACTTACCTGAGTTCTGTTTATTGAATCTGGGTAAGGAAGAGTCCAGAAAACAATACACATGAATAGCTGTTGTAACATAATGTAAAATTTTAGCTTAGATGATTCGTAACCAATTTGCAATCTCGAAGAGAAATGGATGGAAGACTTTTGATACAATTTGTGGGAGTATGGAGGGCTGGTCAGGAATATGGGAGCATGGATTTATTATAGACATGTAACGTGATGCCCATTTAGGCAAAAGGAAAACAAGAAAAGACTTCACAGTGGAGGAAATAGTAGCAGCACAAATGGAAAGATAAACTGGAGAAATTACTCCAGAGAAACTAGATGAAGAAAAACTGTTAAAATGCAGAAGGGAGACTTGAAGATATGGAGTTATATCAAAAAAGAAAATACATTTAAAAATGTAAGAAGGATGTCTGAAGATCCAGCTAAGTTGATGTCCTGTCATACAGAGAACTGGATAACTACTAAAAGGATTGCTGTATGAAGCGGTGGCAACATCAGATCCAGAAACATGAAAAAGGATGGATACTGCTGAGAAGAGAATTGTTAAAAAGACATTGAGCAACAGAAATTCTAAAGCTCAGATCTTAAAGAAATATTTTATGTGTAGCTTTGAGGAAAGGACATAGGATGGTGGTCCAAGGTACTTAAATGTATCGTAATGGACTCAGCAAAGTTCCTGATCCCACCTCAGTTGAGATTTATAACAAAGATAAGGCATTCCATTTAGATATTAAGCAGAAATTAATCTAGAAGTAGTAAAATATGTTGACAGGTGCATTTTGTTGTTTTGAAGGCAATTTGTGAAGTTGAGAATGCACAGGATACCCAGAATGCAGGTTTAGTGAACTATTGAAAAAACAAAAGTAAAATGTTCTGTATTGTAAGCATAGATTCCCACTGGTAAAGAAATCAGCAGACTAGGTGTTTTTTTAAGAAATAGCTCAGCAAAGAGAAGGAACACACACACACACACACGCACACACGCACACACGCACACACGCACACACACACACACACACACACACACACACACACACACACACACACACACGCACACATATAAAGTAACATGGAAATGCCACATAAATGTCCTGAGGGATATCACTTTAATGGAACTAAATATACAGTCAAGTAATGCATTTTTCTGAGATTAACTGAGGTTTGCATCCCATGTTACTAGGGATACTAGGCATCACTTCAGTGGCTCTGCAGGACAGAGGAGCAGGGAACTAATCTAAGGGGGTGGTGAAAGCCAACACATTCTGGCTAGGCTTATAAATGCCTTCGGGCAGATAGCTTAGTACCTACCTACAAACCTATTTGTCATTCCAACAGTGGTTCACACATTACACCAGAGCTTACCATTTAATTTTAACCTAATTTATCAAGGGGAATTGGAAAATTTTCAAGACCACTAATGAGGTATTTGATATTCTTTGATAAGTTCCTTGTTTGTTTACAAAGGAGAGGATCATTTGAAGAAGATTTTAGAAAATGATGGTTTGAAGAATCTAATGAATAAAATAAGAGAGGTACATGGTGTTGTGATAATTGCAACCAGTGTTCTTTTATTTATGTAAAGGATAGTTTGATATCAGACAATAAGTTCAACAGCAAGGTTCAGTTCCAGGATGCAACTTGTAACACCATTGACATTGTTTATCTTGCCATGTGTTATACCTATCCAGCTTTTTATGTTGGTAAAATGAAAAAAAAAAAAAAAAGAATTCACGGACATTTATAAGACATTCTTCCGGGGAGCTTTTATGGCAGGTGCATTTTAATGTGCATAACTTGTCTGGGATTAATGACAACTTGTCTATTTTACCATTACTTAAACTGATATAGCTACTAAACTGTATAAAGTTTAATTTGGTGCTTCATTTTTATAAAGTATAAAATATTAGTTTATAAAGAATTGGTGCTCAAGTGTTTTATTCTTGAAGTTTTTTCATTGTCATTACTAATATTTAATTATTTATTAATTAAAAGATATATTTTCTATACATTTATTACACCAATGTAACATTTGACAAAAACATGAAGTATAGATTAAAATTTAATGTGCATACAGGCTAGTTTTCTTATATAAATGTTACTCAAGTGAAGAATGAATTGTTCTAATGGAATCTATGCTATTTCAAGTTGGCAAAAGCACTTAACAATAAACTGATATACTTTTTATTTTGTTGGTTCATAGTTTCATTTCACATCTTTGAGATGCATTTTTTTTTGTTTTTTTCATGTTTGTTTTAGTACAGTTGTGTCCTGCCTTGTTAGACATTTAATTTTATGGAAATGATTCGGTCCTATAGCAGGACCACTAAACTGAGATTTCACTGAACCTGTCCAAGAATGGTAATATGGAAAAATGGTTTGAAAGAGAAGTACACAGAGTACTTTAATAGGAAGAAGAGGAATTATTTTTGCAATAAGACAAGCAGCATTACATCATCACAAAACCTATAGCTTCAAACTTCTGCTGTAGAAGAAAGGATGGCATGTGCCTCCTGGCCTGTAATAAGGATAAGTCAAACAGTATGAATGACCTACGTTCATGTGCAGGAAAATAAAGCAGCCCTGCATTTGGTCTGTGCCTCCCACTTGTATTGCCTTCTAGCTGCTGTATTTTATGGTATTGCAGGAAAAAAGCCCACCTTCTTTATCAGCAGATGATTAAAACTCCCATCAATGTTTGATGATTGCATGGTAAAGACTCCCTGGTGCTACAAAACTGATGTGTATGCACTTCCCCTAATATAATTCCTTACTGGGATGTTAGTTGCTATGGTGTGCAGTAGCTCATTGAATGTAATGGCTATGTATGCTGTGCTGTGAATGTAAATAGGGGTTGGGCTGCAATTGTGCAGTGTAACACTCTGAATGTAATGGAATGCCACTGTGGTGCACAGTAATTTCCTGAATATAATGGGGTGTGTTCTGCAATGGCCCAGGGTAGCTAACACTGAGTGTAAGAGGGTGATGGTGATGATAGCAATGTCCTGAATGTAATGTGGTGTGTGCTACAATTGTGCACTCCAACACATTGGCTATAATTTGGTGCTAATGTGGTGCAGACTAACATTCTGAATATAATAGTATGTGTGCTGCAATGCTGCACAGTAACACATTGCTTTTAATGGAATGTGTGTGGCAATGATGTTCAGTAACACATTGGATGTAATGAGGTGTGTGCTGCAAATGTGCACAGTAACACTTTGAATGTAATGAGGTGTATGTTATAGTGGCATACACTAACATGGTGAATGTGGTGGAATGTGAGCTGCAAGTGTGCACAGTGACACATTAAATATAATGGGGTGTGGGCAGTGATGATGCATAGTAACACATTAAATATATTGTGGTGTGGGCTGCAGTGATGGTGCACAGTGATAAATTTAATATAATGTGGTGTGGGCTGCAGTGATGGTGCACAGTAACACATTAAATATATTGTGGTGTGTGCTGCAGTCATGATTTACAGCAACACATTAAATATATTGTGGTGTGGGCTACAGTGATAAATTTAATATGTGGTGTGGTTTGCAGTGATGGTACACAGTGACACATTAAATATAATGTGATGTGGGCTGCAGGGATGATGTACAGTGACAAGTTAAATATAATGTGGTGTGGGCTGCAGTGATGGTGCACAAAGACACATTAAATATAATGTGGTGTGGGTGGATTTTAAGATGGCCGCCAGCTAGACTGCACACACTTCAGCTTGCTCCAACTACTAAATTCAAATCTAACCTCATCTAGGACTACTGCTACAGTGTAAATCTACAAAAAAGCAACTCCTGCATAAGTAAACCTAAGTCGCTACCTGAGTGAAGCTTATTTTTATCTTATGACTGTAAAAATAAGAAATGCATACCTTGGATTTGAGTGATGACTAAGCAGTGACTCCTGTACATGTGCCTGAGCCTGCAAGCAGTAAGTAGCAGCTACAAAAAATAAGAAAAGAAGCAAGCTTTCACACAACAAAGAAAAATGGACCAAATGGAAACACACACATCTAAAACAAGACTATCTCAAATTGCTTCTCCAGACAAGGAAGTTATTACTAAGAGGCAGAAAACTACCAAATCTCAAGCCAAAGTGTCAAAGAACCAAATGAAACCAAAAACGGATCAATCTTTTGACATGGAGGAACTAAAAGCAGCTTTAATGCCTCTGCAAACAGAAATAAAACATTTCTCTTCAAAACTTACAGCGTTTGGCAATAACTTGGATCAAATAGTAACCAGACTGGACAAAAGTAAGGCTAAAATACTGAGTAATGAGACAAAGATAGAAGAAATACAGAAAGCTTCTTCCATCACTGACAATTCAGTCAAAGAAATACAACAAAACTGATTGATCTGGAAGCTAGAGCAAGGAGAAATAATGTATTGATCAGAGGCATCCCAGAAAAATATGAACAGTCACAGCTAGCTAATGTAGCAAAGGAAATCTTCAGTCTCCTTCTTGAAAACAAAGAACTATCACAAAAAATTGTTATTGAAAGAATACACCGTGCTCTGAAAATCTCAGACCCTGGATGCCCCCAGGCAAATATATGCAAGAATTCTAAATGCTGCACATGGTCAAGAAATAATTCAAGCTGCAAAAAAAAAGGAAGCATATTCTATGGAATGGCTGCAAGATAACCTTTGCTCAGGATCTGCCTCTACAGATAAAACAGTTAAGACAAGCTCTTTCACCATACTGCACTTACTTAGTAAGCAAAAACATTAGATTCCAAATTAAATACCCAGCAACTCTGCAGTTTCAATACAATGGCTTAAATTATGCAGTTAAAAACTAAAGAAGCAAAAACAGCTTTTCTCAAAGCCTTTAAAGAACTGCCATGAAGTATTTTTTTTTTACACAAACAGGCTCCTAATACAAAGACTATATGCGTCTGTGTATTTTTGGAATGCTAATTCTCTTAATGACAAGGTAAAATACCTGTTTTCTGCTTGGATTCATTGTTTTTCATTTGGGCACTCCAACTACAGCTTAGGGAGCATCTCCACACTGTTGTGAATGAACTACATTACCCAGAATCCTTTGCAACCATGAATCAGGAAAATTAAGCACAGCTGAGGTCAAAGGAAAAAACATGGTATCCATTCAAGCCCAAAACATCTCAGAAAACCAGCGTTTGCAAATTAAAATGAAAGTAAGTCTCTCACATAACAGAATACCTGTAGATTTACTTTTTCCTGACTCAAGAAGTGAAGATTCTCATGTATATGGTATATGGAAGCTAAATCTAGCCTAGAAATAGTACCACAGGTTAATTGATTATATACAAATGGTAATATATAGGTGTTGCTTTTTTTTTTCTTGTTCCTTCCTGAATATATACAAGCTGGACTAATAAAATCTTCTGGGGTAGAAACTGTAGCAGCTGTTGCAGCTGCAATAAATACTCAGCCCATTCTAGGAAAAGCAAACCATTGTAGTTAGGTTTGTGTTGTTTTACATAGTGTTAAAATATGCTTTCTTAAGTTTTAATATAAGTATGCATCAAGTGTAAGCATACCAATCTTGTACAGCAGAGAATATATAGGGATTTTTTGTTTTCTGTCTCATATTTTCTTTTTTTTTTTTTTACATGATAAATGGACACCCAGGGATATAACTGTAGCAGTAAATGCAGACCCAACAAGTAAAAGAACTGCTATCTATATATATGTATATATATATATATATATATATATATATATATATATATATATAAAGAATGTACATATGACCAGCATAACAAGGAACATGCAAACACTGTTTGACAAAACTATATTAAGGTAAAATCAGTTGTGTATGTTGTTACTCTTCTAAGTGTAAACACAATTAAAACGCAGTAGTTTGCTTTGTACTATATTTTTATTAGATTGCTATTTGCCTATTCAGCTGGATATATAAATTTCAGTTAACATATGCTCAGCTTAATTATTTTCAAATGAACAAAGGGTTAGAATGCATATCTTTTATACATGATTTGTGTGGACATGCTGTTATGTGTGATGTTTTATTGCTGGGACTTAGAATGACAGAAACTTTTTGTATTATAGTTGTTAATATTCCTTTTACCTTTCTTTCAGGTAGTAGGCTAGCATAGGTATGCATGGGGCGGGGTTCTGAAAGGGAGTGATGTCACACTTATATCCACACCATTGATATGTACAAAAAATTCTAATAATTTTGAAATGTTATTTTGTCCCTATATATATATATATATATATATATATATATATATATATATATATATATATATATACACTTATTCTGAAAGCCAGCAATCTGTGTATTATACCCTTTAGATGATCTATGTGGATTCATGGAATGTAAAGGGCTTACAAGATAAGAAAAAAAAGAATCTATTAATGCACTTAATTTTTAAATCTAAGGCAGAGATAACTTTCATACAAGAAACGCATATGTTAAAAGAGCAATTGGAGAAAGATAAAACAACAATGGGTGAAATATATTGTTGCTGCTGGTGACAGTATGGCTTCTAGGGGAGTTGCCATAGTAGTTAAAAAATATTTTGATGGAAATATATGGAAAGGTAGCTGTGACCCAAATGGTGGATGGTGATATTTTACTTGCGAACTGCCACCGTTTAAAAAAACTTTTTTAGTCCTGAATGTTTATGCCCCATGTTTGCATCAAATAACTTATCTATATGAGATGTACAGAATCTTAGAGATCTATCCTAATTACTTCTATATCATAGAAGGTGACTGGAATATGTTAAATAATCCAGAACTTGATAGGACAAATAAGAATAACAAGCAATTGGTTCAGCTTACTACACTAATAGCTGAAATAATGGAAGATTTTAAGTTAGCTGACCCATTTGAAAACTATAGAAATATTATAACTACTAGTAAATTCACTTGTTATTCACTATATCACACGTCTTGCTCTAGGATAGATGTATTTTTAATATCTGAAATCTTATTAAATAATACAGTCACATACAATAGTGAACCTAGGACAATATCGGATCATGCAAAGATAAATATTACACTAAAGTTGGGGAGCTCAGTGCAAGGACCCCAAACAGTTATGAACTGGACGTTAAACATTAACTTACTAAAGCTTAAAGATGTTTCACAAAATATCATAGACATTCTTACCCAAACTTATAACAACCTAGAAGTAGTAGATATACCATACGACATTCAATGGCAAGCTACAAAAGCCACTATTAGGGGTATATTAATTAAAAAAGCTGCTTTCTATAAAAAATTAAACAGAGAAAAAATCATATTAATAGAATCAAAATTAAAAAATATAGAGTCAGAACTACCAATAAATTATTCAACAGTACTTGAAAATCAAATGGTTACTCTACAAGGACAACTACGTGAAATTCAAACACAACAGTACTCAATCAATGAAATTAAACTCCTCCACAAATATGCCGAATGGGCTCAATCGCCCTCAAAAGCACTGGCAAGAATCATAAACATTAAGAATTCTCCTACCAAAATAAAGCAACTAAATTATAATAACAAAACTTTTGAGACAGATGAAGAGATCATTGCAGCTTTTGAAGAGATATACCAAAAACTATATGGCCCCAAGACCAGTTTAATGAGTCATTATTTCATCAATTTACCGAAGAGTTACAATTTCCAGTACTGAATGAGACACAAATAAATAATCCTAAAACTTCCTTAAGTGTAGAAGAAATCATTCCTGCTGTAAATAAGTTGAAACCAGGTAAATCACCAGGGCCTGATGGTTATGTGGCGGACTTTTACAAGACTTTCCAGAAACAGTTAGCTCCTATACTACTGAAAGTATACATATACATAATAAAGTATGGTACCAAAGATCTGTATATCAATAACTCAAAAACTATATTTATACTAGAACCCAAATCTGATGCATCAAACCCAAATAACTACAGGCCGATAGCACTCATAAATATTGATATTAAAATTCTTTCTACAATACTAGCTAGTAGAATCAAACAAATTCTACCTCACATTATATCTTCTGAGCAACTAGGCTTTATGAACAGCAGACAGATATATGACAACACACTTACTATTGATTCAATCATTAGTTTAAAAGCAAATGATAAATGCCCTAGCTATGCACTGTCAGTAGATGCAACCAAAGCTTTTGATAGAGTAAATTTTGATTTTTTTATTAAATATACTCAAGAAATTTAGTATTCCTGAGGGCTATATAAACATGGTTAGGGCTTTATACAAAAATGCCACAACAAACTATCTATACATAAAAAGCAATCAAAGCCTATTCAAATAGTGAACAGTACAAGGCAAGGATGCCCACTATCACCTTACCTGTTCAATATATACATAGAACCTCTGCTGCTTAAAATATCACAAAGAACTTACCACCATAATATGAATATTTCCAAGGTCCCAATAAAGTATACAGCTTTTGCTGACGATCTTAACATTTATTTTGAATTCCCTAATACTGATTTGAATAAGATACTAAACTCCATTGAAAAATTCTCAAAAATATCTAATTATGCCATTAACCCTGATAAATCCATCATATTCCCTATGAATACTCTAGGACATAAGGAATTCAATTTCCCTGAAACTGAAATTAAAGTCAATTATAATCTCAAATATCTGGGTATTATGTTCACTCACCCCTAATCTGACATGACTAAAAACAACTTGTTTAAAACCTGGTCTAACATCACTGAAGACACTAAGAGATGGTTAAACCTCAATCTATCTCCACTAGCTAAAGCGGCCATAGTTAAAATTAATATTCTTCCAAGACTATTGTTTCATTTTAGTGCTATTAACCAAAATATACCAAAGAACTTCTTCTCCAAACTTGAAACACTACTAGGAAAGTTTATTTGGCATCCAAAAAGTACAAGAATAAAATAAACTAAATTAACATTACCCAAACAAAAAGGGGGCCTAGGCCTACCTGAATTCCAAACATACTACAACATATTAAACAATAGTCGAATTATACAAATAGAAAATTTTGAACCATCCAATAAAGCATGGTATCCACTATGGATTAAAATATATTACAATCATCTTATCTCATGCAATTTAAACCCTAGAGCAGTACCCTTTCTAAATTCTAAGAGTTTAAAGCATTTTAGGATCCATCCCATATTAATAAGAAACACAGTAATATTTCAAAAGCTGGTAGCCTCCCTAAATCTTAAAGATACTTTGGCATTGGGACAGCCACTACACCTTAATCCTAATATTAAATTAAACAGTACTATATTAAACCTGAATCAGTATCCAAAAATTAAAAATATCACTGTATGGGACCTATACCAGATCAAACGTTTCTCAGTTGACAATATTAGACAAAAACCTGAAGTAAATAAAAGCTATAATACCATAATCAACCAATTAATATACCTGATCAACACAATTACTATAAATATCAAAATAGACAACCAAGACATGCAGGTATATCAACAAATTATTAACCTGCTAGCTGCTACTGTCGAGATCTAAAATGTTATCAAATCCATATAGATTAATAACAAAAATTAGATATCAAGATGCAATTCTATATTCCAAATTTTGGGAAGAGAAAAATAATAAGATAACTGATAAACAAAAATCTGATGCTATTGAACTTGCTTTGAAATTAACTCCCCTTAAAAAACTAATTTATACCCAAATTATGATCAATAACAATGCGTATCACACACCACTTTTTCTTAGCAAAATTAATTCCTCCCACTCCCCTTATTGTACCATACGCCAAAACAGTGTTGCTGACACCCTTCATATTTTTTGGAGCTGTAAAAATGTTTACATGCTGTGGTGTTCGTTAAGAACCAAGTTAGAAAAAAAGGGATACACCAAATCTACCCTGTCATGGGAAATGGCAATTTTACATATATTCCCTAATAATGTCTCATACGAAAATAAACACATCATAGTCACATTGTGTGCAATGATCAAATCATAAAAAGCCCAAAATTGGTTAGATAGTAGTAAAATCACATGGGAAGAATTTAAAGGAATGGCTATAAAATACTTATTAGCCAGCAAATTAATTACAAGAAGCCAAAAAAAAACTATCTTACTATCAGAAACATTGGAAAATGCTTTTAGAAATCCTAGGACAAAATTGATTTATGACCAAGGAACTTCACCATCAATATTACTTTACATAATTAAGGGAAACTAAAGGCAATTATTATAGAAATACCCACAATAACAGTGTACAGGTCATGGCAAACACATATAAGATGAACATTAAGGAGACATCAATGTATATATTGTACATAGTTAGTGCAAGACAGAATGTTTATTTAGGTAGACTAGAATATCTGGTTGCAATGTTTTAATGTCACATTTTCAATATGCTGTTTACTATCGTTATGTAAATGTCTGTTTTACAGCTCATTAAGAGCAGCTTGATTATTAGACAATTCTGTTTAATTGTTACACTAACATTGATGATTTATGTTATGTATATCGTATTTGGATGACAGAAACCTGATATTCCAAGTAGCTTGTATGTATATTTTCTGTCATTCTTTTCTTGTATTTAAATAGAAGTGAAATGCAATAAAAATTATATTTGAAAAAATAAATAATGTGGTGTGGGCTGCAGTGATGGAGCACAGTACCACATTAAATATAATGTGGTGTGGGCTGCAGTGCTGCCCAGTAACATGTTGAATGATGGGTAAAAGCTCAGCATAAGCGATGCATATGCATGAGACTTTCATGCACAAAGGTGTAAGATATATTGGCAGACTGAATTTGATGTATTGGGCTTTGTAAAAAGATCAGGCAAGAATGGATGTTTTGTAAGCAAATGTCATAGTCTGGCTAGACCATTATGAGAGTTAGCATGCACTGGGAGTAACAGCACAGATTAGGATAAGAACCTGGGCAGTAGTTTCACAGAAGCAGTTTACTGTTCATATCTATACAGCTTTGTTTCAGAAATATTCCTACTGGCTAAAGTTCTGTTTTATTGCATTTGGTACTTGTACCAAAATGCATGACAGTTATTAGATAGGTTGTTTTTCTAATATAGTGCCTGGACTGTGTTGTGCTGGTTATGCTCAGAAAGGAAAAGCCAAATCTGTCTAGTTTATTCATAGCACAAGAACAACCGAAAGGTTCACACTTTGAAAGATAAAAAAATAAGAATGGTAACCAACTTTAATGATTTCAGTCAATAATTACACAACTTTTCACATTATAGATGTGACAATATCATGCTTCTAAAATTACACCTTTACTGATTTGTTAACTAAACAGCCAGCAAGCTAGGAAATAAGTCACAGCACTGCAGCATGAAGTGACCGCGATCTTGTGCTGCCACTGTAAACTTCGGGGCACTGAGTTTCTTTTAGTTCCAAGAGAGGCTAATTGATCAATGAGCTAAAAGGAATCATGGAGCTCAGCAGTAAAGAAAAAACATATATAACATATATAAGACGCTGGAATCTCTGTAATGTCATAAAAACATGAGAAACAGGAATGGATTTCTTTTATTTAGAATTTTTGGGGGTGCATTTCCTCAGGCAGGTTTCATTACACCAACCCACTTTGTCCTAACAAAATGAAAGCACTTTTTCAATTAAAGGAGGAGGGAGAATAAGCACAAAGGGTAACAAGTAAATTAGGAATATACCTGATGGTAAATATATGTTGTATGCAAGATAAAGATCTATTTCCAAGCACAAAACTACATACCCTGTTGCATTATTTAGAGCCTGGGCTTAATATTTATATCTAGTAACAGGACAGTCTCTGTCTTCTTTCACATTTTAGATCACTTCTTCAAATAAAGGTGCTGTTTTTACAGCCTTAGTTACAAAGATCACTGAACAGGTAATGTAATACGTCTTAAGTATTTTAAGGTATAAGTTACCATCTCCTTCCCTTATGTAAATTTTAATATATTTTGTGTCAGAAGAAATATGTCAAAGGATGTCCAGTATAAAAAGATTTGCATGTCATATTTTAAGGAGGTGCAAGGCAGTCAGTATGTTCTAATAACTATTCTTATATTGCTATATTTACCAGGCAACTAGTGTTTTGAAAGTTTTTCCAGATAGTACTGTAGACTGCTCGCATGCAGGTTATGCTGGGCTAAAAGCTAATAATATAACACATTCTAAAAAGTAAAAATTCAACAGCAATTATGCATCAAACAACTTAATTATCAGTGACATGAAGAATATTTCAAGAATTTATGCTTAACACAGCATCATGATAAAACCCAAGGACAAAGGACAAGACTCTCCTGCCCATGAAAGTGAATTGCACTACTGGAATGTAATCCCTATCTGACTTCTAAGTGTTGCAAAATGGGTATTAATTAACAGTGATATTATAAATGCAATTTTGTCAAAATGTGGTGGCTGATCAAGTGACATTTCTCTGCTAGATAAATGCAGAATGTTATACTGAACTTGTCTTTGTAATATGTTTATTACACTGTCTTAAAAATATTATCTGAATTGATTTCAAGATGGTTGTGACAATGTGACCTGGGTCATGATCAGAATGGTCCCCTCATCTCATGTGCAACAAATAAAACATAAGACAGTACTTTAGTTCTTGCTTTTATAACATTCATAATGCTGGGAGAAATGTCAATAAAATAAGTTATGGTGTATAATTAGCAATCTGTCACGAGTTCCCCTGCAAAAGGTTAAGTGTGTGTGTTTGGTCAACAGTTGTTTAGATGACTGTTCATGATCAACTAAGCAGCTGGCTAATGGATGTCTGAGATCACACAATTCCTGGGGATGGATAATATGCCCTTACCCTGTGTTTGTACATTTTCAAAGTTAGTATCATATACGTACTGTATAGATATATATATATATATATATATATATATATATATATATATATATATATATATATATATATATATATATATATGTATATATATGTATATGAGTCCATGTCAAATGGATGAAAGTGCACTTCACTGAAGACCACATTGCTGAGATGACTCTGCCGACAGGATGAATACCCAACAACGATAAGTCAATGTATTATGGAATGGGATACATTCCTGTTTCCGTAATACACTCAAAAACCACATCACAACATGTATAGTAGGGGGGCAAGCACCCTTGCACCCCCTCATGTGGGGGGCTGCACCCCTCCTACTTAAATATACCAACTCTGAGATCACACTACAGTGGGGAATGTGACTAACTCCCAGTCTGCACTACTTACTGTTGTCGGGGATTCGTCCTGTCAGCAGAGTCATCTCGGCGATGTGGTCTTCATTGAAGTGCACTTTTCTGACAGGGACCCATATATATATATATATATATATATATATATATATATATATATATATATATATATATATAAAGTGTCTATATAAAACATTAGTGGGGGGCCTTGCCCTCCCTACAAAAAAATTATGTTTTATATATATTTTAATTTTAAATTTTGCATGTACTGAGGTGGTTTCTTGGAGCTTGCATAGTCATGTGTCTACAGTGGTGGGGAAAGTTGGAATTAGATGGCAAATTAGTCTAGTGCACTGTTTGTACTTTGCTAATGCCCACCCACATGCTGTACCCCTATATCTACATGTTTATGTAACAACACTGATTTAGTGTGTGTGTGGAGTTTTTTTCTCAATGGCTGTGTAACAATGAAGTTAGTATATTAAGTAAGGAGGATGGGGGGGATCAATGGCCCTCAGATATGGAGGGTGTAGGGAGCTGTTTATGAAAATTTAGATGAAATGTGATTCAATTAAATGTGTTTTACATTCATTTTTAGATATTTTCTGATTAGATAAAGAATTCTATATTAAAAGTATGAGCTCCCTGCAAAAGTCAAGTGTATGTTTGTTTGACAGGTGTCTGAGGTGACACAATTTCCAGGTTTGGGGAATATGCCCTTACCTTGTGTTTGTGTGATCTCAGCGTTAGTATATATGATTAGCTGGTGGAAGGGTAATAATTAGATTTATTTGCTTTAATTTTGCATGCATTGAGACTGTGTCTATGGTGACATTTTTACATTAAGATTTTGCATTTTGACATTAGATGTATTTGATCTGTAGTGCTGCCCCCAGTAAGCTTCTGAGCCCCCAAGCCTTTCTGTGTTGGAGGGAAGCCTCCTAGCTTAATTTTGTTTCTTAGAACTAGCCAGCACTCAAATCTGTTTCTTTGAGCTCAGCACTTGTTCAGAACTCATTGTAAGCACTTAATAAGCTACAAATTACTACAGCACTCAACAGTCGTCACTTGTCTAGAGGAAAACAGTTTTTAGTACTTAATAAATAAGCACCTATCCAGGCATGTCTAAGGGACAGCTCCCGGTATTTTCTCATGTCTACCCGATGAATCTGGGCATCTTGGGTCAATGCAGAAATTGTCTCATGTACACAGACAACCCTCCCCTCCTACCACCCAACACTACAACCTGTGAGAGATGCACTTATATAGCCAAACTGGAAGCAAAGCTCTCTTCACCCAAGACTGGACTAGCCAGTCAAGAGGAGAAGGTAAACACTTCCACCACATCACACTCATCACATAGTCCCTTAAAACCTACACCACCAAAACACACACATAGAAACACAAAACACACACCTACATTCACAGAGACTCCCAATAAAAATCTACCCAAGCAACAGGGACCTCCAAAGCAGAAACGCAAGCAACCTCCACCCCCCCAACACAACCCAAATGACGCATAGCCCACAAACTCAGTGTGCCACTCAACCACAGCTCATAAGGCATAACAAACGTACCCAACACTCTAGTCATAGGTGACTCTATAGTCGGGCACACTGATGTTCCACTCACCAGGCTAAACAAAGAGAAAGTTACTGTCAGCTTCCTGTCAGGTGCCAGGATCCACCACATAATGCACGCACTCAAGTCACTCCACAACAAGTACAAATATGACTCTGTTATTGTCCATGTTGGTATGAATGACCTGAGATGTACCTCCCTGGACTACATGAAAAGAGACATGGAGGAGCTGTCCGATCTTGTAGCCCAGGCAGGTATGACCCTAGCCCTGGGTAGCATCCTGCCATCACCCAGAATGATACCACAGTACAAGGACAAAATGATTGATTTCAACAATTGGCTAAGCTTCTGGTGGCATTCTAAGGGGATCCAGTATCTGTCTGCCTGGGATGACATGATCGACAAACCACAATGTTTGCGAGAGATGGCCTGCACCTGTCGCCCTTGGGATTCCAGATACTGGCTAAGGCTCTTGACACCCCCTATAGTGCCTTTTTAGGCAAGGTTCAAATGACAAATTCTCCACCATTTCAGGTAAAAGCAAGCAAAATCTAAGGGTAATGCTACTTAATCCTAGAAGTCTAAACCTCAAAAGGCACTCACTCGAGGCACTCCTTAAAATGGAGAACATCGACATCTGTGCAGTGACAGAGACCTGGTTCAAAGCTCCAGAGAGCACCCCTGCATTACCAGGCTATAATTCATACCATACCTTTCGGCCACCTAACCTGGACCGAAACACTAAAGGCAGAGGCGTGTCCATATTCATTAAGGATATCCACACCTCCAGGTTAGTTGCTCAGCATAATGCATCTGAGATTATCCAAGTGCAACTAACTCTGGGCAAGACCGAAATCCAAATTGTAGCTTGCTACAGATCCCCCACCATGCCCCAGGATTCCCACTCCTCATTTCTTCATTCACTGGAAAATATTAGGGTACAACCTAACACCCTAATAATGGGCGATTTCAACTACCCCACTATTAACTGGGAAAACTACTCATGTACCAACTCTTGTGCTCAATGTTTTCTGGAATTCATAAATTCCAACGCCTTGGATCAACTTATCCGCACCCCCACCAGGGGCATCAATATCCTACACTGGTCATTACCAACATGGGCAACTGGTGTTCGACACCAGAGGTCAAGTCCTCGTTGGTCAGATCTGACCACAAGCTAATCACCCTAGACATCCACATCCCACCCCCACCCCCCCATTAGGGAAACCACCGTAATAAATTTCTCCAAAGCCAACTTCATGCTAATTAAGACAGAAGTGGCAAACTTCACAACACCCATACTAAAGGACAATACAGGTACGACTGCTGAATCCTATACAAATGCACTTTATAAGCACTTACAGGAGTGCATGGATCATGCAATCCCTAACAGAACCAAGATGCTGTCCTCCAAAAAAAGGAAGCCAATCTGGTGGTCCCCTGCCATAAACAAACTCTACAACAGAAGAAAGAAACTGTTGCAAAAAAGAGTAAAATCCCATGATTGGAGGAACTCCGTGGTCAGCCTCAGTAAGAAGCTGTGATCCCTTATAAAATCCTTCAAAGCTAGTTATGAAAACAAAGTCACCACTGATTCTAAAGACAACCACAAAGCATTCTATAGCTATGTCAAGAATCTCAAAGACAACACTCAGATCTGCTCTGAGTTACAGTACAATGGCACTAAATATACAGAACTAACTGATATTGCCAACATCCTGGTGGATAGGTTCAGTGCTAACTTTGCCCCTCTCTCACCCCCTAAAGGACTCATCTATATACTGGAAGAATGCAACGTTCCTGTAATCATGGCTGCATAGGTAAAAAACACACTCTCCAAAGCCAAGAACACAGCATCCATGGGACCTGACAACATCCCAGGCTGTGTTCTACATGAACTACAGAATGAACTGGCACCCCAGCTAAGTACCATGTTCAATCATAGCCTCACCTCAGGCTTTGTGCCCACTGAATGGCACACAGCAACAGTTGTCCCACTCCACAAAGGGGGAGCCACCATGGACCCAAGAAACTACTGCTCCATTAGCCTGACAAGCTTGGTCTGCAAAACTATGCAACATATCATCATGGAACTTATAAACAATGACATTGGTAATCTCCAGACTCTGGACCCTTACCCAGTTCGGGTTTGTAAAAGGCAGAGCATGTCTCCTAAACCTGATAGACTTCTTTGAAGTGGTCACAAAAGCCATAGATGAGGGTAATGTGGTTCACACAGCCTATCTAGATCTCACCAAGGCTTTTGACACCATCCCCCACTCTGGAATTATAGATAAACTCACTAAACTAGGTATAAATCCCTATGTCACAAGATGGGTTGCCAACTGGCTCACTGACACAACTCACACTGTGAAAGTAACAGACTCTAAATCCAACTTCAGACCAGTGACAAGTGGAGTACCACAGGGTTCAGTCCTGGGTCCTCTCCTGTTTGGTATTTACTTATCTGAAGTTCAGGCTAACACAGAAGGTCTTTGGCTAACAAAGTTCACAGATGACTGCAAACTAGGAGCCATAATCAAAACTCCTAATGATGTGGACATCCTACAAAAGGGCCTCACTGAGACAGGTGCCTGGTGTCAAAGCCATGGCCTCAAGCTCAATGTCAAAAAGTGCATTGTCATCCCTTTTGGTAAAAACTCTGTACCCATGAACTACCACATAGGCGGTAGTCTACTTAACACCGAAAGTGTGAAAAGAGACCTTGGTACATAGGTGGACAGTAGTCTCTCCTTTGATAATCACATCACCACAGTAGTCAGGAAGTCCTTCTACATGGCACACCTCATCATAAAAAGGTTCTCATCCAGGAAAAAAGAGGTCATTGTCCCCCTCTACTCATCACTCATTAGATCCATTGTAGAGTACAATGTCCCTTTTGGTATGTACCTCACAAGACATCTACAACAATGGAAAGGCCAAAGAAATACCTCACAAAGAGGATTACCTGCCTCAAAGAGATGGCCTACGCAGACCATCTCAAAAAACTCCAGCTTTACTCTGTCGCATATCGCCTACTCAGAGGGGATCTCTGTCTAACTTACAAAGCTATGTCAAACCCAGAGCTGTTGGACATGCTCCACTTAAATAAATCTCAATCCCTCTGAGCAACACACTCTAGGGACCAAAACCTTGTCACCACAATAAACAGAACATGCTGGAGGGATAGATTCCTGTCCCAGAGACTTCCCATACTCTGGAACAAACTACCTATCTATATCAAACAAAGCTCCTCATTAACACTCTTTAAGAAAAATCTTGATGATTGGATGGGAGATAGGAAATTCACCCCGGGGATCACTTTTGTAGCTCTGCTTGACAGGGGCACAGGAAAATAATTTTCTTGGGTGGCAAAAGCCAGGGTACCATTTGACTAGTACCTACCTATGAACCTATAAGCTCTGTGGCACATGCGATAAATACATAGCACTATAGTAAATCCAATTAAATAGATAGGAGTTTGAATCTCAATACTGTTAACTTTAATGCTGTGTGTGTATATACATATATATATATATATATATATATATATATATATATATATATATATATATACACACACACACACATATATATATATATATATATATATATATATATACATATATATACACATATATAGATATATATATATATATATATATATATATATAGATATATGTGTGTGTGTGTGTGTGTGTGTGTGTGTGAACCATATCCCTTGTGGCTGTCGTTTTGGTGGTTATACCATTTTGAGGCCTGTTGACCTCCCCATTGAATTACTTTACATGGCCTGTTGATGTCATCCACCTTAGATGCACCATTTTACACTCTCCAGGCCATACCACTCAGCTGTACAGATATGACAGAATGTCCATATGTTTGCCTCATATATGTGGTCTGTGTCTCATAAAAATGGTGTTTTCTGTCAAATCATTGCCAAATCATTGAAAGTTGAAGTCAGAAATAATGAGACATTTGAGCTTCACATGTCATACCCTTCAGAAAAGTCATGCTGACGTAAAATCTGTTACCCTAGTAGTTTTTTTATGTTTGTAAGAGCAATATGACAAAAGTGTCCCTATTTTTGGAACTGTACCCCCCCCCCATTAATGAAGGCTTTGTGAGATTACTTTCTCTAAGAAGCTGTGAGGTATCTCCCAGGCATATAATCTCTGTGGCACATGCAATAAATACATAGCACTGTTGTACAAATGACTAGATAGGTAGGGGTTCTAAGGTCAATACTACCAACTGTGTGCGTGTATATGCTTGTGTATGCATATCCCCTGTAGCAGTGTGGCTGTCTTGTATGTTGATGCTTATACCATTTTGTGTGTCTGTTCCACCCTGTTACCTCTCCCATTGCCAACCTATTCAGGGCCTACAGATGTGATCCACCTTAGAAGCATAGTTACACATTTTCAGATACATTTTGAAATAAACATGTTGAAAATATCTATCATTATTCTCTAACGTTGGTCTTTAATGAGATGCGCAAATTTGCCAGAGAACCACAATGTTATGAGAAACAGAAAAAAATATGTGGCAAGCAGGACATTCAGCAGAAATTTGTAGAGGTGAGAGGTATGGCTACCATCTGTCCCATCGTGCAGGTTGCAATCCATGTTTGGCAGGTGTGTCCTGTGACAACGACCCAAACAATACAGAGGTCCCCAGAGTGTAGGACAACAAACATTTCAAAAGATTGTCAACTAGTTGCATAAAGCAGTTATTTCACATCAGAAGCACCTTAATGTCATGAGAAATAACAGAAGCTAAGTTAATGTGACACAAAGAAGCTATCATATTAGCAAACTAAGGGAAGTCCTGTCTGTTGCACTTGCCGTGGGTATGGTATATCCTGCCAACTAGCACAATACTACAAGACATGTCCCACAGTCCACATTTGATAAAGCAGCAACCCCACTCTGTGTTGCCTTTGTGTGTGCAATATGTAGACATGTGCAGGCCCTGTGAGTAGCTGCTGCCCCTAATGACCCTCATGTATCTGGGCATGAATGCTGCCACCACCTACATATGTAGGCACTGACTAAGGCTGTAGCAACTGTAAGTGGTGTGCTGTCTGTCAGTGACCCACAAACTGCTGTTAACACATGGCCCCACTATTTCACACATTAATGGCAACCTCATAAATACACAAACTGCGTTGACAGACCTAGGTACTCAGGATGATTACACTATCACATTTAGGCAACAAGTAGTGGCAGTGGTCAGAAAAGGTTTGTACCTGGTTCACCACATAGGTAAAGGGATTGCATCCAGACAAAAGGTGGACATTACCTCTGTACAGTCCTCAGTCAGTACAACAATACATTATCAGCATGGCTGGTCTGGTATGTGCCTATGCAGACATCTGCAGCAACTGGAAAGTCTATGTTAACACCCACAAAGGTTATTCATGGCCTTCAACACCTGTTCCATACAGACAGCCTCAAATCTTTACAGCCCCACTCAGTATCAGACAGGTTGTCAACAGGTGGGCTACAGCATGCCTAGATGGCAGTGTTGTGCTCAGTCCTTCAACAGCTGCCCCATGTATGTGAGTATAACTCTGTGCACATTACAGGCATGACAGACCTAAATCACATAGGAGACGGAAAAAAACTTGCTGGAGAGACAGGTTTGTCTCCCTGAGGCTGCCCTGTCTCAGGAATGCACTCCCCAAACATGTCAAACACAATACCATGCAGACCCTCATCAACTGCATCAAGGTTGATTAGATGGGAAAAAAATATCTGTCCCAGGGGTCCAACTTGTGTTCAGCAATGCCAGGGGCAACAGGTGCTGATCAATGATTTTGTTAGGGATAAAGTAATGGCTAGGCTTTTAAGGGACCCAGGGACAGTACTCAAGTAACTTCCTCAGGACCTATGAACCGGTGATCATACAGAACTCCCAGGTGAGATGTATCTAGAGTAGCATGCTGTGTCAAGAGGTATGCATGCAAGGTTACACTGTCTGCCTACATTGTCCCTCCCGCACTGTTCTATGCATACACACCTAGGTAAACATGCACATATACAGCCATACCTTGCCGATAAAAAGGTCTCTGTGTTGCCACTTTGCCATTCTGCACTCCCGTAATGGCAGCAGCTCACCATAACTTAGTCATACAGACACCTGGAATGGAACCAGAATAAAGTCTGTGAGACAATGATCAGTCAGCAATACTAACTGCAATAAATCATCCTGGCAAAAAGTTACATAAACTTTGATGTGTACGCATGAAAATTGCCAGCAGACACACTTTATAGGGCATAACACTACTACACTATAAACTACCATTAACTGTACTATATCCACTCTGTGTATCAGACACATATTAGCATGTCCCTGTATGTGTTTGTTTTGGATAACAGGGATGTGGCACAGGTATCATCACATGCACCAGGTGTGGTGTGGGGTTGCCAGGAGCATAGGCTGTGCCATACAGTTGACATCATGTGTGTGTGTCTGGAGGGGTGCTGGTCAGCTGGGCGATAGAGAAGAGCTGTGTGCATCTGTCGGTGACCTGCATGTGACAGTGATGTGTGTGTGTGTACATGCACACAGTCAAGCCATGTCCAAGCCCTACACGATGGTATGTTGGACAGCCGTGGACTGTACATGGCATAATATACAGTTCACCATCTCTGGCCACAAACAGGGGAACTGGCTCTGCCAGGAGTGGCACTGGCACCACCATGCTCAAGGCCAGACTTGGTACTACTTCCTGATGGTGACTGGTGTCTCCTGGGTCTGTGTCTCTCATGCGACTGACCAGGACCACATGCCCATGGCTTGCCATGTTGTGGTGTGGACAGCACCCTCCCTTCGGTAGTGCTGGTGGTACTGCCACTACAGACGTGTGACTGTCCATGGCAACATGGACTTTCAGCTAATGTTGTTACTGACTTGTGTAAAATGCCATACTTCCACCACATGTTCAAACACAGACATTGCACAGTTAAGGACTAACAATGTCTCACCTTACTGTCTAGCCACTACATCAGCAAAATGACTTAAGGCATCACCAAACTGTGGAGGGAGTCATGCATGCCAGGTGGTGTTGCATCCATGACCCTGAACAACCGTCTGGTGTACCATTCACAATGTACCTGTGCCTCCATGATGGACTGAAACATGTGTCAGGTGATGTGCTGTGACACCTCTGACAGGGGCTGGATGGGCATCAGTCCTCCTTCAAGAACCCCTGTCAATCTGCTTGTGTGGGAACTCACCAGCTCTCTGGCTATGGCTAGTGTCTACAGTCACAGATGCCATAGTCACCACACTACCCTGTTTGATGCTACAACCCTCTGACTGCCCAATATCTGTGGCTGCTGGGGACTGGGTATGTGTGGGCATACTGACTGTGTGCAGAGACATTGGGGGTGGAAGTAGGATGTCAACCAGTGGGACAGATTTAGCCCCCAACAACCCACACCTGTGCCTCACAATGGCCACCATCATCATCAGAGTCTGATTAGACACTGACATCAGGTTGTGAGGGGGACACACTCCAACCCCCATGGTCAGCTTTGAGTGGAAGACAACATGACTACATTAATTCCTGCACTATAATGTTTGCTGCTCCACACACACACACACACACACACACACACACACACACACACACACACACACACACACACACAAATGCACACGTAAGGTGCCACAAAGGCATTATACAGACCACACCTTCTGACTGATGCCATGCACAACACACAATCAGACCACAACAGACACACTCTGGACAGGCCCTCAACAACATGCAGTGCAGCTGCATCCAGTTAATGTTACTAGTACTATACACCTGTAAGATACGTGACAAGTTTGAGTATGTGATGGACCTCCACCTAACATACAGTGTACCCATGTACACAATAGTAATGCACTCCTGTATAGCACAGTGGCTACACCTATACAAAACTATGTGCTAATATGTTACAGCACCTGCAAATATGCTACTGTGATTACCAATGTGATGCACAGCAATCAACCCCACCACAAGTGAACATGCACGTATTGCAATATGGCTAAGTTTAACAGCTGTGTGCATGGCAAACTGGCAGCCCTTAACTAACGTAATGTATAGGTGAGCCATAACATGACAGTTCCACACTCACCGGCTACAGGTTGATGTTCCCCAGCCACACCAGAAGTACGTATGGATGTGTGGGGGAGAGGAATTGTCAACACACACACATGGCATTGGTACAGGATAATATGTGCATTTATCAACACGTACAGTACAAGCTGTGATACTACTCAAATTGCTGACATTCACAATATGGGTGCACATGTGTGCATTACAAAACTGCACCCACAAATGAGATTGACCTGACATATGCATACAGGTATGCAGAGGCTGTCACTATGAATGCATCGAAAATTGCAGCAGTCTCAGCTTCTGAGAAGGGTGGTTTGCATCATCTGTACATCCCACCTGAGAGACATGAGCATAGGAACACATCACAGGACTGCACACATTGCTCACCATCATGTACAAACCCTGCACATCACCTTTTGCCAGCACTATCCACCACTAACCCCCACATCATACTCCCACTATCTATCAGCACAGTTTGTCTGTGGGTATCGGCAACATAGTGGCAATACAGCATGAGTTTCCCCCCCAGATCTTGATGTTTCATGCTACTTGTCGCATGTGCTATGAGGTGTTGCAATGCTGTTGCACCTTTTACTGCTTGTGCATAGCCTGTCTATATGGTCTGCTGTGGTGTCAGTCTCTTACTGTATTAGTAATCACCTGGTCTGTAGGCCCACCCCTCAGGTCTCCCTGGGCCTTCCTCCCTCAGATTCTGGACTATATGGCTGGACAATGTCCTACAGATTCCCCATCCAGTGTGGTTGATATGGGTGTCCTGGCACTGTATAGCACATGTACATGGATGGACAACCATCTACTAAAACCACAAAGGAACACACTGTGTGAGAGATGTAATGACAGTAGCAACCTGCAGTCCATGATCTCTGCCTGTCAAGGCCACATATCTGTCTCCAAACAGGTTGTCAGCACAAGCAGTACACCTCACAAACCACCCATACCTACACAACACACATAAACATCTGCAGTGGTCCTCAACATACACATCCACAAACAAAGTGAATCTCTGAGGCAAAGCCACACATGAATGCCACAGGAGTACACAGCACATACCACACATGGCCACACACCTGTGTCCCACAGCCATGCAGGTGTCAGCCCATGTCAACATGTTACGCATAGGGGACTCCAGTGGAGACACACTAGTGTGCCTCTGACCTGGCTGTGTATGTGGATGGTTGCAGTTACTTGTGTGTCAGGTGACAGACTCCACCATATTGCATATGCACTGCTGTCTGTCACAAACAGGTACTGTCATGAGTCTGTCACAGTACATGTTAGTGTGCCTGACCTGACATGTGTATCCCTGGACTGTATGTAGTGAGACATGAGTGAGCACACTGGTTATGTGTTCCAGGCAGGTATGTCCTTAGAATTATGTAGCATTATGCTGTCACCCAGACCGATGATGCAATACAATCAAGGAATGATTGCCATTAACATGTGCACATTTACCCTGTGATATTCCAGGAATCCCAGTACCTGTGAATCTGGGATGACATGGTAAACAGACCATGATGCTCTACAAGAGATGGCCTCCATCTTTCTTCACGAGTCTTCATGTGTCTGGCAATGGTTCTCACTAGCTCCATAGTGACTCCATTAGTAAAAGTGGTGCCTTTATCACTACCAACATACAAGCGTCAGTGCAGCACACATTGAAGGCCATGCTGCTAAACACTATAGGTGTACACATGACTTTGCCTTTATTGCAAACAGTCCTAACCTTGGGAACTGAAAACATCTATGCAGTCACACAGACCATGCTGCAAAGCTGCAGAGAGCACCCCAGCCTTACATGGTCAACCATCCTATCATACATGCAGAAGCCAATGTGTAGCTGGTAATGCCATGGGACATTGGGTTTCCATATATATATATATATATATATATATATATATATATATATATATATATCTCTATGAGACAAATACACACCACCATGCTGTACAGGCAGTAAGAATCAGAGGGGACACTGCAGGGGCAGTTCACTATTGCCAGCACAAACCTATTTAAATCACAGATAGCTACTGACCACCACATGTGACCAGAAAGCCCATTCTGCATATATGGACCTCATCAACTGTATTAGGTGTCGGGTCTGTACCCTTATCCTGGGTCATTTGAATGAATCTAACAGATATTGTAAGATGTACTCATGCCAGCACACAAATGGCCAGGAAACCATCAACAGTGGATGTACAAATACCTTGGTGTGGCCAGGGGCTACCCCCACTTGAGGTGAAGGTGTATTGCAGTTGATGTTACACAACATGGGTTATCACTGCAGCAACCATACAGTGTCATCCTCTGTGGCAAAGCAACTATCATGGAGCCATGTTTGCAGTTATCATCTCCTACAATACCCATCTAACTAGCATCAGCCATACATACACCTCCAAAGTGAAATACTTCCTCCCGGGGGTCTACACAGCCTCACAGCCCCCAACCCCTCACTAAGAACTGGCACCAATATCCACACATACACACAAGTGCTATATGTGCAACCAATATCCACACATACACACAAGTGCTATATGTGTATTTGTATAGACGCATGTAGACAGGTATACCTGATAGGCCTACATCATCCTCTGCAAGGATATTTACACATGTCTGGTGGGCATGTGCAATATGTACTGTCCATAACAGGGATGACATACCGCTGTCTGAGACAAAGTAGGGGCAGGTGTCCATTTTATTGCAATGTCTCCTTAGCATGTACATAAGAATGGGATCAGTCCTGCAGACCTGCACAACAAACACAGAGCATACATTGTCTGCATCCACTACAGACAGTCATCTCCCCTACTGCACCTATGTCTGCAGCAGCACAGAAAGCACCTGCAGCTGCTCACTTTTGGTGCTCCAGGACACTAGCTATACCAGTGCTGTTGGTATAGCACACTGGATGCCTGACAGAGTGAGTGTAGGCTTCACCCCTGTCTTTCCCATCAGTACATCAGGATATCCACAGTATCTCCCGTCTCCTATATGTTGGGAACAGGTCACCACTGCCATGTGATAGTCATGGTATACATCTGCCATGGGAGCCTATCACATCAGAGGATGCATCCTACATGACCCCAAGCATAACCTTGCAACACCATAAGGAACTGTATTCAAAGGAAGACTGATTATCACCTTTGTCCTATCCGTTTGATCGACTACCACTGTCATCCCTTTAGACTAAGGTGAGTTGAACCCACTCAGTCACATGATAGAACCAGCAGCGTAACTAGGCTGTTCTGTAAGGCCATAGCACAGTTTATAGTGAACCCCATTAACAAGGACACTGGTGACCTGCACACACTCCATTACACACACTTAGGCTTTGTCAAGGAAGAGTTCATGCCTGTTACACTCCACTGAACTCTATGACACAGTCACCAAAGCCATGGAAGGGGGCTTGACAGTGCAAACTGCCTACCTTATACTGGACAAACTCTGTGACAGTATAACCCATGTGATTATTATAGATATAACACTCCCAAGTATGCATCACACCATATGTTACCATAGGGGTAGCACACCATTGCGCTGACACGACCCACCTATTCCATATAGGGGAATCCACCTCAAGTGGTTGACCCATAACTAGGTGTGTAAACTGTTGTTCTATGTTTGGGCCTCTGTTATGTGTGATATACACATCTGCGGTACATGTAACAGCCATTAGGCTATGTCCAACCATGTCTGCAGATGACTACATGCTGTGTGCCATCACTGGATTCCCTAGTGATGTGGACATCTATGTAGGAGGGTCTCACACAGATACATGACTGTTGCCAGACCTATGACCTCAGGCCGCATACCAGGATATGCAGTGTGAACCCCTTTGGGGAGAGTGATGTCCCCACATATTATCACAGTACTAACAGCATCCTAGGCATGCAATCAGTCATGAGGGAGCTGTGGACACAGGTCTTTGGTAACATAACATTTCAACACAATGTTGCTTCCATTGTAAGGTAAACCTTCTACATGGCCCATGTCATACATAAGGGTATGGGGTATAAACATCACCATATTCCCCCCAATGAGGACCATTAACATGTATAATTCCCTGTTCATCATTCACATCACACAGCACATGCAGCAGCTGAGGATATCACAGAATTTCCCCACCAGGGAATACCAGGGCATCAAACATCTACCATACACTGATAGGCTATAAGGCCAACTCTCTACCTGGTTTCATACATACTCCTCAGGGGTGACCTCAGTGCACATGCAAGGCAATCACAGACTCCACATTGCTGGGACTGCTGCATGAGTGCAACTCATGCTTTACTCTAACACACACACACACACACACACACACACACACACACACACACACACACACACTCAACCTGGCATATGACACAAACTGGGCTTGTTGGGAGCTAAGATGTGTGTCCCACACAATCTCCCTGTGGTGGTATGGACACTCTATCCACATTAGGTAAGGTAGCTATTTACACATTTGCAGGTGTAACCTGGATAACTCAATGGTTAACTGTACATACACCCTTGGGATACCACCTGTGTCCCTGTTGGACTGGGGCATCAGGTGTTGCCTTGCATACACATGGGCTAACATCTGGCCTAGGGATATGGCTGCTCAGGGCCCATAGCCTAGTAACCTCATATGGTACCAGAAATACCAGATATGGCCTGTGTGCTGTAACAGACTGTGTTGTTATGTGTCCACATCCATCGCTACCATCGACTGTTGGGAGTCCCCTATGGGCAATGTTACAGTACCATGTCATCCAGCCTACATCCGACAAATAGGTGAGTGGTACTAGGTGTGCATGTGGACTTTCCAGCAACATCTATGCTACACAGTAACTGAGAGCAGTGCATATGTGGTTTAGGGTGTCCTCCTCATAGGTGTCTGACATCTGCAGTACCCAGATGTTTGTGGAACATGTACATGTGCTTGATAGATGTAGACCTACTGCCAAACAAATATAGATTTCCAGACACCAGTTGGACAATACGTGATGATTGTCCTCAGAGTTTGGGGAACATGTCTGTGACATGCCAGACCCCTGAGAATACATTGTATCCTCAGTATGTACACACTGTTGCTGAGGCAGAGCCAATGTCCCTCCACTACTAGTACCTATAACCTGCTGTCTTGCTGCAGGTGTTCACCAGGTATGCTAGCCATTGGTGTCAGGCAAAGAGATACAGGTGTGGAGTACACAGTGGCTTAGCCAGAGTACATCAGGAATGGTCAGGGACACCTGGACAATCTTTGCACTAAGCCTGCATGACATTCACAGCTGTATCCACCAGTACTTACTGTCAGTATTGTACAACAGACAATCCAATAGTAGTCATATGTGAGATGACCACTGCCGGGCTGACTCAGGGGCCACAGCCGTGATCTATGTCACAGAAGACAGAGCTATACAGGATGGCCATAGGTGCTGGACAGCAGACTAACAGCAACATGTCAGTCCAGAAAATGTTGTTGAAACCTACTGTTGAAATTCCAATTTCCCATGACTGCATCCCCCATCTGTATTCCATTACATTCTTAATTATATGACATACCTGGTATAGTACTGTACTCCTTTATGAGAAGTAATCCACTTGTAGTCTCCTAGAGAATCACAGTCTGTCTTCTTGAAGAAAGTGTCAGACCTGTTTACCATAGACAGCAGATTGCCTTTTATAAGTAATGCTTATGAACAGCTGATTGCCTGTGCACCAGTCTGTGACACCCACTTGCTAATTGCATCCAGGACAGCTGTGTTGCCTTTCCATTAGCCAATAGCATGGCAACACAGTGCTATAATTACAACCTTCATGTAGGTCTTGCCCCTTTTCCTGGCCCATGAAGAAGACATTATCGAGGTGTGGGAGCTACAGCATCACAGAGGTTAGGTAGAAATACTGTCCACTGTTTGGATTGACATATTATGTCCACAGTTTTGCATGCTATGTCTAGCCATTTATAACAGACTTTCAGATTCTGTAGCAGTGTACTGTTGAACAATATGTGTTGGGGTCAGTAAGGAGACAAGCAGATGTGAGTGTCATACATCATTTTTATCTGAATGTGCATGCTGCTGCAGTTGATGCTGGTCTATCAGCTGTGTATGTTTGTAGGGGGAGACTGTGACACATGTCCCTTTCACCTGAGCATTCCCCTCAACCTTTTATGTATGGGTGTTGTGTGGATGCCCTGTTGTAGGTGTTTAGGAGGTATTTTAGGTCCATAGCAGGTAGTTGAACATACTGCAGCATGTGTAGCAGGCCGCAGCTGCTGCATTCTGGCCAGGAGTCAGACTAGGGATTGTGAAGACAGTGGGGGACAGCAAGCTGTTACTGTCAGTGAGGAAGTGGTATCAGCTGTAGTGTCACAGCATGGCCAGGTTGAGAGTACCCCTAACAGTCCAAGCATATCTCTCAACTGTACAGACTTTCTGAGAATGCCCAGAATTTTGCATCATATTTTTGGCCTGTTCCTCTTTTTTCCTGGAAAATCACTGGGATGATCTCATTATTGAAGTCACTAAATAATGACGTACATTTGAGTTTCAGACTTCAAACCCTTCAGAAAATGTATGTTAAAACAGATCATGTTACTCTAGCAACTTTCTAAGTTCATAAGAGTAATATTAAAATCTGTCCCTATTTTTGGGCCTTTGTCCCCTCATTTTGTCGTGCTTTGTCCAGATTTTTTGCATTAAGAGGTTGAGAGGTATGAGTCCAGGGTGAAGCATGTGCCTATGGTATATATATTACTTAACAGTGCCATCCAGAGATTGGTAGGTGACATTCAGGACACATATTCATATTTGTGACATGTGTCCCACCCTGCAGGCCTTTGACGTGCTACCGTGGATGGCAGTGACTGCGGTAGCAGCAACCAGTTTTGCTGGACATTGCAGGGCTCAGTTCTTCCTATGTTGTATTGACTTGCATGTAGTTGTTGTGGCACAGACTGGACTAGGGGTGTCCAGATGTGACACATGCTAGGAATGTAACAGATAGAGCTACAGAGTCATTATTATGGAAGGTGTGTTTGTAAGACACATGTGCATGCATACACAGGATTGGCATGGAGATGTGTGTTCGAATGGGTATGATGTGTGGCACTGAGCTTTCTGTTATGATTTTGTAACCCCAATCTGCACTGCCTTGCCAGTATGTCAGCACACAGAATAGGTTTTATGACTATCCTGCCATAAGTAGGGGCACAACTGTGGACATTCAGCAACAGTCTATGCACTTGTCAACTCTACCTGATATTGTATGCCTTCCATACATCCAGCAGCATTTATTTGTCTGTGTACTGGTTCGGTGTCTACGTCAGAGGCCCACGTTCACTGTGATTTGTCTCAGCATATATAGGAGTAGTGTGTCACTGGCAATCAGGATATGTTTGTGAAAATGCTAGTCATTCACCAGTGTGAGTTGGCCTAGTGGGCTAAAGCACTATGCTGTAGTTGACAAGGTTGTGGGTTCAATAGTTGGCAGGGTTAGAAATTTTTGCTGATGTGACAGCACTGAAATGCATGATATGTTTATAAAAACACCAGTTGTTCTCCAGAACTGAGTTGGCCTAGTGTGCTAATACACTGTTGTGTAGTTCAGTGATCTGGGGTTCAAGACTTGGAGGGGGTGATTATTTTATTGATGTGGATAACACTGTCAGAATCAGATGAGGTGATTAAAGCAGTTTTAAGCAGGTTTGCACGTGGTTGCTTGACTCGATGAGATGCTAAGCAGCACATACTCATGCTTAAACTCACACTATTTCTAAAAAAAAAAAAAGAAAAAAGGGCGATAGAAAAGTGGTGAAATGAGGGCAAGCAGGAGGAAAAACAATATGAAAGGCAGGTAGGATGTGCAGGATGGATGTAGAAAAAGACCATAGTTATCCATTTCTTCTACAGCAACAGCTGTGCATGTTATGGACTATTTGGAATTTGGAGCCTCACATCCCACAGGGCGTGGTGTGGG
Organism: Protopterus annectens; assembly: GCF_019279795.1. NCBI lineage: Eukaryota > Metazoa > Chordata > Ceratodontiformes > Protopteridae > Protopterus > Protopterus annectens. Next base: position 1,544,182,195 of record NC_056746.1, on the reverse strand, counting down.
CAACATAACTTGGTTGATAAATTGTTGTGATGATTGACTGATGCCAATGTACATGGGGGCGAAATGGAGAGCTATGTATGGGATGAATGTTTTTTTTTTTTTTTTTGCAGGACAAGTGCCTGACATTTTTTTTTTTGTCTTTTAAGGAGAGGGTGGAATGTTGTGGAAGGGTTTTAGGTACATTTGGGGAGGTAACTTAGGTAGGAGAAGACAGTAGACAGTGGCGGTGTATGAGACATGAGGGGGGTACACACCTTGGATGGGGAGGGTGGTTGAGAATCAGAAGACTTTCTGCCCCCAGATGAAAATAATGGGACTGAGGTCCACACCCATGGGCAGTCACCACTGCCCCTTTACATCCCCAAAGGTTTCTGTGCTAGGGGCTAGCCACCAGGGCAAACCTGCCCCTCAAGGTGCCCTCTATCTGGTGCAGGCAGTCATCCAAAACCCACTGGATGAACCTGTGCACCATCCCTGGAAACTGGTTTCAGGTAACAGGGTCCTCTCTGTCCCTGCACCCGGGGGGACGGGCCCGATCCCCCGATGTGGTTCCACTCAAGGGTGGTGCGGGACCAGTGAAGGGGTTAGCTCCAGGTTGGGTCTCAGATGTGCTGGAACCCAGTGCCGTGGCCAGATGAGGCAGATCTGCTGGCATCAGCCTACCCAAATGTGTTATGGTGTTGAGGTTTATCAAAGAGTATTGGTTAGTCATGAACAAATGATTTCAATGTTAGTTATAACAACATGCATGGGTGTTCCAATTAACCCAGAACAATAGAATTGCATAGCATATGGAACACAGGCATAAATGGAATAACAGTCATTATTGTAACAGCACCCCAGTAACAGGTACAGCAAAAGGCCAACAATATGGAATTTCAGTAAAGTATGTTACAATGCAACCACTGAAATATATAACCAATAATACAACACAAGGCCCAACATTAGGTTTTGAGAACAATATATGTGTAAATGAAACCATACCCATAGTATAAGAATAATAATTTGTGATGCAGATAAGGGGTGGGGGAAACAAAAACATTCCATTAACAACTGTATACGCTATATTTTTCACAACAGTACTGCTCAATACTCTACAGGTCTGCCCTTACTTTACATCTACATGTGCCCTATAGCTTCTGTAGCATGTACATACCTCTCAAGCTGTTGACATGGAATGGTATAGGCCAAGCTGTAAAAACTATAGGTACATAACTACAGGGGACTCGTACATGTCAGGGTAACATATATGACTAACAAGGTGTACCCTGCACTGATGTTGTGTGAGTGTGCTGATGGCATACTTCAAATGGAGATAATATCTGTGTCCAAGGTTGATGGCAACAGTGATCACTAGCCGTGACAGCATAACACTTGAGGGCATGCATCGGGTACAGTGCATGGAGTATATACCTATTCTGCTGTCATTTGTAGGCATGGGGTTGGACTATCGGCACACATTCATCGATGCACCAGGCATACAGCCATACCAACAGTAGAACATTTCATTTGTCTAATTCTGTTGGAATACTAGTGTACTGCCTGATGTTTTATTTAATGGAGTCTTATCAACTTGCTGAGCACTGCTGTTTACACACTAGTCCATCTGGACACAGATTATTAGTATACCCTTCATACAGCTACTACAGACATTTCTTTACCTGTAAGCCCTGTGGAGAAAATATCTGTTAACACTACATGACTTTTTCTACTAATTGTCAAGACTACTTGTTGGTTACTATAAAAACATCTTAGTACCGGTTCCTGGATTCAAACCCTGGTCTGTGTGAGCAAAAATGAACAACATATCTATTTCCTATCACACTGAGCTACTGGACCACTGCTGTGGGCTGGCTGACTTGTGCAAATAGCTCATAAGACCACAATGATAGTTGAACATACATGCATGACATTCATGCATGACAGAGATAGTAGGGGAAGTGTGTATTAATAGTTGGAATGCAGGTGGACATATTTAACCCTTAGTGAATGGGAATATGTGTGATCTGTACAGACCACATCTGGGTGCTGGGTTGCCTACCCAACCCATATACATTTGCAGATGGTATATTTGCAGTGTACAGCTATTACAGTTTTATACTTGCCTGCATCAGCATACCTACATTCTGGAATACATATAGCCAAAATGCAAAGGTTAACACAAGCTAATCCTTAGGGAAACACACTATAATGCATTGCACATTACTATTACGGTTCAGATCTTAGTGCAGAACATATACCAAATTGCATTCTATCTTGTTGTACAGCTCCACACCTACACTTTAGCATAACAGTTCTTTATCCGCCAAACTTCAGTCACTTCATGGTGTCATAGCCATATTTGCTGTGAAGCACCTGTACAATTGGACTTCTTCAATAACAGACCAGAATAAACACAACACTTGGGTGAAAGAACTTTATTGAGGGTGACATGACACAGTGATTTATTACATTCAGAATAATGATTGTAGATGTACTGTATACCCTGTAGATGATGAATGAATGTCATTTATTACCTTCACAGTTTCAGTCACAGTGTACTTTATTACAACATCCTTAGTATTAATACAGTATATACGTATGTCATTTCTACACACTATTACTACAGTATTAGCTTTTTTGCATCAATAGTAGCATGTTTGATGCCTTCATCTGTATTGTACAGTACCTGCCATTACTCACTTATAACAATGTGGGTCTAAGAACACATTTATTGCAGTACACTCAGAACAGACTATACCTACCGGCAGTAAGCAATGTACTCTTTCTTAATTATTGTATTATATATTGCATAATAGAGCTGTACTCACCACACTGTCGGCACATCCTCTCTAGCCACCATGCATGGGCTTCTAAGTTGAGAGCCCTCTCTTCTGCAGCTGTGGAGGGATAACACACCATTATGCATACCTGTATATCAGATATTCATACTACAATTTGAGAAATCACCGTTTTCTATACTTACAAACTTCTGGGTCATTCTGGACCCGAGCATCTTGGAACTATTGAGTCAAGAGCCCCCCTTCCTTCATTTTAGTTTGTCATAATGATGACTCACCTGCTCACCAGTGCAGGAGATTCCAGTGGCATTGGTGAGGTCATGTGCCAGATGGTCCCAGGCCTCAGACTTGTATTCAGAGCCCTGGTACTGGTCCTGCAGCAATCTGGCATAATGGTCTTTCACTAGGGATCCAACCATGACTCCGGACTCTAACATGCCCCAGCACTGCACCTGGACGTGCGGTCCCTCTCCAACTCCAGCCATAGCTCCTGCAGTGATAACACTCCAACAGGTTCTGGCTCTATTCCCACCTGTTCAGTTTAAATAAGGCAGTTTTCCCACCCTTTGCCACCATTGTCCACTTTTAAAAATGCTCAGTTCTGTTTAGCATCATGCAAACCCACTAAGCTGAACTGAGCAGTGCTTAAACAGGGGAATGCTTAGCAATGCTTAGTGGTGCACAAACCAGCTTAGCTGAGCTGAGGACTGCTTAAAAGTTGGGACTGCTTAGCAATACTCAGACCAGCTAAGTGGAGCTAAGCATTGCCAACTATTGCTGAGACAGGTCCTGTTTAAGCATTGCTTAGCTTGGCTTAGCAGTGCTTAGCAAAATTTAGCAAACAAGATTTTTAAATAATAACAAAAATATATACTGACATAAATTACTCATTACTGATACTTTATTATTATGTGTATTTATTTTACTTTACATGACCTCACCCTATATGCTTTAAGTACATTACCTTGGTGTATGACTGAACTGTATTGGACACGTGTTTAACTGGAGATTTTCACCTCATATGTCCAATGACACTGAGATTCTGGACTAGCTGCACTAACCTGGTTGACAAACATCAATAACTGTCAATAAAAAAATAGAAATAGAAATGCTTTCCAATGTAAAAGAGGAATGGTCTGCCCTGGTATTCGAACCATGCACCTATTGCACATGAAGCTATGATTCTAACCATTCAGCTATACATTTCTATATAGCTTTTTGTTATGTTTAAGCACTGCTGAGCAACGTGTCAAGACATGCAAACCTGCTCAGCTATGCTTAAATTTGACAAAAAATAAATAAATAAATAAATAAATAAACATAAAAGGAAAATTCACATTTGCACATTTAATTTCCATGCCGTATGGCACTCTGACAGTACAGGGGGTGTGTTATGGATGCTGTAACACACCCCCTACAGCTACATTTTCATACTGGCCAAGGACACATAGTGGGATACAGCACTTTGCAAGTGCAGGGGGGGGTGTTACAGACACTGTAACACCCCCCCGTGTGACATAAATATAACAATTATTAGTAAGTGTCCGAGGACACTTTCTTTAATTGTTTAGTGCTGTACAGCACTTTGACAATGCAGGGGGTGTGTTATGGGCACTGTAACACACCCACTGTGTGACATAAATAAAAATAATTATGAATAAATGTCTAAGGACACTTTAATTGAATCTTTTAGTGCCGTACAGCACTTTGACAGTGCAGGGGGTGTGTTACAGTATGGGTGTGCGTTACACATCTGCAGGCACTGTAACACATCAAAGTTTATTCAAACCAAAAACAAAAAGGAAAAAAAGGTAAGCGCTTTCACAACTGCTGTTGCTTCATCAGACACTACTATAAAATAACAAGCAGCTTAAATAGGTGCATTCAATTAACTGAGAAAGCCAGTCACATGATGCTATGCAAAGACAAATAAAAGGTATATTGAACTGCAAAAGGAGAAATACATTACACTAAATAATCACTAAAACCTAATAATAAAAATAATAAAAGCACATGCAAGTTAAAAGACAATATTATAAAAATATATAGCAATAAATACATATATATATATATATATATATATATATATATATATATATATATATATATATATATATATATATATATATATATATATATATATATATATATATATATATATACCTATATATACACATATATATAAAAAATACACAAACTAAACACAAACTTAATGTTAATGTTTAAGCCGTCTAGCTTTTAAAAAAGGCTTCAGGGAAGTAGTACCATTAAGGCCAGGGTATTTCTCTGCATTAAGTCTAAGGATCCATTTTTGTTCCTAGCTCTCTGTAGTATTCTCAATGTCCCCACCTCATATACTACTAGGTATATTTTGAATAACAAAAAACCTAAAGGTATGGGAACTATCAGTATGCATTACATGATTAGCTAAAGCATTCATTTCCTTACAATTAGTAATATCTCTAATGTGTTCCAGTATTCTGTCTTTCAACATCCTATTAGTTTTCCCTATATAATATACATGGCATTTTTGACAGAAAGCAAAGTATACTACATCTGTAGTCCTGCAATCTGAATACTGATGGCTAGAAATAAAAAAATTTTGAGTTGGGTGTGTATAAGTATTCTTACATAATATATATTTACAAGCAGTACATCTTCTGCAAGGAAATGTACCAATGTGTGTAGGGAAACTGAAAGTCTCAGAGACTTCCTTATTACATAGATGTTGCTTAAGAGATCTATTGTTCCTAAAGCAAAATAAAGGAACCTCACCAACTTTTTCAATTAGCCCTGGAACTTCTTGTAACAAATGCCAATGTCTCCTAATAACATGTGTGCACTGATTAACATCACTAGAAAACTGAAAAACAACCCTGAAATCATTCTTAGCTGCCAAACTGTTATCGAAATTGTGGCTATTAATATTTTCTCTAAGATAGGGTCTACATCTAGTGTCCCTCAATTTCCATGCTTCAGATATTGTTTTATTAATATCAGATAATGAATATCCCCTTTCTAAAAAATCAGACTTAATACTTTCAAGAGCTATTTCTGCTTCTTCATCACTATTGTGGAGACGCAAAGTCCTAAAAACTTGTCCCTTCAGGACATTCCTAGGGATATGCCTTGGATGCATGCTAGTTTTATGTAAAAATGTATTTCTCCTTGTAGGTTTGTGGTAGACACTACTACTCAATTGATTAAAATCAGACCTCCTGACCGTAACATCAAGAAAATTGATTTCTGTATTTGAGCTATGGTAAGTAAATCTCAGGAATTCAGTTGTGGTATGTAAATAATTAATAAATCTAGGAATATCAGAGCCATGTCCCTTCCACAACATAAAAACATCATCTACAAAGCAAACATACCATAATACTTGCCCAAGGAAAGGATTATCTATGGAAAAAATAGTCTGCTGCTCCCAGCACACGAAAGCTAGGTTGGCGTAGCTATTGGCACAAGCAGTGCCCATAGCTACGGCAACTTTCTGAAGAAAAAAATGGTCTTGAAAAACAATAACATTATTCTCGAGTATAATTTCCAGTAGGCTGCAAATCAACTGAATTTAGTAGTTGTAAGACATCTATTAACAGTAAGAAACTCTCTAACCCTTTCCACACCCCAAGAATTGGAGATACTTGTAAATAAAGATTCTATGTCCATTGTAACAAAAGTAAACTCTTCATCTCATTCGATAGTAGTCATCCTATGTCGTAGACATTCCAAAAACATCTTAGTGTCTTGTAATAAAGTATGGCAGCCTTCCAAGAAACCATGCAAATTCCCTTCTACAAAAATAGAAAGGGGTTCAGTGCACCAACCAGTGCCTGAAACAATTGGTCTCATGGGAGGAACAAACATATCTTTATGAATGTTTGGTAGGCCATAAACCCTAGGGACTACTGGTTTATAGACATTAAAATATTTGAACAATGATTCATTAATCAAGTTAGTTATTAAAGATCAAAAATTAAAAAAGATACTTTCTCAACAATTGCATTCACTATTGTTCTAGAGATACATTGATAAGTCTGTGTGTTATGTAGCAATTTCTCCATTTGTCTAATATAAAGGTCCCTGTCCAACAAAACTATACCCCCACCCTTATCAGCCTGTTTAATTTCCAAGGATTGTAAGCTTTTTAGCTCTTGAAAAGCTCTATACTTATCACTGGACAAATTACAGAATTAATAATTATTATCAGAAGACATATTCAAGTCTCTAAAAGCGATCTCACAAATGTCTAAAACCGTCTGTACTTCTGCAGGTACTGCAGGAACAAAAGTACTTGGTTGCTTATAATGTTCATTCATCTTATTAGACCCCGCTGAGTCTGTAGCAAACAAGTATTTAAGTGATAAATTCCTGCCCAGTAATCTAAGGTCTTTCAACATCTCTGCCAAGTCAGCTTTTTTGGCAGGGATGAAAGACAGACCCTTATTCAGAAGATTAAGCTGTTCATCACTCAAAGTAATGGACGAAATATTTATCACCAAACATGTAATTATGTCCTTCTCCTTTTGGGCTGTTGCACAGTTCCCTCTGAATAGTGATTCTTTTGCGCCCTTCTGTATTGCGAAGTGCTCCTTGGATGCACTTTGTATGGTAATGGGGCTTTCAATGTGAAGTCTCCTTTCTTCATTTTGTCTAAAAAAACACTGTTGTCATCTGCTGGACCCTGAGTCCGAACAACTTGTTGGAGAGGGGCGCTGGCAATGTACAGCAATGCATGATCAGTACCTTATAAAGAAGTGAACCTGGAAGCATTGCTGGAATTATCACTGGTTGGTAGAGAATTGTTCAAGCTAAGTGAAAAGTAGGAGCATTAGTATTTAAAATTGATGCTGCAATACTCGTTGATTCAGATACAGTGTCAGCTCTCTCTTCAGAGAGACCAGAAGTAGAGCCGGAACGGCTGGCAAAACGGGTCGAATGCTCTTGTGGAGCAACACTTGTAGGTCTAACACTAGAAGTACCATTTTCCTGAGATGATGTAATCACTACTTCTCTAGGCCAGGAAAAAACATTATTTTTGACAAAATCTAACTTGTCTCTATTAAGCTCATTTAACTTATCACTTTGGAGTTTCTTTTCATAAGAGATAATACTGTCCTGCAATTGTTCCATTTTGTTCAAGGTAAGATCATTAGAAAAAGTGTCAGAGATCTTTTTCTCTAAAGCAATGATCTGAGACTTCCTCTATTGGTGAAAAGAATTCAATCAAAAGTTCCATATACCTTGAACTAAATTGCAAGTTAAGCTCTTGCCATTTACGGAGCAATGCTGGATACGTATCTCCGTAGGTAGGCATGTTAAGAATCCTAAGACCACGTGGAATAATTTTAGCTTCAAGAGAGGCTTGTAGGTGCAGCCGCTGCCACTGCAGTCTTTTGCACTTGTACATCAAGTTCTCCAATTCTCTGTATAGCTGAAAAAATTCTGGTAGTCATTGTTGAGTAACAAAACTATCATCAGTGATAGTGCCAAGATCAACATTAAGTAATGGATTGACAGGAACATCCAGGATTCGTAAGAAGTGAAGATGTGGTCCAGTCAAAGAATTCTCGTTAGGTAAATCCTCCATATTATGATGCGTGCCCCTTCACCAAATAAAAATGAACAATCTAAAGATTAAAAATGGCTAGAGGTAAAAACAAGGTGCAGAAAATATATAAAGCAAAAACAGAAAACAGTTTTTCTGTTTTTGCTTTATATATTTTCTGCACCTTGTTTTTACCTCTAGCCATTTTTAATCTTCAGACTGTAACACATCCCCTAGCACTGATTCAGTAACCATGTACACAGGTCTCCTTCAATAGTGCACCTTCATGAATATGCAAGGTGTGCTGTTGAGGGGGAGCTGCAGACATGGCCATGATACACTCCGTGTATGGCTTGCACTGTTCCTACATGGAGTTTATTAAATCTGGGGGGTTATTTATTAGTATAACATTTTGTTCATCAGCAGAAATTGCATCACTTCTTCCATTTGGTTGTTCAGTCCAACCAATTATAGCTTTCTCAGTTGAAAAGAACGTCCGTTGTAATTTTTCTAACTGAAACTGTCAACCCACTGAGAATTGCCAACAGGCTCCGCTATTAGGTCTAGTGTATCTCTACCATAATCAGCCCATTCTCTATTAGTTTAGTAGCTCTACAGTTTTTCCTAGCATCTAAAGTTTTGATCTGAATCAGTTTTTCTCTAGGGCTATGAGATTGAAGGATCAGACTTCTCTACACAACCTTTATTTAGCACATGACTGCTTAACCCCCCCTCAAGCATTTCAAGGAGGCAACCACGTTTCTACCACATCTGACTCATCCCAGTTGAATCACCCAACCTATCATCTTCTGGAAGTAAGAAATACCCTAGCCTTCTCTGTATACTTTTCCCCTTTGTTCAGAATTAGTTCAGCTCATGCTCCAAAGAGTGTCTTAAAATAGTATATTTTTTGGAGGTTTCAGACCCTACCCCCTGTAGATCTCATTTGGAGTCTGCACTCTACCAAACAACCCTTCCATTCAAGGATGGAAGATAAGACTACTTTTATTTCACCAAAATGGTGTGGGTAAAGGCCAGACTAACCTGTGCCTCAATATAAATATTCCACAGGATCAGGGAAGCCTTCCTGTTTCCATATAGGCCCCTCCAGAACCACACAGACATCACCTGACATGAGGCTGTGTGAACATAATATCTCTGGCTGTTACCATACAAACTTTATCCTGCCCTTGCTCATTCAAATAACCCATGCAAACATACCTACCTACACTTTACAGTGTGACCAGATTCATTTCATTTTAACAAGTAGGTATTTATATATATATATATATATATATATATATATATATATATATATATATATATATATAAAATGCCATATTTTTGACTTCAGTAAAGAGACATTTAAAAATAAAGATTAGAAAGGTGAGGCCTTATTTCAGTGTCCTACATAACAGTTATGGTACTGACTTAAAAACAAATAAGGTGATGAGTAATAAATACATTTTAATTGCCTTGAACTAAAGAAAGCTGATCATTGTTTTCACTGAAACGTTTTTGTGAAAAAAAAAACTGAAGAAGCACATGAAAGTAAAAACAGAGAGAAATAGCTGGTTCACTCAGAGTGTTACAAGTGTGAAATTATTTCACTATTGCTTCCAGAGAGCAAGAAATTATAAAGAAATTTGAAAGGTATCAGTATGTCTTCATGGAGAGCAGAACAAGACAAATATGCCAGCAGTCTGCTATTTAGCAGTAAAATGGTTATTGCCATAAGTAGTATACATGCTAATGCACATGATACTGTTCTTGTTCCTCTCTCATATGTTGCTGGAATAAGCAAGGTACTTAATTGTTATTCAAGTCTGCAGGGTTTTTTGTACAATAGTATCAAGCTTTATATGCCCTGAAGCATATTAATACTGTTAGAAAGGCGAGACACATCACTGACCAGTAGAAAAAGATATGTACAATCAGTTGCCAGGTTAGGCAGATAAAGTTATGCATTTGGCATAAATATAGAATCACAGATTAAGCAAGTAAAGCTTTCAGAGTAATATTTCTGAATATAGCCTTTAAATCCAACATCCATATCTGTCATACATATAAATCTGTATGTTTAAACATAATTTTTAAGTTTAGTTATGGTATCACCCAAGAAGAATTACCATTTTCAAGTTTCACTGGACTACTCATATAGTTAACCCTACTTTCTGTCAAGCAGAATGCAAAACCTTCTCTTTTTTTGTAGTTCAGACATCTTACCCTAATCTGCTGTTGTCTATATTAGCTAATACATAAACCACATCAGCAGTATAATGAGTAGTCAGTGTGTTGTCCATATTCATGGTTCTCCAACTGGAACATGACCATGTATAAAAGAAAGTGACCACATAATCTCCTTCTGTTCATAACTCTCAACCTGCTGACATTGAAAAATGGAAAAAAAAACTCTTGAAAAATAGAAGCATACAGCTAAAAGTCTGAACACTTAATTAGCTACAAATTTGAATACTAAACAGCAAAAAACTCTTACCAGTTCCAGTAAGAACATTAGATACTACTCAGAAAATGAGATGCAAGATGTTTGTCTCCATTTTAAATTATTGTTGCCATTAGAATATTGGTCATGTAGTGTGCCTTTCTGTGTAGTAGTCAGCTTTAAAAGTCATACGTGATGAGGGGGATTAAAAAAAAAAATATATATATATATATATATATATATATATATATATATATATATATATATATATATATGAAGGGGTAAATCAAGCCTGAATTTAGGGGCATACCTCCAAAAATATGGACAACTGAAACCAGGCCTGAAAAATTAATGTTCCCCCAAGATAAGGACACTTCTACAGAAAAAAAATCACTATTCATTCTTGACATCCCCTGTACCTTGTCACCTGTTTCTCAGTCAGGTATTCCATTAACTATAATATTTATGTGATAATTTTCTTCCATTAATTGGCTTTTGTATTCATGGAGGGACAACAGATACTTCCCATTTTAAAATTGAGATAATGATCTTTTCTAGACTATGGGACCAAATTTGATATATACTATTGTACAGGTTAGATTCTGCAGCTCCATCTAAACCATTTCTCCATTTACAGGATTGGATTCAAAGATTCAAAAACAATCTGCATATTTCAAAAGGCATAGTTGCTTAATTTATAAGCTTCCACAGAATGTTGGAGCTTTAATGTGAAGGCTTGGGGAAGACAGTTTTGTGTGGTATGTAACACATGTAACTGGGGTGCCAATGCATGCTAGTGAGTGGCAAAAGGATAGCTTGATTCTGAAATATCACAAATCCAGCTCAGATGAAACAATGAGAGAATCATTTGGTACAGCAGATGAAAAAAATAACATTGCCCACAGGAAAAGTGGTTAGCCCACTGACATAAACTCTACAGCTGTCGTGTTCATGACTGTCCTATTCTAAATGACCAGTAGGTCACTGAATACTACTCAGCAGACTGTGTATTACTAAGGACAATCTGTGACCTTTATCAGCTTTATGGGGACCTCATGGAATGCAAGGCATATCTGTACCCTTGGGTGATAAGGTTTGTGTTGCATTAAAGATTCTAGCTGAAAGTGTTTTCTAATATCCAATAATTATCATGCATACTAAATGCATTTAGCAGTTACTGCAGATGACCAAGGTTCTGGGCTATTTCCTGTGGGTCAAGGTTTGATTCTATAAGCCTTCATTTACCTATTGTGTGACCCTGAGAAAGTCACTTAGTCCACTCAAAAACATTTAGGTTAAACAACACATATTCACAAATACACACACACACACACACACACACACACACACACACACACACACACACACACACACACACACACACACACACACTTTGTCAGAATACAATACATCAATGTGTTTGTTTTTATTCAAAAAAGATCACATTGATGATGCATTCTGTGAAATTACATTCTAAGTGAAGGGGAAGTTAGGGTCTCTTCAATTCACTTACGTAGTTATTGTATGGCATGGAGAGCATTTTCTAAGATCAAGTGACAGTGAGGTAAGTGAATTTGTCCTTTCCCCATTATTGTGCAGTCTCAGACTTAATATTTATAGTTTTGTGGGTGTAGGGGTATAGTATAATCATCAGTACTACTGACTTTGTTTAGATAAGGAAATAAGTTTTATTGAATGCAAAAGAAAATGTATAACAGCCACTTTGTAAAGTTCAGAACAACTCATTACTTGTGGCTTATAACATTCATTAAGTAGAATTAAGCACAATGTTACTATAACAAGAGTCCAAAACTTACATCCTTCTGGGGTTAAAATTGATTACCAACAGCAGGACTCCAAGTTAGTTTAGACTATTATAATTCTTTTCAATAGGACTACAGAACGTGAACCTCTTACATTCCAGTCACCAACCTCTTTATCTAGGCCAGTCTCTTTTGACTTCTCATTTATTTTATTTATTTTTATTTTATTTTACATTTGTTGACCGGGCTAGTCTAGCTGGATACATGTCCATTTTCAGTAGAGGCCCGAGGAGTTAAGCTCCAGAGTTTAAGAAGAAGTACATTTACTATATTACAAGAAAGTAAGGGAAAACAATATGCAAAGAGTACACACAAAAATGAGCCAAAAAAATTACAAGCAAGGTTATACTGTTAACAATATAAAAGATTAACAATATAAATTTTTTTTTTCTCAACTTCCTGCTGATCGCTCTTTCTGAATGTTCTGTATATATGTTTTGATAGCATGTATTCACATATATTTATATCTACTTCTGTATATATTGATGTATGTATCAATATCTGTATCAGTATATAACAGACATATGTTTTGCTGTTAATCAGTCATTTAATCATATCTTACACTTTTTGATCTCAAATAAGTTTGTTTGTCTGTCCATCACTGCTTCTTTAAGTTATTGTGAATTTACACAGTGTCTGTCCATCTTCACCTTTATCATACTCTTTTTCCTTTGCTTAAATCTTTGCCAGCATCAGTGGCTTCTTTAGTGAATCCTGTCTTTGTGGTCAGTGAACTAGAATTTTTATTTTCTTATCAGAGTTCCAGTGAATAGTTTGGATTTATTTTCATAAGTGTTGGTTGATTTCATCTTCTTGCAGTCCATGGATTTCTCAAAGATTTTTTTCCATGTCACAAGTTAGAAGCATCAGTTTTCTAGTTCTCAGCCATACTTCCAATCCAGTTCTCAGGGAAATACCTTATCACTGGGAAAGCCATAGCTTTGACTACAAGCTCTTTGCAAAAATGCAGTGTTTCTTCCCTTTAAAATCTTATTTCTATTTGCCAAAGCTTTTCTCCCAAAAAGCAAGCATCTTTCAATTTCATGGCCATAGTCATCTTCTGTAGAGATGATTAAACCCAGAAAAATAAAATCTGTGTCTGGCTCCACTTCTTCTGCATCTGTTTTTAAAAAAATGTGGAATTGTATGATAAAATCTTAGATATTTTAATGCCCAGCAGCAAATCACCTTTCACAATGTTTCTTTTCCTGTCAGCACTATAATCAGAATATTACATGTGCAGGGACGTGTCCAAGATGGCAAACTGCTATCAGCACAAAGTCTTAGTTCTGCTTTATTTTCTTTTTTTCTGACAGGATTTTATTATACAGACTTAACTAAAACTTATTTTCTTATACATTTTGAGTCTTTTAAACAAGTTTTTATGTTTTTTCTTTTATTTTTTTTCTGCCAGAAGTTTTATTGACTGTTGTGACAGAATGACCAATTCAAAAGTGAACTCTCAAGACAACTCAGTGAAAAAGGAACTACAGTCTATAATGGGAAGTATCCAGGAGCTTTCTGTTAAATTTGATAAACTTGAGATCAAAATGGACAATATAAAAGAAGATTCCAAGAAAAAAAAGCAAATGTCAAAAGAGATCATAAAACAATCTGTTTAGATCTCAGCAATGGAATACACTTTAAATGACCTGGATAGCAGAATGGGAGAAAGTGAGAATAATACAGAATTCCTGTTAAAACAAAATGATTTGCTTATATTTATTTATTTATTTTATTTTACATTTGTTGACCGGGCTAGTCTAGCTGGATATATGTCCATTTTCAGTAGAGGCCCGGGGAGAAAAGCTCCACACAAAACATGAATGAACAGACTTGTTAATAAAAACATACAATAAAATAGAAATAAACATCAACTTGTTAATAAAATCAACATACATTCTGGAACTCAAACAGTTAGAGATCATACATAAGTTCGATCAGATTCACAATAATTTTACCTAGTACATAAAAGGATGTGCAATATAGCATTTGCCATAGAGAATAATGGTTTAAGCTCAGAGGGGTAGAGAAGTAGAAGGAGAAAGTGAGATAAATAATAGTGATGGGACAGGAGTCAGGAATGAGAGAGTAAAAGAAGGAAGACAGTCAAGAGGAGGTGAGGGAGCATAGTAGGACAACAGGGGTGAAGAAGTAGGGTAGATGCTAAATATTAAGCAAACAGAAGGGTTAAAGGTACAGAGTGGGTGGGGTGAGGGAAGTTACCCTGGAATAGTACAGGAACAAAGCCAGTGGTTATGGAAGTACAGTTTGATTTGTTTTTTGAAGAGAGGTAGGGATGAGATTAAAGTTAAGTCTTTAGGCAGCAAATTCCATGCCCTACCAACAGTGTTTGTGAAAAGGGAGTCACCAGCTACGTTATGGGCCTTTATGGGTTTGGTCATAAGTTTACAGGACGAACGAAGAGAGGTGAGATTGTTATACGGGAGTATAAGTTGTGATAGAATAGGAGTGTTATTAGGTTGGTACAGTAGTTTGTGGGCAATTGTGAGTTGTGAGATAGTGAGATAGTTTTGTAGTTCCAGCCAGCCTAAGTGTTTCAGATTAAGGCAGTGATGGGTTCTAAAAGGTTTACTAGTGGCGAAGCAGGCAATGTTATTGTAGCAGGTTGCTAGTTTGTTTAGGTTAGTTTTCTTGAGGTTGGTGAAGATAGGAGAGGCGTAAAAGAGAGTAGATATAAGATGGGTGTGAGCAATAGTAGCTCTTGTAGAAGGGGTAAGAAATGGTTTAATGCGGTATAAAGACCCTATTTTTCTGTTAACTGATTTGATAGTATTGTTTATATGTTGGTCAAATGAGAGATTGTTATCAATGGTTATTCCTAGCAGTTTAGTTGTAGTATCAGGAGAGATAACAGTGTTGTTGTTTGAAGAGATGGTGAAGTTTAGTGGAGGGGTGCGAGTGGTGGGGGTAAAGAGGAGAAGTTTGGTTTTTTTAGCGTTGAGAAGTAGGTACCGTCTAGAGAACCATGTTTCTACTGTGTTGAACATAGTTTGAGTTAGTGAGTTGAGATCTGGAGAGGAGGATGCTGAGCAAATGATGGTGGAATCATCAGCATATTGAATGCAGGTAGCTTGAGGAATTACAGAGTGGAGATCATTTATGTAGAGGGAGAAGAGGAGAGGACCAAGAATGGAGCCCTGAGGGACTCCAATAGTAATGGGCAGTAAGGAGGAGATGTGGTTTTCCCAAAGAATGGCTTGTTGTCTGTTACTGAGGTATGATGTAAACCATTTGATGGCAAGGCTATCAAATGAGAGTGATTCAAGAATACTAATTAAAGAAGAGTGGTTGACCATGTCAAAAGCTTTGGAGAGGTCAATGAATAGGGCAGAAGAGAAGATTATTGTTGCGATTGTTGTTAATGGTATCTACAAAGGAAAGGAGGGCAGTGGTGGTGCTATGGTGAGGTCTAAAGCCATGTTGACAGTTAGCTATAATATTGTGAAGAGAGAGGTACTGTAGAAGTTGCTGGTGAATACATTTCTCCATAATTTTTGCTAAAGGAGAAAGAAGAGCAATAGGTCTAAAGTTGGAGTAGTCAATAGAGTCACCACCTTTGTGTAGTGGGATAATATGAGAGATTTTCCAAATATCAGGGATGGTACCTTCTTGGATGGTCCTGTTTATGAGTATAGTAATTGGGTAAGCTATTTCTTTGGCTGCCTTTTGAAGAAAAAGGGAAGGGAGTTTGTCAGCAGAGGGGGTACAAGGTTTTAGTTTGTGAATAAGTTTATAGATGAAAGAGGTAGGGATAGGTTGTAGAGTGAAGTTGTAAGAAGAGTTTACTGGATTATTTGGAGGATAGAAGTTATTATTGTTTAGTTGTCTAGCGAGAGTTTGAATAGTTTCAGTAAAGAATGAATTAAAAGCGTTTGCAGTTTGGAGAGGGGTGTCTGGGTCAGCATTTAGTGGGGAGGGAGTTTTAGCTGTTCCTGGTGAAAGGAGTCTATTGATTGAGGACCAAAACTGTTTGGGTTTATTTAAGTTGGTTTCTTGTAGTTCATAGTAGAATTTTCTTTTGTCGGAGAGTATAGCCTTTTTGGTAAGATTTCTAAGATGGCGAAAGTGAAGCAAGTCAGAGTTAATTCTATGGGACCTCCATTTGTTCCAAGCCTTATTTTTGGAGAGGATTAGTTTTTTAGTTTCATTTGAGAGCCAAGGGGCTGTTTTAGATTTCATTCTAATAGTACGCTCAGGAGCATGTATATCCAAAATAGAAAGGAAAGTAGAATTAAAGAATGATACTGCTTCATTAAGTGGAAGAGTTTTTAAGGGGTTCCAGTTGCAAGCTCTGAGTTCATTTTGAAATAGGTTGATTTTAAAGTGTTTAGTGGACCGTATTTTTCTTATATTAGGGAGATGGAGATAGTCCGTCTTCTCCCTTGTAATGTAAGTTAGGCAATGATCACTGAGGTCATCAGGCATAGTCCCGACTTTGTAGGTGATGTTCATATTGTTTATAAGAATCCAATCTAAAATAGTTTGTTTCATACTTGATATATTAAGCCTAGTTGTAGAGGTAATGGTTTGAATGAAACCATTTAGGTTAATGTGAGAGGTGGGATTGTCAGTATTGATAGTATTCCAGTCGATATTTAAGTCACCGAGAATGATTGTTTCTTGGGGGTAGTTAATGGAAACCCAACTGAGAAAGTCTTCTACAATTGGTATATTGTTTCCAGGAGGTATATATATGCAGATGAGGTAAAGGGTTTTCTTAGCATTAAGTTGAAGTTTGGTGATGATGGCTTCTACCTTACTATCTTGGGTTGGACAGGCTGAGAGGGTAGAGATGTTAAGATGATTTTTAAACAGTATTGCTACTCCACCACCTTTCCGTTTAGTACGGTCAAGCCTAAGTATATTATAACCTTGTGGTATAATTTCAGTATCTTTAGTGGCTGGTTTTAGCCAGGTTTCAGAGAGACAGAGAATGTCAAAACAGTGAGTATCTAGGAGGGTGTGTAGGTAGGCAACTTTGTTGTTTATGCTTCGTATGTTTAGATGTCCTATGAGGAGGGTATTTTTGGTGGAAGGTTTAGATGCTTGAGAGGAAGGGTATATGGGGCCTGGGTTGGGGTGAATGTCACCATCTTGTAAGGTAGGATCATTAGGCTTAGATGTGAGTTTAATTTTGAGAAGGGTTAGAGGTCTTATTTTCTTATCAGAGGGTGGGGTATAGGTCAGGTGAGAGCACCTATGGTATTTGGGTAGGTAGTAATTAGGGGTGGAATTGCCATTAGAGAAAGTAGTGAGAGTAGTATAAAAGGAAGATGTAAGTGTTTGTGAATGTTTAGGCTGAAAATGGAGTGGGTACTCTATCAAGGTAATGAGGTAGGTTGAGTAGAGAGTAGTTATAAGTAGAACTGAGAGTATAAGCAGTGTGGCAAGGTTGAGACTCATTTTTAAAAGTTAGTAAATTAGAAGTGGTTATAGGGAGAAGGTAAAGGATTAGGGGAAGTCAGGAGGAAGTATGTGTATGTAATGAAAAAGAAAGATAGTATACAGGTGCAACAGGGGGTAAGGGTATAGAAGGAACTATAAGGTAGAGGGGGGTAAAAATGTGTGGAGAGGTATAGAAAGAGTAGTAATAGAGGTAGAGGAGAGATGGTAAGAAAGGATAGGAGGGCTAGTGTGTAAAAGAGGAAAGAGGGAGGAGGATATGAGGTGTGTGAAGGGGAGGAGATATGTTTGGCGGGAAAGAGGAGGATAGGATGATAGGGTAAGGGGTGTGACTAGAGAAGTATAAGTGTAGGACCTCTGGGGGTGGGTGGGAATTGGGGGTAGGGAGGGGAGCGGAGTGAGCCCGCAGGGCGAACGGAGCGGGTTGCACAGATTAGACTAAGGAGGAATGAAAAAGTATCAGAAAAAGCCAGGTGCGTCAAGGTAAGAGAAAGAGGTCTGAGGGGGAGAGGATAAGAGAGAACCTCAAGAGGAGGAAAGGGATAGAAGTAGGTAAGGTACAGTAGGAGAATTAGGCAAGAATAAAATCCAAGTACAATGAGTGTAGAAGGTGATAGGGTGACCTCTAGTGGGCAGAAGCGGAGGTGCAGTGAGCAAGCACAGGAGTTCTCAATGAAGAGCCAAATCAAAGTGTGAGAAGGTGCAGGCTAGGTGGCAGTTCGAAGGGGGTAAGAGGAAGGTAATAAGCAGTAAGGGGAGAGGGCTGCTGCTGGCAAGCTTAGCTGGGGCAAACAATAGAATCTAGCAGGGTAACTTGATTATAATATATTACACGTTGGTATAAGTAGACGTACTTTTGTGGTAGCTTGAGGTAGTGGGTTATCAGAAGGCAATGTCCTGAACTTTCCACGGGTAACAGGCAGAGAGCACCCTAATATAGTTAGAGGAGAGGTTCAATCCAGTCAACAACACAAGATGAATCAAGGGGTAGTTTTGTGGTAGCTTGAGGTAGTGGGTTATCAGAAGGCAATGCCCTGAACTTTCCACGGGTAACAGGCAGAGAGCACCCTAATATAGTTATAGGAAAGCTAGAGGACCTAGAAAGTAGATCTAGAAGGAATAATATCAGGATATATTGAATAGCAGAAAAGGAAGAAAGAGACAATATGTTACAGTTTGTAATTAACTGGATTACTAAAAATTCTAAATCTACCAGGTTTAACTAATTGGATGCCTAAAATTAGATGACTAAAATTATAAATGTGTCAGTGAATACATTGTTGTTATGAACTTTAACACTGATGAGGGCATGAAGTTGCCAAAACTGGTCTGTTCCTTAATGAAATAATATTAAATAAATGATTTTGCTGATCTGAAGTGCTGACTGCTGCTGTTTAAAATTCTAAATCTACCAGGTTTAACTAACTGGATGCCTAAAATTATAAATCTACCAGAAGCTCTCACTTGTGGTATTGAGAGAGCCAATAGAGCTCTTACAACTTCTTCTCTGAAGAAAAATCTTCCGGTCCCCAGATCTATTGCTGTAAAATTTCTCTCCAGCCAAGACATGGATCTGGTACTGAAGACTGCTTGGGCTAATTCTCTGATAAAAATAAATAACAACACTACCAGGTTTGACAATGACTATACTGCATCTGTTATGACCAAAAGGAAGCATGTATTCCATTCATAAAAGACTTAAAGAAGTTAAACATTAAAGCTCAACTAATTTTTCCAGCCAGAAATGGGATCTTTTTACTTTTATAACTCTTAACTCTCTAGAAGATGCAGTGGAATTTTCTCAGAAAAATAAACTTTTTGATCAGTCAGAAAATATGGATTGCATTCTTGTCAGCTTAAAGAGCAAGCAACAAGAAATCACTGGCCTTCAAAGGACAAAAATAGTAAAAGAAATTAAAGAAAAATGATGTCCTCATTTTCTATTTTGCCTAAATAGCATTATCACAGGTAATCAGTTTTGTCACCTATTACAGCTAATCATCAAATACAAGGAAAAACAAGCAAAGGAATGTGTTATACTTTATCAAAATACTTTTTTCTATAGTGGATGAAGTACTGCATATATGTTATTATTACTATTAATTACAAGTCCCTTTATTATTTCATTTTAGTTATTGCTAACATTATTTCCAAACTTAGAGAGTGTGTATGTGAGGGGTGTATATTAACATGTTTGACCAATCCACTTAATTTACATATACTTTCTATACATAATTACTTATATACTCAATATTTGTTTTTTTATTTTTGATTATTCTATCTGGTGAATGTGGGTGTATGTGATAAGCTTTATTTATGTGCAGTGGGTATTGTGTTGAGTGGTTTTGGCTGCATGAAAACCATTTATATACATTACTTCACTTTCTTTTACTAGGTGGTGTTTGTTCATTACTTGGGTAAGAATTAGAGATGCTATTGATCTTTACAGTAACTGCTTCTTTTCAGTACCTTTTCTTGCCTAGTGCTAGTTAAATTGTTTTAGAATTTTTGCATATACTTTAAGCTGTTTTCAAACTTATAGCAGTCAAGGTTCTATGTTCAAGCTGACTGCTATAGAAATGCATTTTGAACTGTAACCCTCATTTACAGGAAGTGAACTTTTAGAATTTAAAACGAGCACCAGAAACACAAAAATAGAACATGTAAAATTCATCTAGTTCATTTTAAAACAAATCCATGTAATTTTTATTCTCATTATCTTTTAAAAAGTAGAATAATGAAAAGAAGAAAATGAAAGAAAAATGCAGCGGGAAGAAGAAAAAGAAAACATCTGCAGACTTAAAGACATCTGATACTAATCTCTGTTTAGTGACATCTTGTGGTCATCTTAATTATAGTTCAGTGACAGTTGTATGTATATAAGTACAGCGTAAATATCATATACTTGTGCAACAGATTATCACAGTACAGAGGAATATGTCATTTATAGTGATGAAAATGCTTGTTTAAAACAATATTACTGTTTTTAATGTGTCATGAAAGAAGCTGAAAAAACTAATATAACTTTAATAATAATGAATTAGACAGTTACTGCAATACAAAATGCTTCTGATAAACAAATAAATACCTATTACAGTAATGGAATTTCTTCTACAGTTTCTCTGGCTCTGTAACATGCTGCCTGTATTGTACACATAGATGTTTACCCACACTATCAGATTGGATTTTTGATTATTCAGTCTAAACATTTCAGGTCTTGGCATTGTGAGTGCTGATATTTTACAAAGTTACTTTCTTTAACTGCTCCATTATTGTAACTGACCTAATATATTGTTTCATATCCACATTTCATTTATGCAAGTACAAACCATTAACTTATTTGCTAGCTATGTCTTATATTTCTGACATACTCCAACTTTTGCATTGTTCAAAGGCTATCTGGTATTTTCTACCTGGGCTCCCTCGGAATACAAATTCTTTACAAGAATAGATAGTTTCATTAAATAAGATCTAATAACTGATCTGCTTCTTGCATTAAACAGTGTCACGCCTAAAGGTTTCATCTCATAAAAAATATAACACATAGACCATGGATGATCCACAGATAATGGAAGACCTGAGATATAATACAAAAATGTAGTCAAGCATCATGACTGCTGGTAGAATACAGAATACTTACAAATGCATAGCATGAATGAAGCTAATACCATAGTAAACAGAGAATGACATTTGCCATACATAACATCTGGTAGTGTCTTAAAATGTTGTTATAAGAGCTATTAATCATCTAAAATTTGGAAAGATACAGACAGATTAAGCATCCATACTTTAGTAAGTGACGCTACATAGCAATTTTATATACATAAGGACATCCATATGCAAAAACACACTCAAATTGATATACAAATTTACACAGACCACACTTGTCTATTTATCAGTAAGGGATCTGCAGATGTATTTACACAAGATATAACCAACTGCCTACAAAAAATAAATACCCCATAACCTTTTGGTACTACTTCAGTATACAGTTGTTCCAATGTTTTCCTTGAAATGTAATTGTGAACTCTAACACCTGATATGATGCCCAAAAGAGCTGTGCAATGCAACAAAACTGTAAGGTTAAATACAGGGAACACTTCCTTACTGAAATGCAAATGAAAACAAGCATGCAGGAAGATAGCATATCTTATATGGGAGAATACACGGTTCACATCTCTGCACACTGGCGACTATAAGATTATTTTTATACAAAATAATTTTATAGACATTTGGCTAAAAACTGTTAACAGTGATCGCTGAGAGAAATACATTTATTTGACTTCTATATAGATATTAATTTGCATATAACAGCATTTATATACATGACTGCACTTGTATTTTTTTATAAGCTGTTGTCTTCTGTGCTATATGAAACAGTTTAGAGGAGAAGATGCTTAAAACATCTAAATCTGCTCAATATCTATTGCCTTAATTCCTCAGAGTTACTTCCCTAATTATTGGAAAATAATATTAATGAGCAGATTTAACTCTTCAAAATGTTCTGCATTTGTTAGTGAAATATGTAATTTTATTTTATACTAAACTGACCTTTAAATCATTTCAAGCATTTTTCAGCTCCCATTGGTATGACAAATACAAAAACTTGATCCACACATTTTAGAATATGGCAATAAAAATACTATAACTAAATTTGTAAGTACATGATAGTTCAAATATAATCATAAAAGAATACTTCCTGTAGAGAAGTTAGATGGTAAATGTATATCCCAAGTACTAGAAGCATTGATAGTAACATACCTACATTTATAATACTAACATTCACTCAAAAACACTCACTCATTTCTATATTTACTCTCATGCATAGTTACATAGAACATATTCACTCTCCTAACTGTTAATATACATATCAAGTATCTTCTCATAATTTACAAACACATACACACAGTTACATGTATGCAGATCCATGTAAATATATTATGCATATATAAGCAAATACAATATACATAAATATGTAATTTTAAATTGTAGTACCTTTAAATTATACTTCCATATTCTGAATATTAATTTTACCTTTTCACCCATGTTATTAAATGAGTTTTACAGGTTTTATGATAATTGATCTTGATATGTATCAGTGTTATGTTGTCTATAGGTTAATGTGTTATAGTTCTTGTCAGTTTTATTTCCTCCATGTAAATGCTTAAATACTATGCTATTTATAGTTTTTTCTATAGTAGGGTTAAGTAGACAAAAGTACTATATAACATGTCTTGATCACATAGAGAAATTTGAAATACATTATATCTGGTATATTTTTGATCTGTTTAGAAATGCATAATATCATTCTTTATTAACATTTCCACCTTTATATTTCTGTCATCTTAAATATTAATATTTTTCAAATGAATATTTTATATTGCGTTTCCTTTTAACATGACTTGAGTGTGCTCTAAATAATTATAATTAATAATATTGTTTTAAATTAAGAAGCAGTAGCAACTGTTTAGCTTGGTGACATTGGGATGGGTTGGTTGGTTTATGATTTTCATTCCATGATGGGAAGTTTGAATATATATAAGCTTTTTTTGTGTCACTATAACAATTATTAGTCCTTGGTTATTATATTTTAAGAAAAAACATATTAAATCAGCACATTTACTTGTTTTTATGAATGCCAACAAATAATTGTCTTTCATTAAACATCAAAGGAATTAATAATCCATTGAAGAGGAGTAACAAGGAAATATTTAAAACTGCATAAAGCTCACATAATTTTTTTACAAGAAACACATTTGTTATTTGAAGATGTAGATAGATTGATGTTAAAAGATTATTCAAGTCCTGTGAGCTCTCATTTTAAATTAAAATAGAGAGGCACTCTTATTCTTTGAAGAAATTCATTACCTATGCCTAAAATATTCAGATAAAATGGCATGTTGGGTTTAGCAGTAGTAGAAATTGAAAGAAAACCTAACAATGCTGTGAATTCTTACTGGATACCTGGAATTGGAGCTAAAGCTGCTAAGGAATATTTGGATATTTTAATCCTATAAACAAAAGGTGAATTGATTATTGCAGGAAATTTGAACTGTATTCTTTCTAGTAAAGACACAACTACTGATTGTTCCCTTTCACAAGATCAAATGGATGGAGGCTCAAAATTCATAATCTCAAGACCAGAATCTCGAACTTCCATTCACTCAAAATTGTGAATGGGAGCCTTAGATTTAAAACAAATAAAAAGTTAACTTACCTTATTGCAGGGGGGCAGGTCCCCCTGTACCCTAGCAGTTTAAATATGAATGTTCCATGACCGCACTATAGTGGAGGAATGGAAAATCTTCTGTTTTCCGCTTATGCATATAGCATGGAATGGGAGATTTCCCTTTCCTTCACTATAGTGCGATCTCAGAGTAGGTATATTTAAGTAGGGGGGTGTGGGGGATGCAGGGGGGTGAAGCCCCCTTGCGAAAACATTTGAAAGTTGTTAATTTTTTTTTGTCCCTTTCATATGTTCGAGTTTCTCTAAATTCGAGATCCTGGTTTCGAGTTTATGACTTTCAAGTTTTGAGAAATTCGATCATATGAAGGGGAACCCTACTGATACAGTTCCTAAGCTATCCTAAATAGTTAAACACTTAGATTATTTTATTATCAACATTTGAGAGAATGCCTATGATATTAAATCAACTAACTCTCTTAACTTTATACACTATTCTTATAGATTCGGCACTGACAAACATTGCTAAAGTATTTACTTCTAGTAGTTTACTTAGTAAAATTGAAAGTGTATTGATAATTTCATGTCCTTTATCTGACCACAATGCTATTATATTTATGTTAATGTTAAAGCCAAGTAATTTGATTTACTATCAGAGAATCTCTGCTTATATAGTAAACTTAAAAGACTTTAAGGATTAGCTTCTAAAAGAAATTAATCATAATGGAGAAGTTTCAGAAGTAATTCCCTATGATTCTTTAAAGGCTTAGCTATATGGAAAAATTAAAAAGGGGTACATATTGTTAAAAAAGAGTGGGATAAGGAGTTGATGCCTTTGCAGTCTATTGTAGATAAATATAAATCCTATTTAAAACCTTATGACAAATCGGCAAACTCTGAGTTGAAAATATTAAATTAAAAATATATTGATGTACTTCACCATATAATATCAATAAATCTGGAAAAAAATAAAATTACAAACTTACTCAATAAACACAAACAGCTTACACAGGTTGGCTGTTAGATCTAAGAAAAAAATTAATACTAGTCATATTAAAGAAATAATTTCCAAAGTGATAAAAATAAAAAAGTGACTGATTTAAAAGGCATAATAGAATGCTTTAGGAAATGTTATGAAGAAATTAATGACAGAATAAGAAATCAACAACATAACCAATGACTTTTGGAAATATAAGGTTTAAATTAACCAAAGAACAAAGATCCAAAATTGTTAAGTCATTCTCTTTTAAGGAGTTAAAACATCACATTAATAATCTTAAACCAATTAAAGCTCCTGCTCTTGATGGTATAATCCCAGAAGAATACAGATTATTCCTATTCTCAGAGAATATTTTAATATCCTATTAAAAGTTTTTGAACAAGTTAAACATATGTCAGCCACCCCCTCCTGGTGTTTCCCTGATACCTCCTATCTTGAAACCAAATAAATATTCTAACTTATGTTCTTTTTACCATCCCTTTTCATTATTAAATGTTGATTATAAAATATTTGTTGATTCTTGCAAAAAGATTGAACCTTATTATGCCAGCATCAATAAATGATGATCAGACTGGTTTTATACTACATAGATTCAGAATAACATATTTAGGCTTAATACTTTAATAGATGTGGCTAATAAAAACAAAAAAGAGCTAACTATAATATGTCTAGATATAAATAAGGCTTTTGATTCTATTAGCTGGGATTATTTATTCAAAGCACTTAAACAATATGAATTTCCCCACAGATTTTATAAATCATATAACTAGTCTATATAGTAGCTCATCATTTTTTATTAAAATTGGCTTTTTTCTTTCTAGCTCTTTCAAAATATTAAAAGGTACAAAACAGGATTGTCCCTTGTTACCTCTATTATTTGCTCTAGCAATTGAGCCTTTCACAAACTTTATTAGATCTAATAGCAAAAATTCATGGATTCTCGACTGATGAAAGTTATTCCTGTACAATTCAGTTATTTGCAGATGACATTTTAATAACAAGTGGTGATGCTAAAGCTGCTATAGAAAATTTAACTAAGTATATGAATTAGTTTGAAAAAACATCAGGTTTAATCTTTAACCCTGATAAAATATAAACTTTACTTATTAATAAAAAGTTAATAATTATTTAAGAAACTATAAGAACTTTATTTGGGATAATTTATAAATTAATTATCTTGGAGTTATAATTAAATCTACTATAAAAGATTCAATAGCAGTAAATTATAGTGATTTAATAGAGACTGCTCATAAATAATTAATTGTAACATTCTTTTACAATGGAAGATAGCCTTACTTTAATAAAAATGATAATCCTACCAAAAATACTTTTCTATCTGCAATCTCCCTCCTAAAAATCTTTAAGAAATTAAATTCTGCTCTTCTTAATTTTCTCTTGTTCCTGCCAAAAAAACAAGAACATCCTTTGATTAGCATGCTAAAATTTTGCAAGAAGGTAGATTAAGTTTTCCAAATGTTGAATATGCCAAATCCATAATTCTCAATTCAGTATCTCTATGGTTAAATTCCTCTTACCAATCCACTTAGAAATCCATTCATGAAAGATCAATAAATAATAACAGCTATGTTGTAGAATCTTTCTCTTAATTAGCAATTAATAAGATTTTACTGGATCTTGAAAAGAAAAAAAATATTATTCCTCTCCCGTCACTGTTTACATCCTTATAAATCTTTAAAAAGTCATGAATTCTAATTACATAGTTTATTGTTTTTATTGTTCACTATATCAAATACAGTGGGTTGTTTGAGATGCAAATGTAATCTTTTGATATCAATTCTTAATCAGAGATAAATCACACAATACAGATTATCTTCTTGCAAGACATTGTTTAGAAAATAATAATTTATTTTATTTTATTTATTGCCATTTGTTAACCAGCTCACGGATTTACTATTCCTCCATGCAGGACTAGCTTAGTCCTGCACAAGGCAGCCGTTTAGGAGCAGGATGGCAGCGCACCATGTATAGTAATGAGGTGCGCTGCCTGAGCTCCTAATCTTACATGGAGCATGTAAGAGTGCAGGGGGCATGTCTGAGAGCAGAGCTCTCAGAATATACATGCCCCCACAATGAAGAACAGCAGAAAGGGGTAAGAAATGTGTGAGTCCGCTCATACATATCCCAACCAACATTCCCCCTCATATACAACAGCAAGTAATCACCAATAAAATGAACAAACCCTTTATTTTTTATTTTAAAATTCAATTAAAGCTAACCGTAGGTGCGTGGGTGTACCCTTCGCTTAGCTATGGTTAATGCAGCTTAAATGGCTGAATAGGATAATAAGGAAGATATATGCAAATGAAGCAGCATAACAATAGTGTAGTTGGCAGAGCATTCGATTTACAAGCAGCCATTCCCGGTTCGAGTCCCACTACAGCACATTCCATTTTCCATGGCAAAGCATGTTATGACTAATATTTATGTTGCATAGCCCAGTAAATAACACATATTTATGAACTAGAGCACTGCAGTAAATTTACAAGTGAGGTGTCAGTGTTATAATGATTGACTTCAACAACTGGCTAAACTTCTAGTGTCATTCTAAGGGGATCCAGTATATGTCTGCTTGGGATGACATGATCGACAGACCACGATGCTTTGCCACAAATGGCCAGCACATGTCACCCCTGGGATTCCAGATACTTGCTAAGGCTCTTGCTGCCCCTATAGTGCCTTTTTAAGGCATGGTTAAAATAACAAATTCACCACCGTAACAGGAACAGGCAAGCAAAAACTGAGGGTGATGTTACTCAATGCTAGAAGTCTAAATCTCAAAATGCACTCACTCAAGGCACTCCTTAAAATTGAGAACATCGATATCTGTGCAGTGACTGAGACCTGGTTCAAGGCTCCATAGAGCACCCCTGCACTACCAGGCTATAACGCATACCACACTTTTCGGCCTTGTAACCTGGACCAAAACACCAAAGGCGGAGGTGTGTCCATATTCATTAAGGATATCCACACCCCTGGCTAGTTGCTCAGGATAATGCATCTGAGGTTATCCAAGTAAAACTAACTCTGGGCAAAACTGCAATCCAAATTGTAGCTTGCTACAGATCCCCTACCATGCCCCAGGATTCCCACTCCTCTTTTCTTAATGAACTGGAAAATATTAGGGTCCAACCAAACACCCTAATAATGGGTGACTTCAACTACCCCACCAGTAACTGGGAAAACTACTTGTGTACCAACTCCTTAGCTCAACGCTTTCTGGAATTCATAAACTTCAATGCCCTGGATCAACTTATCCACACTCCCACCAGGGGCAACAATATCCTAGACCTAGTCATTACCAACATGAGTGACCTGTGTTCCACACCTGAAGTCAACTCCTCATTGGTCCGATCCGACCATAAGCTAATCACCCTTGATATCCACATCCCACCCCCACCCCCCATTAAGGAAATCATGGTAAAAAATTTCTCCAAAGCCAACTTGATGCTTCTTAAGACAGAAGTGGTGAACATGATACCTATGCAGATGGACAATACAGTTACAACTGCTGTATCCTACACAAACGCACTCTATAAGCACTTACACAAGTGCATGAATCGTGCTATCCCAAACAGAACCAAGACGCTATCCTCCAAAAAAGGAAGCCAATCTGGTGGTTCCCTGCCATAAACAAAATGTAAAACTCTACAACAGAAGGAAGAAACTGTTGCAAAAGAGAGTAAAATCCCATGAGTGGAGGAGCTCCCTGGTCAGCCTCAGTAAGAAGCTGAGATCCCTTATAAGATCCTCCAACTCTAGCTACAAAAACAAAATTGCCACTAATTCTAAGGACAGCCACAAAGCATTCTACAGCTACGTCAAGCATCTCGATGGCAACACCCAGATCTGCTCTGAGTTACAGCACAAAGGCACGAAAATTACAGAACCAACTGATATTACCAACATCCTGGCAGATAGGTTCAATGTTAATTTTACCCCCCCCCCCTCACCCCCTAAAGGGCTCATATCTATACAGGAAGAATGCAGAGTCCCTGTAATCACAACTATGCAGCTAAAAGCTGCACTCTCTAAAGCCAAAAACACAGCATCCATGGGACCGGACAACATCCCAGGCTGCGTTTTACATGAACTTCAGAATGTACTGGCTCCCCACTTAAGCACCATGTTCAATAATAGCCTCGCATCAGTCTTTCTGCCCACTGAATGGTGCACATCAACAGTTAGCCCACTGCACAAAGGGGGAGCCACCACTGATCCCGGGAACTATCGACCTATTACCCTGACCAACCTGGTCTGCAAGGCCATAGAACATATCACCATGGAAGTCATAAACAAAGACATTGGTAACCTCCAAACTCTAGATCCCACCCAGTTTGGGTTTGTGAAAGGCAGATCATGCCTCCTGAACCTGATTGATGTCTTTGAGGCAGTCACCAAAGCTGTAGATGAGGGTAAGGTGGTTCACACAGCCTATCTTGACCTTGCCAAGGCTTTCAACACCATCCCCCATTCTGGAATTATAGCTAAACTCACTAAACTAGGTATAAATCCCTATGTCACAAGATGGGTTTCCAACTGGCTCACTGACAGAACCCACACTTTAAAAGTTGCAGACTCCAAAGCAGTAACAAGTGGAGTACCACAGGGTTCCATCCTGGGACCTCTCCTGTTTGGTATCTACTTCTCTGAAGTACAGGCTAACACAGAAGGCCTCTGGCTTACGAAGTTCGCAGATGACTGCAAACTAGGAGCCATAGTCAAGTCCCCAAATGATGTGGACATCCTACAGAAGGGCCTCGCTGAGACAGATGCCTGGTGTCAGAGCCATGGCCTCAAGCTCAATATCAAAAAGTGCAGTGTCATCCCCTTTGGTAAAAACTCTGTACCCATGAACTACCACATAGGCAGCAATCTACTTAACACCGAATGTGTGATAAGAGACCTTGGGATCCAGGTGGACAGTAGTCTCTCCTTTGATAGTCACATTACCACAGTAGTCAGGAAGTCCTTCTACGTGGCACACCTCATCATAAAAGGGTTCTCATCCAGGAAAAAAGAGGTCATTGTTCCCCTCTACTCGACACTCATTAGATCCATTATAGTGTACAATGCCCCTTTTGGAATGTACCTCACAAGACATCTGCAGCAGCTGGAAAGGCCGCATAAGTACCTCACAATGAGCATTACTGGCCTCAAACAAATGCCCTACACTGACTGCCTCAAAAAACTCCAGCTTTACTCCATAGCATATTGCCTACTCTGAGGTGACCTCTGCCTAACATATAAAGTTATGTCAAACCCAGAGCTGTTGGACATGCTAGACCTAAATAAATCCCAATCCTTCCGAGCTACATGCTCTAGGGACCTAAACCTTGTCAACACAATAAACAGGACATGCTGGAGGGATAGATTCCTGTCCCAGAGACTTCCCATACTCTGGAACAGGCTACCCATCTGTGTCAAGCAAAGTTCTTCATTAGCACTCTTCAAGAAAAGTCTTGATGAGTGGATGGGAAATAGGAAATATACCCTAGGGATCACTTCTGTGTCTCTGCTCGACAGTGGCACAGGAAAAATAAGTTTCTTGGGTGGCATAAGCCAGGGAACCTTGTTGGCTAGGCTTACATAGGCCCTTGGGCCGATAGCCTAGTACCTATCTATGAACATATAAAGCACTAGTAAGCAGGTTTAAGCACCAATAAGCAGTAGTAAGCATATTTAAGTGAGCTTAAGCCTGTTTGTGTTGAGAGTAGCAATGTGCACACAGGTTAAAAAATACTAAAGCAAACTCTCTGTAAGCATATTTAACCAGAGGTTAGCATTGGTTACCCTCGTGCAAACCCATGCAAACCCACTTACAACTACTCAAAAGTGCCTTAATCACTCTGTATGCAATGGCCCTTGTTCTGCCCAGCAACAAAATAAACAGCTGTGCAGGTCTCAAACCCAGGACCCTATACACCATAGTCACAGTAGTTAACCACCAAGCCAACACAGAAGTACAGAAAAAGGAGGTATCAGCAAACATGTCTTCACCATAGTAAATACCAAACTGAACCTGTGAAAGGAATCAGTATACATACATATGTGCCTTAACCAACTACATAACATAAATACGTGAACCGGAGTACAGGAGTAAGGCCAGAAGTCAGCTGTAATTGTAATAGAGTGTTGAAGTCCCCAATAAAACACAAGGACCCCTTAAAGTGTACATACACATGAATCATAGATACCAGGCATACATAAAAGGTGTAATGAATAATAACTCAATGCCAAAATGGAATTATAATGCAAAGTCTAATGTAAGCAATGCTAAGCATTGCACAGGCCAGCTTAGGAGGTGTAATCAATGTGTAGGCCAGCTAACTCAATGTTCCCAGTGTTATACCCCTTTAAACAATGCCAACCCTAGGTAAGCAGGTTTGCCCATAGCCTAGCCTTTTCAAAACTGGCCAATCACGGAAAAGTGCAGGAAATTGGCCCTACTTAAACCCAAGAGGCAGGAATACATCTCATAACTGGTTGTAGCTTCCCCTTGCAGGCACTATGGCAGTAATGAGAGAAGGTGTGCACTTTTGTGCACAGCACTAGTGCATCCAGGAGTCCAAGGTCATGGCAGGACTCCTTGTCAAAGACTGCTGCAGGGCCAGTACCAGTACTCCAAATATAAGGTGGAGGCCTGGGACCATATTGCCCATGACTTCACCAGTGCCCCTGGCATACCCCGAACTGGTGAGAAAGTCAGGCATCACTATGCCGACCTGAAGTGGTGTAAGGGGGGCCTCTTGGAGGAATGGATCCAAGAGGCTAGAGCAGCAGGGGATGTTCCAGTTGTGTGTATCACCCCACTATGTGTGTAATAATTGCCATCTCAGGTATATCATGGATAGGTATGGCTAAATATTCATCTTATGTCCCCCACAGCTGCAATGAAGCTGGCCGTGAACCAGGAGGCCCACATCAGTCACCTGGCGAGGTTGTGACATGAGACAGGAGGTTGTGACATGAGACAGGTCAGTAATACTCATGCATTCACTGTCATAGCTCTACATGTGACATCAATGCCAGCTGAACAACATTAGCAACCCTTGTAATACCCAGAGAACACTCTCAACCCATGTCTCATACACACACACACACACGCACACACACACACACACACACACACACACACACACACACACACACACACACACACACACACACACACACACAGCATACTGTTTCTGCAGGGTATCTGTTGATCATTTGGAGTTGACTGTTACTACATTTCTACATAGGATGGGGGGCAAACCTGACTATTTCTATATTTCTACACAGGATTTGGGGCACACCTGACTGTTACTACATTTCTACGTAGGATGGGGAGCACACCTGACTATTTCTGCATTTTTACACAGGATTGGGGGCACACCTGACTGTTATTACATTATTATGTAGGATGGGGGGAACACCTGATACTTGTACATATTTGCTATGACTGTACTGGTATGTCAGGTACTCCATTTCATTCTATATTCTAAGCTATCATGCTGACTAAAGGCATACCAGTGTACTACAGATTTTTAGCTTTGATTTATCTACATATTAGTTTCTGACTCCCTACCCTTCAGAACTAACATCCCACTGCCTGACCTGCTGTCATCTGTCTGTGTAGGCCTGGGAGGGAGGTTACCCATAGGCATCATTCAGAGCCCATAGCACAGCCTTTGTTTGTGTTTGTCTACACCTGTCCTGCTGGCTGTGACTGTTGTTGGGTATGTGAAACCCCCCTGAGTGGCATGTGTGAGTCACTTATCTTGTGGGTGTCCCAGTATTGAGGATGGTTCTGCAGGGCTGCCTATGTCAGATGCACATAGTACACTCTCTACACATGGTTGAGCACAGGTAGTGTCATGTTTGGCATCCCTTTTACTGTATGTGAGAGTCAGAGATAGGAATTATTCCCTGGGTCCCTCCTGTGTCGGTGTATGTGCTATGCGTTGCCTCTGTGCCAAGGCCAGGGCATACTGGCCATGCCTCCTTCTGCCTACTGGGGCAGGCTCAGGTTCTTTCTCTTCTGAGTCACTCTGTGCCTGTGCAGGCTTTGGCAATGGTGGTGGTGGTGGGGGGAGCTGTGTGGCCCTGCCCAGTGCTGTTCTTGCTGCAGCTGTTTCCGCAGGATCTTATTGGGTAGCATGGCACATATGATGACAATTTGGGTACATGTAGCTTGTGAGTACCACAAGGCTCCACCGGATGTGTCCAGGCACCGGAACCATGACTTGAGCATCCCAAACACATGCTTCTGGTCTGTGCGTGTGCCTCATTATTGAGTTCTTGTTTGGGTGTGTGTGCATTTCTGATGGGTGTCATCAGCCACAGCTCCAGTGCGTATCCAGCATCCCCCACTAGGTGACTGTGAGGGATGTCCCCAATGGCAAATCTCTGGTACAGCTGCGTCAGATGCCAGATGTGGGTATCATGATAGCTTCCAGGGCAGTCAGCACACACATTCATTATTATGCCCTGGGCATCGCACATGTCCTGGCAGTTGATGGAGTGGAAGCCCTTGCGGTTGATGTAGACCCTACCCTGCTCACCGAGTGATACTTTGATGCATATGTGCATGCAGTCTATAGCACCCACTACCTCAGGGTATTCTGCTATTTGGTGGAACCATTGCATTTTGCTGGCCAATGCCTCACGTGTATTGGGGAAATATACATACTCACCGACATGTGCTGACATGGCATCCAGGAACTGGTGGAGTACCCTGGATGCTGATGCCTGTGAGATCCCCATCATATCCCCAGTTGGCCTTTGGAAGGTACCTGTAGCTAGTATTCTTAGGCCTACACATAACTTGGTATCCATTGGGATGGGTTCCCCTCTGTTAGTTGTGTGTGACAAGTGTGGCTAGCACAGTTCAAGAATTTGCTGTAGGAGGTCTCTGTCCACCCTATAGTGCTCCACTATCTCCAGCTCATGTAGCCCCTGATAGGTTACCCTGGGTCTGTACGCTCTTCTCCTTATTCTCACTGTGGGTTGGTCAACAGCATTCACATCCTCACCACCCTCAGCCTCTTCCACATGTTGTTGTATGATAGTTATTGCAGCCCCTATCATTTTGTTGTTTTGATTGTTAAAAGTTCCCCTCTTGTTACACCGGTGGTGTACAGTGTGGGAAAAACCAGAGGGGATGGTGTTTACATAGTTTATAGTAGTGTTCTTGGCTGGGCTGGTCTGCTGCCTGTGTAATTGGCTGATTCAAATGCATTTCACCTGCCAGATATGCTAGTTCTCCTAGATTACCTTCCTACTGCTATTTTCCATTCCCATTGCCTTCCCGTTTAAGCCCAGGTGCGCGCCATGCAAACACAGTGCTGAAATGTGCACAGAGCTGCTATTCCCTGGTTTAACTTTATTTAAACCTTTAAAACCCGATGTGTGGCACACACACATGCTTAGGCAATGTAAAGAGTGCCAGGCAGAGTCAGACACACCCCATTGCCTAGCTGTGCTTAGCTAGGAGCAAACCTGATCCACAGGGCTCCAATCTGCTTACACTATGCCTGACACTCCCCCATGATGTCAGCTAACTCCTAGGCTTGCACTAAGCTATTCCTACTCTTACACTGTTTGGGCCTGACTAGCTTGCTGGGGAAAACTGGGATTCACTATCATTCCCCTCATTTGCATAGGATTGCCTGCTAATGTCTAGTTACATGTCTCACACTGAGCCTCTCCCCTTAGCAACCACTACTCACTGGCCATGTTGTCTTCTGCCTGCCTTTGACTTTCATAGCAGAATAGTGATTTTAGTTAGAATGCTTATTTTAGGTTTATTTTATTATTTTCCCCTGATCCCGTTTGCTGGTTAAAAAAAATAAAAGTTGATTTTTTAATTTTTTATGCTGTTTGCAATGCCAATGGCCTTATACTTGGCCATTGGCATGCTTCTTGACTGATATGCAGCCTTTATTTGGAGCTGTCACAGCTCCATTTTGGATTTTGCAGAAATGTATTCGGTCACTAACCAAGTACATTTTTGCAGATTGCCCTAGTCCTGCACAGCTGGTTTCAAGCTTCCTGGATCACACATTCACCTCATTTGCATGGATTTCTCCTGCAAATGGGGTGATTTGCATACAGGGGCTTAGTCTTTGCAGGACTATTGCAGGAGTGCTTGTGCATTCCCCTGCAGGCTGTTCCTGGATCGCACAGCAAACATATTGCCTGCTAGAGCTCCTGCACTAATCCTGCACGCAGTGCAAGGCATGCAGAATCCAGGGGAAGGTGGGTCCAACTGAGCCAAAGGCCCATTTTCAGTGGAGACCCGGGGAGAAAAGCTCCAACTACATATGCAGGACAATCCAAAAGAGAAAAAAAAGCAGTAGCTAATAAAAAGTTAAAAAATTAAACTTTACATGGGACTTCAATTAATGCACTAATAATGACAAGAGACATTGCATGTAAACATATATACAATATCCAAAAAAAAACAAAAAAAATTAATTGAATACAATAGCACCAGATGTATGTCCTGAGTAGGAGTATTTACAAGAGCAGATTGTTGGATATTCTAAAATGTAGTGTTGAAAGAGAAAGAAAAGTAGAAAGCAGGTGGAAAAAGAGAGAGAGAGACTGAAGCGATCAGAAATGAAGTAATTGAAGAAATCAGTCAGAATTCAGGTAGATGCTTGACAAAGGTAGGACCAGGTGATGAGAAAGTAATGTCTGAGTTCTTGTATGAATTGCAGCTTATGAGGGATACTTCTTATTTTCATTGGAAGGGAATTCCAGGTGTGAGCTACAGAGTGCTTAAATGCGGATTTGTCGATAGTTTGTGACAGCTTATAGATGTCAAGAAAAATTTTTTCAGATGTGCAAAGTAGACGGCAGTAGTTATAGTGGGACACGAGGTTAGAGATGGAGGGACAGGAAGTGGGATTATACAGAATTGAGGGTGTGATGTGGAATTAAGAAAGAGGCAATTGCTTAGGGAATTCAGGCTATTGTAATAATTTAAGGGCAAGGCAGTGGTGGGATTTGCTAGGTAGATTAGAGGCGAATCTGGCTACTTTATTGCATGTTTGCTCTAGTTTGGAGAGAAGTGTGAAGATTGTAGGTTGGTGAAAACTGGAGCAGCATACATAAGACTGGGTAATGAGAGACAGGGCTAAGGAGTGTTTTGAGGAAGAAGGGAGTAGTTTGTGATTCCGGTAAAGGAGACTAAGTTTCTGATTTTTTTTTTTTTTTTTTGTTTGTTTTTTCATAGAATGATGGATGTGTATGTCAAATTTTAATTAATTGTCAATTATAATGCCTAGTAATTTTGTATAAGGTTCATGTCTGATGGTTGTATTGTTATGGGAGGTAATAGAGAAGGTGGATTTTTAAGGTGCCAGTGTTTTGGGAAGAAAAAGTAGAAGTTTTGTCTATTTAGGGTTTAGAATCAGTTGATTATCATTGAGCCAGGTTTCAATGGATGTGAAAGTGTCCTGGGTAAGGGCAAGGAGTTCAGGCATACTATGGGCAGAGGTAATAAAGGTGGAGTCACTGGCATATTGTAAGAGGGTAGAGAGGTTGGAGGCAAAGGATAGATTGTTGGTAAAAATATTGAAAAAAAGAGGTCCTAGTATTGAGCCTTGGAGTACACTAGTGTTGACAGGAAGGAATGGAGAGGTGACAGTTTTCCAGCATATGGATTGTTTTCTATTAGATAAGTAGCTAGAAAACCAGCATAAAGATGGAGTGGAGAGATGAAGTTCATGGAGTTTATTAGTTAGTTTAGAGTGAGACAGTATCAAAAGCTTTGGAAAGGTCAAGGAAAAGACAGGACACTAATAGGTTACTGTCACGGGCTTCTGATACTGTTTGGATGAATGATAGCAGAGCTGTAAAAGTACTATGGTGAGGTCTGAAGCCATGTTGGGTGGAAGTAAGAAGGTTATTATCAAGCAGGTGTTTCAGTAGTCAAGTGTGGATGCACCTTTCAAGAATTTTGGAAAGAGGGGATAGTATAGCAATAGGATGATAGTTGGATGGGTCAGTGGAGTCACCTCCTTTGTGCAGAGGGATATTGTAAAAGGATTTCCACAAGTCTGACATGAGAGATTCAGTAATAGAATGATGAGTAAGAATAGAGACAAGGTAAGCAATAGCACTGGCAGCAATTTTAAAGAAGTAGGAAGGCAAATTGTCAACAGAAGGTAAGCAGGACTTGAGGTTATTTTTGATTTGATAAAGTCAGTAGAAACTGGATGGAGGGAGAATGTGATAGAGGAAAGAGGTTCGGGCTGAGAGGATAGAGAGGTAGCAGTAGAGCTGTTTGGAGTTAGTTTCTGTATATATAGTTTCAATGAAGTAAATATTTAACAGAGCAGCAGTGCCTGAGGCAGTATTAAGAGGGAATGGGTTGGGGGTTGGAGGATTACCATGATGGAGGATTTTATTTATGCTAGACCAGTATTTTTGGGGGTTGTTATGTGGGCTACTTTGATAGGAGGAAAAACAAGTTTTTTGTCTCTGATAAGTTTTTTTTACACTTGTTTATAAGTTCTTTGTAGTGTTGGAGTAAGGGAGGAGTTTTATTTCTGGCCCAGATTTTCCAAGCAGCATCCCTCTGATGCATGATTGAGCATGTTTGCTTAGATAGCCAGGGGTCATGTTTTGCTTTTACCCTGATTTTCCTGCAAGGTGCCATAGAGTTTAGTACATTTAGAAATAGAGCATTAAATATGTTACATCATCATTAAGGGGGAGTTTTTTGAAGAAGGACCAGTTAATGTTGAATAAAGTAGTGATCCAATAGTTAGGGTTGAAGTTAGTCAGGTCACAACATTCTCTGTAAAGGTGTTCATTGGGAAGGTGTTGGGAGTATCTATGAATATAAATAGGGGAATGGTCACTTAGGGAATTTGGGTGAATGCCAGGGTTATGGTAAAGATGAGGGTCTGAAGAAAGGATCCAGTCTACTATAGATCCTGAAGTAGAGTTACTATTGTACCTAGTAGGGGAAGATATGAGATGGTGAAAGCCGTAAAGATTGAGAATATGGGTAGGAGATGGGGAAAAGAGAGTTGCCCAGTCTCTGTTTACATCACCAAGTATGATAGTTTTGTAGGTAACATTTAGTGTAAGCCAAGAGAGGATATTTTCAAGGATAGGGATGCTGTCCCCGGGGAATGTAAATAGATACAATGACAAATTTTTTATAGGGATTTGGGTGACAGTTTACTATTAAAATTTCTTCAGGAGTGAAGCTAGGTTTGGAAACTAGCAGTGGTGAGAGAATAAGATGGTCAGAGTAGAGGACAGCAACATGTCCACCTTTCGCAAAATACAACCTACCAACTAAGAAATAAAGGTCACAAAGCTGATTGTGAAACCACTCAACTTTGTTTTATTAGATTTAGCATTTTCGTCTGGCGTTCGCCACAAGACTTCCTCAAAATCTCAGGATTCTAAGGAAGTCTTGTGGCGAACGCCAGATGAAAGCACTTAATCTAATAAAACAAAGTTCAGTGGTTTCACAATCAGCTTTGTGACCTTTATTTCTTAACATGTCCACCTTTTTTATTAGTTCTGTCTGCCTGGAAGATGTTATAGCCAGGGGTAAGGAGTTCTGAATTTGCAATGTGAAGTTTTAACTAGGTTTCTGAGAGGTTTAAGATGTGGGAGGAATAGATGTAAATATATGAGTGCAGGTCTGTAGTTTTATTAACAATGCTTTGGATATTGAGAGAAAAGATAGGGATTTAGAAGTCTGACTGTGGCTATGGGGAGTTGTTGAAGGGGTTAGGGTGGGGGTGCTTGCTTGTGAGGGGTGGAGATGGGGGGTTCAGTGTTAGGGAGGATGGCACCATCCTGGAGTACTGAGTCAAAGAAATTGAGCAGTAAAGAGAGCAGGTATAGTACACATGGATTTATTGTCTTTATACTTGTGGGTAGAGAATCACTATGATACATCTTAATAGAAAAGATGGAATTAGGGTAGATTAGAAATAGGTGAGGAGAGATAGTAAGTGTGTGGGTGTAGTTATGTGGGGCAAAACTATTAGAGAGTTGGTGATGGTGATATATAATGCAGATGTATGTGATATGAAGTAGCTAGTGTAAGTAGGAGGAGAAAGGGGATAAAAAGGTGATGAGGTGATATAGTAGGCTAGAGTAGGTTGAGTATATGTAAGGGCAGTTAGGTGTAAAAGGTATAAGGAGAAAGACAGGTGACTGATTGAGAAAGAGGCTGGGCCAGAATTAGTGAGGAGGATAAGGTATTTAAGGTGGGAGGGGTTTAGGAGAGTTATGATGGGGGTGGGGAAGTAGTGCAATTGATAGGGTGTGGGGATTGGACAGAAGTTAAGAAGAAGAAGAAATACAGTAGTATAAAGTAAATGGAAGTGGGGTGTGTGGGAATAGGGGTAGGGTAGGGGAGGTGAGAGAGCCCAAGCACAGTGAAGGTGAAAGGAGTGGGTTGACCCAGAAAGCGGAAGGTTGAAGAGGAAGGAAAAAATATAATAGTGTAAAAAGTATGTTAGTGATAAAATCAAAATCTCCATGGATTTTCAAACAAAACATGTTCCAGAGATACTTCAGTTTTTTTAGCATCAATAGTAACTGAAATAAGAATATTTAATATATAACAAAAATGTATAAAATAGTAAGACAAGAGTTTGGTTCCACAGATTCATTATTGTGGAATTACTCAACTAAGATTAATGAGAAGGCCTTTCCCGATACAAATAAATGCTTAATTCTTAAATCTGTGGGAAAAATCTACTTCTTTTCTTTATAGGAAAAAACGCATATATATATATATATAGAGAGAGAGAGAGAGAGAGACTCCACACTAAGAGGCTTTAATATATAATTATGGGAAAATTAATTGTTGGAGGTGTAATGAAGTATGTAATGCAGACTGGTTTCATATGACATTGGATTGTAAAATAGTAACTTCTTTTTTGGGTTAAATTTAAAAGTGTTGCCAAGCTTTGTGGACAGATAATTGTATAATTTCTATCTCCTTGATCTTACTTAATGCTCCAGTTCCAGATTCCATTCTTAATTTATCAAAAAATGTCTATAAAAATAATTGTCAACTGTCAAAATGAGAACTTTGAATATTACTCACTAGTTTAGATTTTGGTCAAAATTAAGTGATTTATTTGATAAATTTTAATGATTTTGTTTTTTATGCTAGATTTTGTTGTTATATCTGTAAATAGTTATGTTTTTGTTATATTTATCTGTACATAATTTTGTACAATCTTTGTTTAAAATTTTATAAAAAAGTTTTCTTAAAAAATAAATAGTGCATGTGCCATCACTTCAAGAAACTCTAGAGCTTTTTCTTGTCTTTGTATGTTAACTAACTTATTTGCATGAAATGCAGCTATAACTATCTACAGTGAACCATAACAAAATGGCTAAATTTTGAGTTTGGTATTTGTATAACTTTGCCCTGATATTGCATTTAATTAATCTTGCATGATACTCTGTCCCTTAAACTGCTTAGTTCTACTGGCAAACAGCTATTGCTTCTGCCATTGTATGCCATTTAAACAATTGAAAGTTTATTATTACAACCTTAGGTGATGACTCGCACTGTACTAATTTCTAGTAGAAAGAAGGACGTACAGTGATCTAGTGGATCACCACTGAAGTAGACTAAGCTATATGGGTCCTACCATTCTGCAACATACAGCTTCACAGAGTTGTTTGTGTCTTCCAGCACTCCAACTGATTGATGCACATGGGATGCTCAAA
Source organism: Protopterus annectens (assembly GCF_019279795.1). NCBI lineage: Eukaryota > Metazoa > Chordata > Ceratodontiformes > Protopteridae > Protopterus > Protopterus annectens. Next base: position 1,544,141,258 of record NC_056746.1, on the reverse strand, counting down.
TAAAAGTCAGCTTGAGTTCCAAAAATATTCAGTACATTTTTTGTCTAGAAAGGAGGAAAAAGCCCTGAAAACTTGTGCTTGGAAATAAAGTGAACTATAACTATATACACAAGTGTGAGATAATCTCACCCAGGCAACACAACATGAACAAACAGAAAAAAAGGGAGGGATGACTACTGCAGTGCTGATCCATTAGAGTATTTACTGTTATGGTAAGATTACTTACACAGATGTGCTATTGTTGTGGTTATATTACCAGAATGTTTACTTAGAGTATGAATAAAGATTATTCTTGGCAAAAAAATGTCACAATAAACTATGCTATGCTCAGTACATTGAATGTCATTGCAATAACCTAAGTTTTATATGGGAGACTAGAATAACTTTGATAAGAATATAAAAACAGGAATAAGGCCAATAATTAACAATTCAGGATCCCCTGGAATATGGTCATGCCAAAGCCTTTTCTGGACCTGGTAAACAAATCCAGTATGTCGTCCTTTATAAAATTCCACCCCTTTTTAGAAAGCCACTGAAGAAACCAATTCCCTTGTTGACCAAGCTGTATTCCTGCCTAGAAATGGCTTATTGTGGCAAATATAACAAAATTAATAGCATGAGACAACCATCTAGAAATAATCAATTTTGGCACTATTTTCCTTTCTGCTTACCTTTGCAGGAGATAAATGGATTGCCAACATTCATGAAAGAACAAATTTTGTCTATTTATTATCTGAGCTGCCTGTGTATATTCAGAGAAAATGAAGATTTTTGTTCTCCTTTGTTCTTTGGTTTAGGAAATAAGACTGGGAGATCTGTATTAAGTTTAACTGTGAGATGACATTAGGCATAAAGATAGGATTTTTTCAAAAAGACACCCATCATTGTGAAAAATGAGGTAGAGTTGACTCATTGCAGGTGCTTGTAACTTAGATACTCATCCAGCACAATAAGTAATACTACACTCCATGTTTAGAACCTCAGTGCAGCTATCAAAGTTGGTTCAGTGAAGACAAAGTAAACATTTCAAGCACAAAATTAAGATACTGAGGAGAACCCAATTGTTTCTTAGGTAGGTGAGCATGTTAGACCCCTTTCAAAAACAGTTTAGCTTGAGCATTGCTAGACAGTAGTGGAACTAAGGGTAGACAAGTATAAATGGCCACCAAATGTAGCTTGATAAAAGAGTTTGACAAGCTATTGGACAGTAATCCACACAAGTAATCAAGAATCAGAGGCAATCACACCTGAAAAGGGTCATGGGTCTTTGAATGGCACCAACTAGAAAATCTTTTCCTTTTACACATATATGATTTTCATTTTATCATTACAATCATAATCTAGGGAGCATAATATTAAAGGAACAAAATACTGAAGATCACAATATCAAACTCCTGGATTAGCCTACCCCCCTCAAAGTAGCACCATGTTAGCACTTATTCCTAAGTTCTCACCCCTCCAAGATCTATGTTAGCACTTGTTCCTAGGTTCATACTGGTACGGAGATTTCATATTTGAAATTTTAGATATTGTGATCTTCAACATTGTGTTCATTCTATATTATGACCTCTGGATTATGATTTTCAAGACTGTGGGCTTCAAGATTTTAATAGCAAACCATGATTTTCTAGAAGGAGAATTTCAAGCTTCCTCTAGTATCTACTGCAGGTCCTCAGCAAAAGTTACCTAAACAGAACCAAAATTCTAACATCCACGTAGTAAGCTGACGAGTTTTCAGATTTGGTTGTATCAAAATCCCCATCTTCTGTAATAAATCTAATTTATGAGGAAGCTTGTGATAATTGTACTTAGCCAATTGAAAAAAGGGAGAACAATTGCTACTTTAGCCAGAAGGCTGTGGCTACCACAATTTTTGTATAGTCCTTCTGGATCATTGGAAGACCCCTGTAATCAGTGGAAAGAGTGGAATAGCATACAGGACCATCTGTCTTCCAGGCCTGAGTGCAGTAATACCTAGAGCACAATTTCTTTAGTTTTCAGTTCTGAAAAGAGGCAAACAGACTTACTTCAGGGGTTACAAACAGATCAATTCATGAAGGTCTCCAAGATGAAGTTTCATGCAAGCGGGTCTGTCCTGGTCCTGCTGAGCTTGTCTGCAATAAGGTATTACTTTGGTAGTGTGATGAAGCATGAAAAGTCATATTGATCTTAATTGCTACCTTCCAGGTTTTCATAGCCAGTCTGCAAAGAGGCGGGATCTGGTGCCTCCTGCTCATTTATGCACCACATCACTGTGATGTTGTCAGTGTACACTTGCAGAGGCCCTGGAGACAAGAGATGCTTCAGGGCCTTCAAAGCATTGATAACAGCAGATGTATCTCTGACAATTATATGCTTCTGCCTATCTACAGGATCCCAGAGATTTTGCACTTTCACTCCATCTGAAACCGCTCCTCAGATCAGGTCTGATGTGTCTGTGATGACTGACTGGAGGGGGGTTGGAAGAGACAATGGAAGATTTGGATTGCTAGCTATTTAGTCTACCCACCATTCATTCTACCTCTTTATAAATCCCTGATCTGGAATCTGAAAAGTGAAGTGGTGTAGAAGCTAAATCCAGACTGATCTGAGGTAGCACTATACTGTCTTGCAGATGTTTGGCTGAGGCTGGAGAATCTCATGAAGGACTGTTGAAACATTTTTACTCTACCTGGAGGAGGAAAGGGTCTTCTCAAGATGAAGTCCAGAAAACATCCCAGGAAAATCACTCTGTGACATGGGATAAAAGACTTCTGTAAATTGTTTCGAAAACCCAGATCAAGTAGAAGCTCCTGAATGTTTCCTAAAGCTCCTTACAGCTGGAAAAAGTGTCTGCAAAGATAATACAACTGTGTCTATATAGAAATATATGAATGCCCCGAGGTACACAATAAGTAATGAACAAAGCTAGGCAAACCCTTGGTGTAGTCTAGAATCCAAAAGGGTAAAACAGAAAACTGATAATGTAGGTCAGATACAGCAAATCTTAAGAAATGTCTGAAATGCTTGCCAATAGGAATGTGATGATAGGCTTCCTTCAGATCTAGCTTTACCATGAAAGCAATGGAGGGATCAGAGGTGCAAGAGAATGAAGGGATAGCATCTTGAACTTTATAATTCTGACAAAAAAAATGTTCAGGAAAGAAAGATCCAGCACTTGCTTCCAGGTTCTTTCTCATAAGGGAACTAGGATAATCCTTAAATAAAAAGCTTTGCCTAGGAGATTAAGAAGGACATGTTCTATAACTCCCTCAGACCACATGATATGCAGGATAGGAGGACAGAAAGTAATCTGTTTTCTTGGGTAATTGGGAATCCCTTGGAAAGAGAGCAGAGGCTCTGGTTGTTGGGAATCCCCCTTCAGGGACATGGAAAAATTACCAGCGTCAGGCTTGTGGGGGGGTCGTAACCTGAGCAGGTGGATAGTCATGCTGACTGACAAAAGTATCCTTGATTTTGAAGGCTTTTAATTATTTATTGATTTATTTATTGTTTTGGAAACTACTTTTCATTATTTTTGAACACCTGAATAGTATCTCTTTGCTACTTAAACTGTTCATTGGCAAACAATTTTATATTGATAATGTTTAAAATCTGTTCCTATTTTTCAGTCTTATCTCCTCCCATACCATTCAACCACTAAGCTCAGGAAATCTGGAAAAATTACAATATAATGGTGGGACAAACGTCTAAAATTAGGGATAGATTTTAAATAATGCTCCTATAAACTTAGGCAGTTTCTAGAATAACAAGAGTTGTGTTGGCCTGCATTTTTTAACAGATAAGAAGTCTAAAACTCAATTGTATATCACCATTTAGTGATTTCAAGCCTATGAAAAGCAGAAATTTTATGAGGAAAAATTGGATAAATAGGCAGAAATCTGAACATTCTATAGAAATCTGGACAGCTGAGAGAAATGGTCATCCCTTTATTTTAAGATTTGTCCAGATTTCTTGAGATAGGAGGCTGAGAGGTAAGCATACCGCTTAACTGTTGCTGCCACTGGTAAATTACACACTCTCTCACACACACACTCACACAATTCTGCTTTTCTGCATGCAAGCATGCATATACACACACACAGACTAACACAAACACACACACACACGTGCGTGTGTACTTTTATTTCTTTCTTTAAATGTTTCTTTTAATTTTACACTCACTAAGCAGTGAAAGTGCTGCTTAGCCAGTGCAAAATATAGCTTGATCTATCTCACTCTCACTTCCATGCATGCATACGCTCACACACAGATACTTTTTTATAACATTCACTATTTATTTTAATTTTACACCCACTAGACAGCAAATGCACTGCTTAGTGAGTGTAGAATACAGGCAGTCGTTAGTTTCCTTACAGTGTGAGCATCACAGCACCTTAATATGCTGCCATGAAGTGGCAGACTCCTTTCAATGGGCATTATCTGTACATTAGCACTGTGCTGGAGAAGATTCATTCTCCAGTCAGGTACAGATGTACGAGTTGCATATTCCCTAAGCACAGTTTAACGCATGCTTAGTCACATGAATCACAGCTATCAATTTCCACATATGCTCATAAGACATGAGCAAAAACTATAACGTGTGCTTGGTAGTTAATAATCCTGAAAGTTAAAGTACTAGAGGAACACATCTTGGTAGTTGATAATCTTGAAAATTAAAGAACTATGGGAACACATTTTCTTTCCAAACTTATCTGTGACTTTCTCATCTTTGTCCAAAGGAATGAGGTTAGCATCAGTAACCACTTTCACAGCAGCAGATTTAGAAAGATAATTGACTGCTGGATCTGCTTTAGAATTAGAAAATAGGCATTTGTATGTTTGGTGCACCTTATATAACCTGTCAGATCTCTTAATAACAGAAGGTCGACTGTCAGAAAGGCTTGAAGGAGTGAGACAAGCATTCTGTAAAGCAGGCAATACAAATGGCATAGTTGCAACTTTAAGCATCAGTAGGTGTAACAAATTATAATACATTTTGTGTACCACAAAAATTTCACTCTTGTCAGTGCAATGTTGACTTTTTTTTATCTTTTTTTTATTTTTTTAATTGATGTTAGTAACACTAATTACCATGGCAGGGCTAGCCACACTGTAGTATGAACCTTGGCTCTAGATGATTGCCACTGTTGAAGTGACACCCATATCCCTTGTGCAAAAATGTGAAAAAATGAGGTTGTGGATGGATGGATGGATGTTAGTGATTCTAAACGACATTTTGGTGTTCAGATTATTTTTTATTATACACACATATACACACACACACACACACACATATATATATATATATATATGTATATATATATATATATATATATATATATATATATATATATATATATACACACACATACTATAACATATGTGCACATATTAATGGATGTAGGTCAGAAGAGCAAATGATCATATGAGCATACACTTTTTACTGCTGTAAATAAGAAGCCCCCATGCCCAATTTTGTAATGGATGGTAACCTTATCCCCTTACCCCCAGCCAGTGAATAGATATAATTGTTGGTGGAGTAAAATTTGAACAAAACCTGCCATCTAGAATATTAACTATTTCCTTTGGGTCAGAGTAGCAGTATTATTGTGAACTAGCTCTGGACATTGTTGGTTATAAGCTCTTAACTTCCTGACATAGTTAAACAAAGATTGCAGTTCATAGGTTCATAGGTAGGTACTAGGATATCGGCCCTGGGGCCTATATAGGTCTAGCCAAAAAGGTTTCTTGGCTTTCGCCACCCAAGAAAATGATTTTCCTGTGCCCCTGTCATCCAGTGCAGATGTGATCCCTGAGGTGAATTTTCTATTTCCCATCCAGTCGTCAATATTTTTCTTAAAGAGGACCAGTGAGGAGCTTTTCTTAACATGAATGGGTAGTTTGTTGCAGAGTATGGGAAGTCTCTGGGACAGGAATCTATCCCTCCAGCATGTTTTGTTTATTGTGGTGACAAGGTTTAGGTCCCTGGAGCATGTGGTTTGGAGAGATTGGGATTTATTTAAGTGTAACATGTCAAACAGCTCTGGGTTTGACATAGCTTTGTATGTTAGGCAGAGATCACCTCTGAGTAGGAGATATGTGACAGAGAAGAGCTGGAGTTTTTTGAGACGGTCTGCATATGGCATCTGTTTCAGGTCAGTAATCCTCTTAGTGAGGTATTTCTGTGGCCTTTCCAATTGTTGTAGGTGTCTTGTGAGATACATGCCAAATGGGGCATTGTACTCTATAATGGGTGTGATGAGGGATGATTACAGAGGAACAATGACCTCCTTTTTTCTAGAGGAGAACCCTTTTGTGATGAGGTGTGCCACGTAGAAGGATTTCCTGACTACTGTGGTGATGTGGTTATCAAAGGAGAGATTACTGTCCACCTGTGTCCCAAGGTCTCTTATCACATTTTCAGTGTTTAGTGAGCTACCACCTATGTGGTAGTTCATGGGTACCAAGTTTTTCCTAAAGGGGATGACAATGCACTTCTTGGCATTGAGCTTGAGGCCATTACTTTGACACCAAGCATCTGTCTCAGTGAGCCCCTTTTGTAGAATGTCTACATCATTAGGGGATGCTTTTATGGCTCCCAGTTTGCAGTCATCTGCAAACTTTGTTAGCCAAAGATCTTCTGTGTTGGCCTGCACTTCAGAGAAGTAGATGCCAAACAGGAGAGGACCCAGGACCAAACCCTGTGGTACTCCACTCGTCACTGGTCTGAAGTCAGACTTGGAGTCAGCTACTTTTACTGTGTGGGTTCTGTAAGTGAGCCAATTAGCCATTTGTCTTATGACATAGGGATTTATGCCCAGTTTAGTGAGTTTATCTATAATTCCAGAGTGGGGGATAGTATCTAAAGCCTTGGCGAGGTCAAGATAGGCTGCGTGCACTACCTTGCCCTTCCTTGTCTATGGCTCTAGTGACTGCTTCAAAGAAGTCAGCCAGGTTTAGTAGACATGATCTACCTTTTACAAACCCAAACTGAGTGGGGTCCAGGGTTTGGAGGTTACTTATGTCTTCGTTTATATGCTCCAAGATGATACGTTCCATAGCCTTGCAGACCAGGCTCATCAGGCTAATAGGGCAGAAGTTTCCAGGGTCCGTAGTGGCAACCCCTTTGTGGAGTGGGATAACCGTCGCTATGCACCATTCAGTAGGCACATAGCCTGAGGTGAGGCTATGACTGAACATGGTACTTATGCGGGTTGCCAGTTCATTCTGTAGTCTGTGCAGTACGCAGCCTGCGATGTTGTCTGGTCCCATGGTCCCCTTTTGGTTTTGGAGAGTGCAGTCTTTACTTGTTCATTTGTGATTACAGGGGCTTTGCATTGCTCCAGTATTAAGATGGGCCCTTTGGAGGGTGAGAGGGGGGTAAAGTTATCACTGAACCTATCTGCCAGGATGTTGGCAATATGTGTTGGTTCTGTCTATTTAGTGCCATTGTGCTGCAGCTCAGAGCAGATCTGACTATTATCATTGAGATTCTTGACATAGCTGTAGAATGCTTGGTGGTTGTCTTTGGAATCAGTGGTGATTTTATTTTCATAACTGGCTTTGGAGGATTTTATGAGGGATCTTAGCTTCTTGCTGAGGCTGACCAGGGAGTTTGTTTATGGCAGGAGACCACCAGATTGGCTTCCTTTTTTTGGAGGATAGTGTCTTGGTTTTATTGGGGATGGCACTATCCATGCACTCGTGTATGTGCTTATACAGTGCATTTGTGTAAGATTCAGCAGTTGTACCTCTATTTTCTGTCTGCATGGGTGTCGTGAAGTTTGCCACTTCTGTTTTAAGAAGCATGAAGTTGGCTTTGCAGTAGTTTTTGATGGTGATTTCCTTAAAGGGGGTGGGGATGAGATATGGATGTCTAGGGTGATTAGCTTGCAGTTGGATCTGATCAGCAATGATTTGAACTCTGGCGTGGAACACCTGTTACCCATATTGGTAATGACCAGGTCCAGGATATTCCTGCCCCTGGTGGGGGTGTGGACAAGCTGATCCAAGGCATTGGAATTTATGAATTCCAGAAAATGTTGAGCGAATGAGTTGGTACATGAGTAGTTTTCCCACTTGATGGTGGGATAGTTGAAATCACCCATGATTAAGGCATTGGGTTGTACTTTAATATTTTCCGGTATCTTAAGAAATGAAGAGTGGGAATCCTGGGGCATGGTGGTGGATCTGGCTTAAGCTACAACCTGGATTGCAGTCTTGTCCAATGTTATTTGCACTTGGATAATTTCAGATGTATTATGTTGAGCAACTAGCCTGGAGGTGTGGATATCCTTAATGAATATGGACATGGCTTTGCCTTTAGTGTTTAAGTCCAGGTTAGGTGGCCGAAAGGTGTGGTATGAATTATAGCCTGGTAATGCAGGGGTGCCCTCTGTAGTCTTGAACCAGGTCTCTGTCACTGCACAAATATCAGTGTTCTCCATTTTAAGGAGAGCCTTGAGTGAGTGCATTTTGAGGTTTAGACTTCTAGCATTTAGTAGCATTACCCTCAGAGTTTGGTTTCTTGTACCTGTTACGGTGGTGAATTTAGCATCTGAACCTTGCCTCAAAAAGGCACTATAGGGGTGGCAAAAGCCTTAGTCAGTATCCAGAATCCCAGGGGTGACAGGTGCAGGCTATCTCTGGCAAAGCATCATGGTCTATCGACCATGTCATCCAAGGCAGAAAAATACTGGATCCCCTTAGAATGACACCAGAAGCTTAGCCAATTGTTGAAGTCAATCATTTTGTCCTTGTGCTGGTTTTTATTTTTTATTTTTTTTGGATTTAGTGGCTAGTTTAAGTTCATACTTAGATTGTAGCTTCCTTAAGAGTGTTCTTAAGGTAGTTGGAGTGAAACCTCTAAAAAGCATTAAAGAATTTCCTTCTATTGTTATATAATTTATTTATACAGATATTCCACCATTGGTGTGTTATGTGGATAGGTACTACCTTTTCATTTAAGTGGGAATAGAAGTTAGAGATTATATGCAGCATCTTTAACAATGGGATCCATCAGAGGAGGATTACAGTCAAATATATTTAGGTCATGAAGTAACTGAAGAGAGTTTGCTTTGGAGAAGTCCCTAAACACAAAATGACTTAAAGGGGAATACCATCAGTTTTGAAAGGAAAGGTCACTAATGTATGATATGATTTAACAAGGCAGGATGATACACATGGAGATGTGTAAGAAGTGGCCATATTTTGAGGACTTTCTCAAGCTTATTGAGGCCTCTAGTATGACAATTAATTATTTGTAAAAGAGTTTTATAATGTCAAGGAAGTGTTGTACATTTTGACCATTGGCAGTGTAGGTCAGACAGTTTATTGACGGATAGTTGAAGTCCCCAGTAGAAAGATACTGGGTTTAATGGGTATTTCAGCAAAGGTGTTAAGATGGAGGACATCCTTAGAAGGAGACACAGACATTGATGTAAAAGTTAGGCTTGTTTATGATGATTTGGCCATCTAGGAGATCAAATCTACCGTCAGGAACAATTTGCCATAAATAGGAGTGCATGACCAAGACTATAAACTGCTAACAGCACAGAATGTTTGCTCTGTTTCCTATACTTCATTGCTGCAAGGAATCTGTTATCATAAACCTTGAATGACTCAAAATCTTGGAAAAATCATCCAAAATTATCTTGTATTGAATTTTTCATTTGGGAAAATCAAATTGTCATTCATTTTTCCTGTCAAATAATATAGTGGAATAAATCTTTTTCTTTGAGATGAGCCATTCAAAACCAGCTTCTCTGGAAGTGTCAGTTAAGAAAGAACTGCAGTCCATAGTTCAACACTTATCTTTGAAAATGTACAAACTGAGTAATAAAACTGATACTATAAAAGAAGATTATAAAAATAAATTCATAGGTTCATAGGTTCATAGGTTCATACTAGGCTATCTGCCCGAGGGCATTTACAAGCCTAGCCCATAGTTTTGTGGCTTACGCCACCCCTTTAGTATGGGGAACTATACCCATTATTTTGCTGTGCCTCTGTTGAGCAGTGACACTGAGGTAATCCCTGGGGTATATCATTGACAATCAATGACATAGACAAACAACAGAAATGCCAGATGCCATGTATGGATGAAGCTATAAGTGATAAAGCTGGGAAACTAACTGAGGGAGATAATTTTACTGAGTTTATTCTTAAGCAAAACACTGAGTTTCTTGACAAAACTGGATGATCATAAAAATTGATCAAGAATAAATAATATCAGAATATACAGTAAGCCAGATGGACACAAGAAAGACAATATAGTAAATGTTTAACCATCTTAGTTACCTAAAGCCCTAAATTTGTCAGAAGCTCTTTTTTTTAATTGAAAGAGCACATAGGTCTCTATCTAACTCATTTTCCGAAAATAAATAAATAAATAAATAAATCAAATAAAAATAAAAAAATACTTCTCCCGAATCAGTATTTGTTACATTTATTTCCAATCAGGAGAAAGATCTGGTTCTAAAGTCTGCCTGGTTTAGTTCTCCTATAAAAATAGGTGAAAGTAACATCAGGTTTGATAATGATTGTTTATCCACTGCAGTGGCTAAAGGGAAAGCATGTATTCCATTATTAAAGGACTTGAAGAAATCTGACATCAGAACTCATCTGTTAATCTATCAAGAATGAAAATACTCTTTCTAGAGGGAGAAAAAAAAACCTTAAGATTCATTAGCTGACGAAACGTCTTTCTTTCAGAAGAACACAATTCTGGATAATGTCAAAGAAATGGACTGGAGCATTACTTCCCTAATGAGGCATGCAACTAGAAATGGCTGGAAGACCTCTGATTAACCAAAGAAACTCAGAGAGACTAATCAATATTCCTGGGGATTCAATAAACTCTGTGTAAGCTTCAGGAGAAGTCTATTTGGAGTTTATGTGTTAGCATGATGAGCAGCACTGCTAATCACATATTAATGCTGCTTCTCATGCTTACATGAATACAAGTGACATTTCATGGCCAGCAACACTGATGCCTGCCAGGAAACTGTGCAGCACAGCACCAATACAGAAAGAGCATGCATACACGTTTGCCTATAGGCAAGCCTGCTCTTCTAGATTGTGGAAAGAGCCACAATGACTATCAGGGTGAAAATACTGCAATAACTGCAGCATTAACACATTATAGAAAAGTGTACTCATTGCAAAGTACACTACAAAAAGTATCTTCAGACTGAAATAATAGATGGGGTGATCAGTAAGGGCAAATGCAATGAAATTTAAAGACAGTTGGCAGGGAAAGTGTGCTGATTAAAATGGGCACAGACAAGAATGATAGGAATAAAGAAAGTGGAAGAGGGCATGTAAAATATGGCAATGTACCCAAGATGGGATATGTCAATGTATGTATGCTTCTAAGACAAGTCAGTAGCATAACATTAAACACATATGCAGATAGCACAGTACCTATTGACATTTACACCTCCTGTGTGAGTTACGTGAATATCATCACACATGATAGTATATATGTGACTATCACACAATGTTACATGTCAATGGAGATGAATGGTTGTGATATAAACATCACTAACATGCTCATTGGAGAGGACATTTAGCAAAGATAGTAAATACGTTTGGTGGTATGTGCATGTTGTGCAGATCTGCAAAATTACTTGCTTGAACATGACTGAAATGTCAGCATACGTCATAGCCAATCATGGCAACATAAATCAACAGACTCATAGACAGCTGTGGAGAAAAGCAGGCACAATCACAAATAATTCTAAAATATTAACAATATTAATCTGTGACATTGACAGAATATTTGATTTTAAGTTATTATACATGTTCTGCAGGAACAAGAATGTGCAACTGTAATTATTGCCAGTATTCTATAAGGGGAAATCACCAGCACTTTTCTAAAAATAAATGTCTTTGGAGGGATAAAGTGGGACAGTGTTAAACCTGGAGTTGAATTCAGGGGCAATCCTGGCCATATGAGAAGTTTGCATGAAACATAGGCCACAAGCAACATGTGCAAGAAACAAACCCATGCCAACAATGGTGTCAATGATATCTGTATTTAATGGGTACAACACAGTAAGATGTATCACACATGCATCTTTTATAACACCTTGAAAGGAAGTCTGCATTGTCAATACCTAGCAGGTATGTTTGCAAGATCACTGTGTCAAATGTAGTACACTTGAATGAACCATCCCTGGCTAACATAGGTATCATTCGCAAGGGTAACACTTACAAAGAGCACAATGCTATGAGTGTATTCCTGACACACAGCTGTGTATTGCATGCATCTTCCACATGTAACAGCAACAGATATTATCTGAAGTATTTGCAATTGATGAGTGAATTAAGAAGTGGTGTGTTTTGATGAATGCTACAGCAGTATGTGAGACTGCTGGCAATACATCAACTATGCTCATGTGCACAGAAACTACAGCAGTACAAAGTTGAGTGTCAATGAGCGAGGAACATGTCACTGTGATATTGTTCACTTAACAAAGAATGCATGGAACATACTCTATAAGCACATGCCAAACCTCAAGACATACTGGCAGGCTAGAAGTGCATCAATGCCCATGCTTAAAATATTTGTATATATTTAAGACATGTGCCACACACACAATCAGTGAACCCCTGACAATGCCAGTGAAAATGTTATACTGGCATTAAATCCTGACATGCACACATATGAGTTCATGCAAACTATCAAGTAGTAATACTGATGCGATGTACTATTATGTCTATGATTTTCTACAGTCAGACTATAGCTGTACCTAGGATACATTTTGACTTCATAGGTTAATAGGTTTATAGGAGAGTTCTAGGCTAGTCTTCCAAGATGACAGAAAAGCCTAGCCATATTTAATATATGGATTTCACAATTTTAAATAGCTATAAGAACAATGTTCACACAGTTATGAGCCTATGCTATGTTATCTAAGACCAGCTGCCGACATGGGCACAACACCAAGAGTACAATTACCATTAATCATGCACTGATGTGGACTGCAATTGAAAAGGATCAGGAAAAGTCTTTGCTCTACATGAATGGGAAGCTTGCTCCAGATAAGGGGTAGTGTCTGAGAGAAGTTTCTATATCTCAAACATGATTTATTATGTCAGAGCCTAGATTACCATCCTTGAAATAAGTGACTCTCATTCAGTTTGCTTTATCAATGTGTAACATTTTCATTAGGGCTGGATTGTAGACTGTCCTATAGGCCAGATACAATTTGTCCCTTAGTAGTCTGTAGGGGACAGAATACAATGATATGGGTTTCAATCTTTCCACATAAGACTTGTCCTTTACATCCTGTATCTTCCTTGTGCAAAATCTCTGGTGTTGATACAGCTGTTGCAGATGTGTGGTGAGTTACATGCAAAAGGGTGCATTGTTCTCAATTACTGTTTTGATGAGGGCTGATTACAATGTAATTATAATGTCCTTTGATCTGGATGATATGCCCATACATATGAGTTGTGCCACACAGAAGGGATTTGTTAACACTGTGGACACATGACAGTTGAACTTTCAGTTACCATCTACCTGAGTATCCATATCACTTACCACACAGTCCACTCATTAGGGTGTACTGTCTATATTGTAATTAGCATGGGCATTTGCTTTGCAAAATGGAATAATTCTGCTTTTTGGGCATTTAGTGTGTTTCCATGTCTTTGGCAGCAATCATTTTAGTTTAATACTTTCTGCAGTATATCAGTACCATTTCTGTATTCAAGGTTTGTCCACAGTTTGCAGTCATCCACAAAGTTGGTTGGACAAAGGCTGTCTGAGTTTGCTTTGATAGGAAACTGGAAAGGGCATGGTACATACCCTGTTTTACTACAATGGTCACTGGCCTCTTGCTAGAGATGAATTTAAACACTTTGAAAGTATGTGTGCTGTTGTGTGATCTATTTGACATCCTACTTGGTGATGTGTGTGTGCTGTTGTGTGATCCATTTGACTTCCTACTTGGTGATGTAGTGGCTTATGGACAATTGCGACAGTTTCTCTGTAATACCTGAGAGTAGAATTGTGTCAAATGCCTTGGCCAGGTCAAATTAGGTAGGATGCACATTCTTTCCCTCATCCATGTCCTTTGTGACCTTCTCGAAGAAGTTAGTCAAATTTAACAGACATGATCTAGCCTTAACGAACTAAAAATGGGTTGGTTACACAGTTGGGAGATTACCTATGTGTCTTGTTGATAAGATCCATGATGATTCTTCCCACTGGCTTACAGATGAGGTCAGTCTTAAGTGTATATAATTCATTGTGCACGGTGATGGTCACACCTTGTTCAGACAGAAGAATGTTGTTGCCCATCATTCTGCCAAAAAATAGCTTGTCTGTAGGCTGTGTTAAGTAGGGATCCAACTGTGTCTGCTAGGTCATATTTAAATTTATTGATAAGGTAACCTGGAATGTTGTCAGGGCTCATTGATGCCATGTTTTTAGCCTTAGAGAGTGCTCAAATGATCTGCTCTCATGAGAAAATATACCAAGTAATGTTTGCTTGTATACTTTGGGTAATGATTATGCAATGATTGGGGACAGAGGGGTGAAGTTTGCTCCAAATCTGTCAGCTAACAGGTTGTCTTTTGCCTCCAGATGAGTATTGTGGGTGCCATAATCAACCACGTGTGTGCATAGTTGTGTATTCCCCTTAAGATTTTACTTAAAACAAATATTTGTGAAAACAACTCCATATACAACTTTGGGTATGCATCACATGACACAGTGGACCTGTTACCACAGTCACACAACTCTACCTATTTCACGTCATTACATCACTTCCACCTGATATGCCTATATGTTCACCATTGGAAAGGCATGATATAAATATGGCTACATTGCAAATGACATGGTTGTTGTTCATAAAGAACAGTTAATGACACAAATGCTGACAGTCACACATTGCTGCTGGGCAACACCTGAATAATCCTTGCGAATACCAACAAACTTGTGCATCCAATGAATTTCCCCAAGGTTGAAAGTGACTTTAAACTGGTTATATGCTTGTGTATATACCAGCATTACAATATCTGGATGAAACAAGGTGTATGTGCCCAGGTAATTAGTATGATGTAATACTGCTGTATGTCACATAGCATTTTATAATGGTAGTTATACACATGCAAACAAAACAAAGAAAACAAATTCTACAAATGCCATATACTTTAAAACTTTAATCATAGAAGTTAAAATATAACGCACAGCTTTCAGATCAAAAGATCCTTCCTCAGTGCTAAAACAGTACAATTACAACATCCATCAAATAGTCATCATACTAATTATAGGATTTAGTAGTCCACCTATCAAATACAAATAAACAAATAAAGCAATTAATTCTTAAACCAAAAGCTTCATTTAAGACACATCTGTTTGTGTCTTAGAATAGATTTCAGACTCACACTAGTACTAATACTAGGGTTCTTGTCAGCATGAGGCGTAACAATCCATTTATATTCGCATCTCTCAAACTTATTATCCATATCACCCCATCTGGAATAATTATTAAAAACTTGTATAACTCTAAAAACAAAATTGCATTTGTTGTCAAATTCTATCATATGTTTAGCTTAAGCATTGATTTGAATCAACCTATGCATCTCAGACTTCTGTTCTTTTATTTACTCTTTCAGCTATCTTTGTGACTTGCCCACATAAAAGGCAGTAGATTTTATATACATTGCAAGATAAATAATATTACAAGTGTTACAGGTGGCAGAACACTTCAATACAAAATTCTTCCCCATTAAAGGATGCTTAAAAGTATTATCGCTACAAATACATTCACAACAGCAACTGTTGAAACATGGATATGTGCATTATTTATTCAAGAGTTTACGTGTTCTTTGTTTAATATCTTTGTGGCATAGATGATTCTTTAAATTTGAGCAATTTCTATATGTAAAGCCCGGTCTATCATCAATCAGTGACAGTAACTGAGGCAGAACATTTAGTATATCCCAATTGTTTGTAATAACATCCTTAACATCTTTTGTCCAAGTATTATAGGTTGTTAAATACCATATTTTATTTTGTTTATGATTTCTTATGATTTGATTAGTACCTTCATTCTCTTTTAAAAAATAGGGCTTATTAATAATATTATTCCTATCTACCAAAACATCAGCTCTAACACTGTTTAGTAATTAAACATTATATTCTCTATCAATGAATTCGAGTATCGTTTCATTTGGATAGAGCAGTCCCTATCATCTGTATTTAATTTGCTCACAGAATGCATACTTTAAATCCTACTTATACGTACTTGTATGAACAGTGCCTAAGAACATCAAAAAATGAATTTGGGATTCAGACTATTGCAATTTTTAAAAACAGGCAATTGGTAGACATATTAATATAATCAAGAAAGTTATTCAGCTCAGAGGATGTCCCTTCCCACAACAGAAATATGTCATCTGCAAACTTCTTAAAAAATAAAACTCTCCCTTCAGCAAACTTTACTATAAATAAATTCTTCCTCCTATTTACTGAGCACCAGATTTGCATGTGTATTAGCGAAGGGAGCACCCATTGCAATACCTGATACTTAGTGGTACAGCTGTTGACTGAAAATAAAAACATAATTTTCCAAGACTAGGTCCAACGATTCAGAAATAGTCTCACTCTCCCTGTTGGAAAAGACGCTCTGTTCCCTTAATAATTCACAAATTGCTTCTATACCATATTGGTTAGGGATCACCGTAAAAAGTGATGTTATGTCCAACATAACTAAAATTACATTTTCCAAGTTCTTACCCACACACCATTTGGACAAAGATCTCAAAAAACATCCCATTTCTCTAATATAGGTCTTCACATATATTAAATATTTACTTAAAACCTCTTGTAAATATACAGAGATGGGTTCCATAATCCATCCCCTGCCTGACACAATAGGTCTCATCAGGGGACAGGTTATGGACTTGTGCACCTTTGGCAGCCCATATAAGAATGGAATAATAGGGCAAGGAACCATCAGGAAGTTAAATAACTGTAGTTATGTCATTCATAATTTGGAGGTCATCGACATATTGATATTGCTGGTCATCCATTTAACATCAGCCAAAGTAATTCTTTTAAATGTAGAATCATCAGATAAAAAAATCATTAATTTGTAATATATATAATCATCATTATTCATTATAACAATAGAACCTGTCCTTATATGCTTGTTTTATAATTATACTTTCATCCCTTTGTAATTTAATTAAAGCCTCATATTCAGTTTTAGTCAAATTATAAAAATCTAGATTTAACATTATGCTCATAAAGTTTATACAACTGCTATTCACATATTTCATAGAATCCCATCAATACCTGATTACTAATAGGGATGAAGGTACTACTCCTCTTACATCCTTGATTGTTTATAGAGGCAGTAGCTTTAAAAATCAATATCAAATTTAGATTCCTAACAAACAGTTTCAAATCATTGAGGGCGTTCACAATATTGTCAGATGTGGTTGAAATAAACTTAATACCATAATTTAAAAGGGAAACATCATCAACCGAAAGTTTATACTCTGATAAATTTATCACTGACCCAAATTCAGCTTTGCCTCGATTGACTTCACATCTTGGGACCAGTTTATACTTGTCTTCCTCCTCTTAGGGTCCTCCCTCTCGAAATATCTTGTGGATCATTGTATATCCTCTCTGGTAGCTTCATCTGAATGGTTGAAGATCGTACCCGAAAGTCCTCTGATGTCAGCAAATTCTTGGCTATAGCCATAGTGGAAGTAGAAATCACACCCATAAAAAATGTAGGCGGGTGAGAACTCATCGCAGAAGTGGGATTCACACAAACAATGGTATTGCAAATTTTCATTCCAAGAGTTCTCATTTGATATGGATACAAATGGAGCAGTAATCTCATCAAGCTCATACATAGATCCACACTTATTGTTAACAGACATCATTATTGTTTTATCATTCTTAACTTTCGGCCAAGAAAATGTATTGCCCACCTGAAAATCATTCAAGCGTCTAATAAACTTACATCTTTTAATAGCATCCAATTGATCCTTGAAATGAACCAGTCTAGCTAACATTTTATTATACAGTGGAATACACTCCACAAATGAAGCAGAATTAGAGATGTCACTTTCCAATTCATTAATTTCACTCTGAAGATCTCTCTCAATTTGTTGAAAAAATTATTCATCAAAGACATATAATCATGACTTAATTTCATATTCATCTCTTGCCACTTTTTAAGCAGCTCAGGATAAAGATTACCATAAGAAGGCATTGTAACAATTCGGAGCACTCTAGGCATAATATCCAGTTCAAGATAAGCAATGAAACTCAACCACTGCCATTGTAGTTTTTTTTAATTCTGAACCTTATGTTCTAAGTGATTAATTAAGTCAATACATGCATTCCCTTCCTGTGTTCTTGTATCATTGTTCTGGGGTACATTTTCATTAACAAAACCAAGCAATGGATTTGCATTCACCATTAAAATGTCCCGAAGGGAATGAGCTTGAGCAGAAGCTGTTGTGGAAGTAGAATATCTGTGGTGGGCTGCAGTATATAAAACCAAGTATACAAAGGCACCCAGGCAGTTTCTAATATTTGAACACAAACCAAAACACCAAAGGAACTGCACTATGGTGAAGCAGAGCAAACATATAATTTGAATTCAAACAAAAAGAGAAAAAAACTTTGCAAATGCAGTATACTTTAAACTTTACTCACAAAAGTTAAAATGCAACACAAAGCTTTCAGATCAAAAGGTCTTTCCTCATTGCTAAGATAGTTCAATTACAACATCCATTAAATAGTCATCATACTAATTACATGATTTATGTAGCCCACCTGTCAAATACAAATAAACAAATAAAGCAATTAATTCTTAATGCAAAAGCTTCATTTAAGATGCATCTGTTTGTGTCTTAGAATAGGTTTCAGACTCACACTCGTATTAATGCCAGGGGTCCTGTCAGCATGAAGCATAACAATTCATTTATACTCACATCTCTCAAGCTTATTATCCATTATTGACTGCAGTAAGATTAGAACCCCTACCTAGCTATCTATACTAGCTATAGAAAATTATACTTATTGCTAGCACCATGGCACAACTTTGACTTTTAATTTGTCAGAGTACACTTTATATCAAATGACATCATCAGTATCTGGTGAGAAGAAGATGTTAATAGGAGTGTTTCATGTACTACTCTAAAATGGTACCCAGAAGGAAAGCTAACTGAACACACACAAGTTGACTGCAGTGAGTATAGCATCCCTACTTACCTAGCTACACAAGCTAGGGAACACAGAACTTAATGCTAGTGCCACATCATGCGGCTGACTTTCATATTGTCAGAGAACACTTTATACCAGATGACATCATCAGTCAATGTTTGGATGAAGATGTGAGGACTGCATGAAATTGCTGTGTAATCGTGTATGACTGTAAAACTTTGTTCTTAGGAGACTTCAGTGATGACACTAAGACATACACTCATGCTCTTCTGAATATGCACACAAAGACACACATGCACACACAGGCACACACACAAGTTGACTGTTGTGCAGTTTGCACCCCACCTAACTAGTTAATCCAGCTGCAGAACACAGTACATTCTCACCATCACAGAAGTCTGATTTTTTTCATTGTCACAGTGGTCTTTGTAGTGGATGAAATCATCATAATGTTGCAGATAACATATACTGTTATGAGATTTTTGTGCAAAGTCTGGACTTCAGATTTGCATTTGTGCTTGCAACATTCCAAAAAGTCATCTTGCTAACCTCAATGAAATAAGCTGGCATGAATGCATGCTGCAGAACTGAGAAATATATGCACCTGTTTCTCAATATGTTGTGTACATGATAGTCTCACATACACACACACACACACACACACACACACACACACACACACACACACACACACACACTTTGAAAACAGCAGGAATGCAATTGTTGTGTGTGTGTGTGTGTGTGTGTGTGTGTGTGTGTGTGTGTGTGTGTTCATATTCTGATGAACTGATGTCCGCACTAATAGATGTTTCAGACAATATCAATGTGTTTTGATCAGGGATGACATTGCTAGCGTCAGTGTAAACCCATGACAAATGTAACAATGCAGTTGTGCTCTTTATTTCTGTAGTGTAGTTGACATTAGCCCTATTACTGAGACATTATTTACAAGTGCATTGCTGCAGGGCACACGTGAGTCTGAGTAAGTATGTCTTCAGTGAATAACAAGCCCCTTGAAGTTTCAAGAGTAAATGTGTCGGATTAGATACATGTGTTTGTTAGCTCTAAGAAGCTTGATTAATGTATACTATATGTGTCTTTCTAAATACTGTTTGCAATGAGCTTTATTACACTAATTTACTGAAAATATAATAAATTACATTTGTTTCTATTGATTATCTAAATTATGTTTGCTGAAGGATCTAATGAATTAAATTTGTTTCAGTATATGTAATCTATAATGTCTTTATTCTTTGATTATCTAACTATGCAAGATTGTTGCATTTTGGTATGATGGGGCTTTGGATGTCTTTGTTACTGTGAAAGGTTATAAAGCAGGAAAGAACCTGGCGTCTGTAATTGTGCAGACGAGAATGTGGTTTTGTGGGCAGTCTACTTTGCTGCTATACTACTTTTGGTAGTTTTGACTTGTTTTGGTTGTGTGGGATGATTGATTTTCTTTGTTTTGATCTGGGGGGAAGTTATGAAAGGTATCTTTCGTTTTTAGTCATGAGTGTTTCATTTGGCTCTAGGTGA
The DNA here is from genome assembly GCF_019279795.1 of Protopterus annectens. Lineage (NCBI taxonomy): Eukaryota > Metazoa > Chordata > Ceratodontiformes > Protopteridae > Protopterus > Protopterus annectens. Next base: position 1,544,120,533 of record NC_056746.1, on the reverse strand, counting down.
TTCAGTCATGTTGACTGTCGCCAAAAAAAATGGGCATGGGTAGTTACCGGTGATAAGTGGGTTGAGGACATGGCCTACTCTCTGACCCACACCAGGGACGCATGCTAATGGTGGGAGGGGTACATGTGCCCTTATTGGCCAGTGTGTACCCGCCATAGAAGCCCAGCAGCCCTGGGTCAATAGGCTACTGGCTGGCCGGTGTCTAGTTGCCCAGCCTGGGTTACCTGGGATAGCTCTGTTGAGTGAATGCTGGACATAAAACCAACCAACCTGCCAAACATGAACTGAGAATTGCTACGCTTAATGTAGGTTCACTGACAAGACGCAGCTTAGAAGTGGATGACATGATGATACGGAGGAGGCTGGACATCCTATGTATCCAAGAGATGAGATGGAAGGGCAGTGCAACAAAGCCACTTGGCTTGGGATCCAGACTCTACTACTCAGGTGGTGGATAGGCTAGAAATGGTGTAGGAATTGTGGTGAGACAGAGGCTTCAGAAGTCAGTGAGGGATATCATCAGAATTAATGACAGACTCATGGCAATCAGACTCCAGTGTAAGATAGGACAGTATTCATAATCTCAGCCTATGCCCCACAGCAGGGTTGTGATAGTGAGGAAAAGAATGCATTCAGACAGCAGTTGCAGGACCTACTAGATAAAGCAGAACAACATGAATTGGTGTTGATAATGGGTGACTTAAATGCACATATCGGGACAGACAGAACAGGATATGAGGACTGCCTGGGTCCACATGGGTGGAGCAATAGGAATAAAGAAGGAGAAGCCATTCTAGACTTCTGTCTGGCAAATGGCTTGATAGTAGCCAACACATGGTTCAGAAAGAGAGACAGTCACAAGATCACATACAAGAGTAGCCAACATGGAACTCAGGTAGACTTCCTCCTAGTAAGGAAAAGGCACTGGGGTAGAATCAATGATTGCAAAGTCATCCCCAGTGAAACAGTCGGTTCCCAGCATAAACCACTAGTTGCCACAATCAGCTGCAAGCAGTGGTCAGAGAAGGCTCTAAGGTCAACAGAGACCAGGCTGAAGACCTGAAAGTTGACTGGAGAGAAAGTACAGCAGTTCAAGGAATTACTCAGGGCTCTAGCACCCCAAGAAGAGGAGGAAATAGGTGGAGTTGAAGAAGAGTAGCAGCGCCTTAAAACAGCATGTGTTAGGACTACAGAAAAGATATGTGGCCGAGCCAGGTATGGAAATAAGGTACATAAGGAAAGCTGGTGGTGGAATGCAGAAGTGCAGGAAGTAATCAAAAGAAAGAAGGAGTGCAGGAAGAAGTGGGAGATTGAAAAGACTGACCAAGCTAGGAAGGACTACTGGTTGGCTAACAAAGAAACTAAGAAAGAAGTTGCAATAACCAAAAATAGGGCATCAGAGGCACTCTATCAGCTTCTGGAAAGTGACTCAGTAAGGGGCACAAAGAAACTATACCAGGTTGCAAGGCAAAGACAGAAAGATAAAGAAGATAGTCAGACACCCTTCATAAGAGATTCCAGCAACAACCTGCTTACCAGCCCACAGGACATCAAAGGCAGATGGAAGGAGTATTTCCAGTAGCTTCTGAATGAAGAAAACCCCACAGAAGTGGTACTGCCCCAGAAACAGCCTACAATGAGAGTAGAAGAGGAGCCCAGCTTAGAAGAAGTAAGAGCAGCACTAAGGAAAATGAAGGCAGGGAAAGCAGCAGGCTCAGATGAGGTCACAGCAGATATGATAAAGATGCTGGGTGAGCTAGGGAAGAAATGGCTCCTGAGGGTACTAATTGCAGTGTGGAGAGAAAGGCGTATCCCAAATGACTGGAGAATAAGCATCCTCATGCCAGTGTACAAGAACAAAGGGGACATCCACAGCTGTGGACAGTACAGAGGCATCAAACTCCTACCACATTGCATGAAAGTTCTGGAGAGGGTGATTGATAAATGGATATGCAGAATAGTAGAATGTAAGATGGGAGATGAACAGTTCAGATTCAGATCAGGATGCAGCACAATTGACCCGATGTTTGCATTGAGACAGATACTTGAGAAGAAACTAGAGAAGAGGAGAGAGTCAAACTGGGCTTTCCTAGACTTGGAGAAAGCATATGACAAGGTCCCAAGAAGGCTGATCTGGGCAGTACTGCAGTGGTTTGAAGTCCCAGAAATATTGGTAGACTTAGTACAGGCTATGTACAAGGACCCAGTGACCCAAGTATGAACAGTGTTTGGCCTCACTGAGGGGTTCCTAGTGGGAGTGGGTGTACACCAGGGTTCAGCTCTGAGCCCACTGCTGTTCATACTGGTAATGGACTACATCAGCAAACAGGTTGGAGGGGTCAGAGCAACAAAGCTGCTGTATGCAGACGATGTGGCAGTACAGGTAGACTCTGATCTAGAACTTCAGCAAAGGATAGGAGAATGGAATGCAAATCTGAAGGCACATGGGATGAAACTAAGCACAGATAAGACAGTGGTAATGACAGCAGATTGGGGAAATCAGAAGAAGCTGAGAATAGAGATAGATGGGAAGATAGTGGAACAGGTAAACAGCTTCAAGTATCTGGGAGGAGTGGTTGAGGAGAAGGGTAGTCTGAATGAAGAGGTCAAAGCTAGAATCAGAGGGGCTGCAGCCAACTGGCATAGAGTATCAGGTGTAGTATATGACAGAAGAATGCCAAAGAAGCTGAAAAGTAAGGTGTACAAGACAGTGTTGTGACCAGTACTACTGTATGGTACAGAAACCTGGGCAGTAAAGGCAGAACAGTTGAAGAAGCTAGAGGTGATGGAAATTAAGTGCCTGAGAAAGGTAGTAGGATGCACACTGCGGGACAGGCGAAGTAATGAGGACATAAGAGCAGAAGCCAAAGTAGCTCCAATTGCAGAAAAGATCAAAGAGAACAGATTACGATGGTATGGGCACATGTGTAGAAAAGCAAAAGACAATCTGGTAAGGGAGATTTGGAACAGACAGGAAGAAGGTATGAGGAAGCGAGGGCATCCAGCAAAGAGGTGGATGGATTGTGTGAAAGAAGATCTGCGACAGTCAGGCATGAGTGTTGAAGAAGGCAGGAGAGTGGCACTGAATCGAGAGAGTTTCCGACAGTTAATACGATACCCTGACCCCATGTAAATGGGAAAAAGGGGGATGATGATGATGATGATGTTTCATTTGGGACTTGTTGATGCATGGCAGATGTCCTACAGTTCCTCTTCCATTTGAACTGCACAATGTTAGCTCTGTGTGCTTCACAATCTGTGAGAATACAACGTTGTTGGCAATTTATTGAATTATGAGTTAAATACTGTCTCATTTAACTCTTCAAAAGATTTTCTTACCTTGTTTTCCTGCCTATGGCTTGAGCTTGTTGTTGTTAAACAGGAATATGCGTGCATATTCTGTAACATCACATCATGATGTAACACATTATTCACATTTTCTTAAAGCAGTAATGTATTAATTAAAATAGCTTATAAAATAGCTTTATGTAAGTTCCTTCTTCAGATCTAATGACTCATTTAAAACACACAACTTATATACTAAAACAGGTTTAAAAAATTATCTCAAAGCCAATCAAGGCTTCAAAGCTCTAGAGCTGGTTTTATAGGGACATTACCATTCAGACCTATGCCCCTATTAGCAGCAAGTGTATAAATCCATTTAACTTTCAAACACTTCGTATATGTCTTTACTTAACCTCCTCTTAAAGAGATCTTGCACTTCTCTAGTACCATAAATTTTAAAATATGTACGCCTCCTTCCATGGCAGTATGTCTGGCCAATGCATTCCTGGGATCACCTGTACTAATCGCATAAACATGCTCCTTTATATGATCCCTAAAACATATATTAGTTATACCAAAGTAATACAAGCCACAGATTTCACACACAGTCAGATATACCAGGTTCTTAGTATTACAGTCAGCAAATAACTCAAACACATATAGACGTCCACTCAAGGAATGTGTAAAGGAATTAACAGTTTTAATATAACTACATACATTGCATGCCCCACATGGATGTGTCCCAACCCATCTTTCTCTAACTGGTTCTATACATAATTTATTAGAGGCAACCGGTTTATAGCAAAGCATCCTCTTAACAGATGATTATTCTTAAAAACAAATCTGGGTTCCCTATCTAGGACCTCTCTATATTTAGAGTCTGACAATAAAACTTTCCAATGTTTTATAATAATCTCACATACAGAGCTGGCATCACTCGAGTATGTAAGAGGCATCCTAAGATGATTGTGCCCAGAATCCTCATTACTCATCGCTACATCACTCACATCAAAATATGGTCTAGCTCTACCATGCCTAGGAGAAAGAAAATCATTCTGTGCTTGTATAATATCTAAATTAGAATATCCCCATCACTTATACTCATTTGTTAAGGCATCAAAGGAGGCATGCATATCACTGTCCTTGATATGTAATCTAGCAGCCCTAAAAAATATCCTTTCATAACATTCATCTTCATTCTTTTAGGATGCATACTACAGGCATGGAATTTATTGTTCACTTTACATGGCTTCTTAAACAAGGTTGTATCTAACATATTTCCTTTCCTTGTGATACATACATCCAAAAAATCAATAGTTAAGCTCGATCAATTGCCCATAAACCTAAGAAAACCTGTAGTGCCCTCCAAATATCTGACGAAAGAGGCGAGTTCATTAGCTGTACCATCCCAAACAAAAAAAAACACAATCTACAAATCGGCTATAATATAAAACCTTATTCAGAAAAGGATTACATAAATTAAAAACATAAGAAACTTTCCAGTAGGTGAGCATCATGTTAGCATAACTATTTGCACACATGGTGCCCATAGCTATGACTACTTTTTGAATAAAACACCTATCATTAAACATAAAAACATTGTTTCTCAGTATTAACTCTAGTAAAAAACAATTCAAGTCAATTACCAGAATCATAGCTTGAATGTGTTACTAAGAATTGTCTAATAAAATCAATTCCTATATCATTAGGAATTACAACGAACAGTGAAACAACGTCCATAGTTACTAAAGCAAAATCCATAGCATCGTTATATTCAGACCATCTAGCCAACCTCTTTAAAAATTGCTTAATATCTGGCAGTATAGTGTCAACATTCTCAATGACAGGATGAAGTTGCTTCTCAACATATATAGAAATAGGTTCTGTGATCCAGCCTCTCCCAGAGACAATACACCTCATGGGCGGGTTATTCAAAGCTTTATGGACTGATATCAAAGGATGTTCCAATAAAAAATGATCAAAAACTTCTTTAGTGACATGGCCCACCAGTAATAAATCATACAAAAAGGTGTTCAACCTATCTTATCAAATAATACACATCCTCTATATTACATTCAGTATATGCCTCAAAATCTTCTAATATAATTAGCATACTTTTAACATAGTCTGCCATGTCCATTACAACAGTAACCCCCCCCCCCCTTATCAGCAGAGCGTATATATAAATCAGTACATTGAACCAAGTTATTCAAAGTTGTAAACTGTTGCCTGTTTAGGTTATTAAATGACTTCTTATGTTGAGTATTAAACAATTCATAAATATCATCTTCACATAATTTAAGAAATGCCTCAACTAGAGGTGGATTCACAGGCATGAACTGACTTGTCTTTTTAAAATGGATCTGTGTTCACTCAGACTTCACAAACATCAACTTAAGTGCAGTATTTCATACAAAATCTTCAAGTCTAGCATAACATCAGAAACAGTAGACCTCCTAGTGAGTATAAAAGATAAACCTAAATTCAGTACCTCTTTTTGTGCTGAAGTCCATTCAGTCAAAGAAATGTTAATAACTAAGTCCTCGGGACCTTGGACTGAAGAGATGGTCCTAATTCCAGTTGTCCCGTTAACTATGGGCATTTCTGCCCAAATCTGTTCCTGCTCCTCGAGTGTCCCCTCCCATCTGACTTCCTTACGTTCTGGTAGTTGCAGCCATAATAAAGGTTGATTAGGTACATTTGACACAGCACACCTCGTTTCATTGTCAGGGAAATTCGAAGAATGATTGAAGTTAGGCTATATAAATATACATTGTCAATACAAAGAAGTGTGATATTGGCTATTGGTATTGCTTTGTGCAGTGTTGGAGGAATACCTGTGAGGTTTTGTGATGCTTAGATTTTCAGTGTCACGGATGCTGCTACCATAAAACATCACCATTGTTCCTATTACACTGTTGTGATAACCAATGCCATATGGCCTTGGTAGAGATCATGTGCGTGGGGTCAGATGCCATGGCACACAGCACAGTGTGCAGCATGGCATTCATTTTCTAATGGTATTTTCTTTCTGATGCTTTCCACAAGGGATAATGGGGATCGCTGATAAGTAGTACATGTAATACACTGGTGTTTGATGAGAGCTGGTTCTGTGGACTAGAGGACGGGGCTCAGATTTTGACCCAGAAAACCTGTGCTTGGCTGTTGGCTCTGACACTAAATTAACTGCCATGTGACTGGCAGGGGAATAATATAGCAATGTTGGTTGACCTCCTTCAAGGGCAGTAAAAGGGTTACATTATGGAAATAACCTATGAACCTCAGATATCTTTATTTCCCAGACTTCCTCTTTTTTCTGAATTAAGTGTAATATTTTGTGTCACAGAAAGATAAACAGTACCTATTCAATAAGGGAGCACATTTTAGGTACATTTCTGAGGGATGTAAGAAAGAGGTGTTTCGCTCACAATGAGGAGAAAGAAAACAAACTTGTTGACAGTAGAGGTGATTGCATATAGTCTAAACTTAACTTGGACTCTTCAAGATTTACAGGTACTTCTAAGCCGATTAAGCACATTAATTCCACTATTCTACAAGACACATATCCTTGTGTATCTAAAACAAGCCATAAATGAATTATTCTTGCTTTACATATTTCCTTTAATGTAGTATGGGGAACAGACTTATTTGTCAATGAACTCAGTCTGAGTGGGGTTAGGGATGGGAGTTTTTGTAGAAAAGTGATAGGTTAGGAGGGGAGGGGGAGGGACAAAGTTAAAGGGTTCAAGATTGGGAAATGAGGTTAGGATAGGAAGTGAGGTAGGCAGTGGATGAGAAGGATTATATAAAGGTACTATGTGGAGTTACCAGCCTCTTTTGGTGCTGACTTGAGTGCTTATGATGTGCTCATGATCAGTGGCCATGGCAACCAGTGTAAGAGTTGATTTTGGGTGTTTTGAGATCAGTATAACAGCAATTGCTTGTGGTTTAGCAATCACTGGAAGGGTATTGTATTGACATGTATATATGTATGTATAATATATATATATATATATATATATATATATATATATATATATATATATATAATTGTATATATATTCTTATGTATACATGCAGGTATGGTGGATAGCAAGGTGCATGAATGGTTGCAAACAGTCGAGCAGGTTCTGGTCAGCATGTGGTTCATTGAGATTGGGAGTTTGAGGGTTCATATACACAGATGTAAGTATACACCTTTAGATAGTGATAGGGCATATGTATATAATTATTAAAAAATAAAATAAATAGTTGCAGTAGTATGTAGTGGTAGAATTTAGTTATGCTGTAATGGTGGCATGACTATTTATTGTTCAGAAACTGCAGCTTGAGGAGCTTTACTGTAAGATACCAGAAGAAGAGGCTACCCTGCACATCACCTTGATCAGTTCAGTAAAAAAGGGGAGGGTAGGGACATGTGGCACATTGCAAGAGATGTAAGGGTATGATGATGTTTATAGATATGGGTAGTTGGAGGCATGTTTGTGAGAGTGGGGGAGTTTGCTTACATGCAAATCTAGGGCAAGTAGAGGGGGGTAGATAGGGAGATATATGCACTGAGGGAGATTTGTGTGTATTATGTGAATGAGTATGTGTATATATTCAGATACATATATGGATATATAGGTAGAGGGGTTGGATGTCTACTTCTGGGAACACTGGAACTTACAGCTAAATGTAGATATGGTCATAGATGGACAGGTAGAGTATACATACATTATAAAAAAAAAAAAACAAACATAAAAAAAAAAAAAAAAAAAAAAAAAAAAAAAAACAACAAAACTTGCTGGTACAGCTACATAGTATCCAGGGGGGAGTGTTGGGATGGTCGGACCTCATCAACTTTCCCACTACGGAGAGGGAACAAATAGAGGATGATGAAGGGGGAATTGGGACAGTTAAGGGATGTCAGCAAAAATGTAATGGGGTCTCTAATAACTTATTAATGTTTGTTTGTTTTGTGTGTGTGTGTGTGTGTGTGTGTGTGTGTGTGTGTGTGTGTGTGTGTGTGTGTGTGAATGCAGGAATGTAATGGGGTCTCTAATAACTTATTAATGTTTGTTTGTTTTGTGTGTGTGTGTGTGTGTGTGTGTGTGTGTGTGTGTGTGTGTGTGTGTGTGTGTGTGTGTGTGTGTGTGTGTGTGTGTGTGTGTGTGTGTGTGTGTGTGAATGCAGGTTGGTTACCAGCTGGCACTGTAGGTTGAAGCCGTTTTCCTGTGCAGGGCACAGTAAGAGTGGAAATGAAGAGGAGACAGATTGAGCAGAACGTCTGACTATGGAGAGGTTTGGCTTGAATAGGAGTTGCAGGAAGGAGTTCCAGTGGAAACAAGATAATGTTTTGATTTTGTGTATGGAATAGCTGGCTTGAATTTTGGCTGGATACAGATTGCTTGGGTCTCATATGACTGGGGCAGGTGGTAGGAGTCTTATCATGGAAGCATGTCATTAAGGACAAGAGATGTTCATAGGTTCATATGCTGGTACTAGGCTATCGGCCCTAGGGCCTATACAAGCCTAGCCATAACAATTCCCTGGCTATTTCTTCCCACACTATTTACGTACCTGGACCCCTGTCTAGCAGGGCAACTGACGTGATCCCTGAGGTGAATTTCCTTTCTCCCATCCAATCATCAAGGTTCTTTTTGAAGAGGACCAAAGAGGCACTCTGCTTGACATGTATGGGCAATCTTTTCCAGAGTCTGGGGAGTCTCTGGGTCAGGAACCTATCCCTCCAGCATGTTTTGTTTATTGTGATGACAAGGTTTAGATCCCTGGAGTGTGTGTCTCTGAGGGATTTGGATTTCTTTAAGTGTAGCATGTCCAACAGCTCTGGGTTTGACATGGCTTTGTATGTTAAGCAGAGATCGCCTCTGAGTAGATGACATGCAACAGAGTATAGCTGAAGATTTTTAAGGCAGTCAGCATAGGGCATCTGCTTTAGGCCTGTGATTCTTTTAGTGAGGTATTTCTGCGGCCTTTCCAGTTGTTGCAGATGTCTTGAGAGGCACATACCAAATGGGGCATTGTATTCTATAATGGGTCTTATGAGGGATGAGTACAGTTGGACAATGACCTTCTTTTTTTCTGGATGAAAAGCCCTTAGTGATGAGGTGTGCCACATAGAAGGATTTCCTGACTGTTGTGGCAATGTGGTTATTGAAGGTGAGACCACTGTCCACCTGTGTCCCTAAGTCTCTTATCACATTTTTTGGTGTTTAGTGTACTGCTACCTATGTGGTAATTCATGGGTACATGTTTTTTCCCAAAGGGGATAACTATACATTTCTTGGCATTGAGCTTGAGCCCATGGCTCTGGCACCAAGCATCTGTTTCTGTAAGGCTCTTTTGTAGAGTAACGACATCATTTGAGGATTCAGTAATGGCTCCCAGTTTGCCAGCGTCCCTTAGTGTTGGCCTGTGCTTCAGAGAAGTAGATGCCAAACAAGAGAGGTCCCAGGACTGATCCCTGAGTTATTCCACTTGTCACTTGTCTGTAGCTGGATTTGGAGACAGCTACTTTTGCAGTATGTGTTCTGTCAGTAAGCCAGTTGGCAACCCATCGAGTGACATAGGGATTAATGCCCAGCTTAGTAAGTGTATCAATGATTCTAGAGTGGTGGGTGGTGTCAAGGCCTTGGCGAGATCCAGATAGGCTGTTTGAATTGTCTTACCCTCATCCACGGCTCTGGAGACTGATTCAAAGAAGTCAATCAGGTTCAGCAGACAAGATCGGCCCTTCATGAACCCAAACTGGGTGGGGTCCAGTGTTTTAAGGTTGCCAATGTCTTTGTTTATAAGTTCCATGATAATACGTTCCATGGCCTTGCAGATCAGGGTCATCAGACTGATGGGGCAGTAGTTCTCGGGGTCCAAGGTAGATATCCCCTTGTGGAGTGGGATAACTGTAGCTATGCGCCACTCAGTGGGCATGAAGCCTGAGGTGAGGGTATGATTAAACATGACACATAGGTGAGGTGCCAGTTCATTTTGTAGTTCATGTAGTACACTGCCCAGGATGTCATCTGGTCCCATGGATGCTGTATTCTTAGCTTTGGAGAGTGTGTTTTTTACCTGTGTTGCCGTTATTACCGGAATTTGGCAATCATCCAGTATTGATCAGATCTTGGCATTGCCATTTAGATTCTTGACATAGTTATAGAATGCCTTGTAGTTGCTTTTGGAATCTTTGGCAATTTTATTTTCGTAACTAGCTTTGGAGGATTTTATGAGGGATCTCAGCTTCTTACTGAGGCTGGTAAGGGAGTTTTTTACATTTTGGGATTTTCCTCTTTTCTGCAACAGTTTCTTCCTTTTGTTGCAAAGTTTGTTTATGGCAGGAGACCACCAGATTGGCTTCCCTTTTTTGGAGGAGAGCATCTTGGTTCTATTTGGGATGGCACGATTCATGCATGAGTGGATGTGCTCATACAGTGCCTTAGTATAGGAGTCAGCAGTCGAACTTTCAGTTTCCCTCTGCATGGGTGTTATGAAGTTTGTAACTTCTGACTTGAGTAGCATGAAGTTGACTTTGGAGAAGTTTTTTATGGAGGTTTCCTTACTGGGGGGTGGGGGTGGGATGTGGATGTTAAGGGTGATTAGCTTATTGTCTGACCTGACCAATGAAGGGGTGACCATAGGTGTGGAGCATCGATTTCCCATGTTGGTAATGACCAGGTCTAGGATATTGAAGCACCTGGTGGGACTGTGGATTAGTTGATCCAGGGCATTGGAATTTATGAATTCCAAGAACCATTGGGCAAAGGTGTTGGTACATGAGTAGTTTTCCCAGTTAATGGCAGGGTAGTTGAAATCACCCAGTATTAGGGTGTTTGGTTGTATATTAATAGAAAGGTGTAGTGAGAATCTTGGGGCCTGATGTGGGATCTGTAGCAAGCTACAATTTGGATTGCAGTCTTACCTAATGTTAGTTGCACCTGGAGAATTTCAGATGCATTGTGTTGGGCAACTAACCTGGTGGTGTGAATATCCTTGGTGAATATGGACACTCCTCCACCTTTAGTGTTTCGATCCTGGTTTTGTGGCCGAAAAATGTGGTAAGCGTTATAGCTTGCTATTGCAGTGGTGCTCTCTGGAGCCTTGAACCAGGTCTCAGTTACTGCACAGATATTGATGTTCTCCATTTTTAGGAGTGCCTCGAGAGAGTGCATTTTGAGGTTTAGACTTCTAGCATTGAGTAGCATTACCTTCAGATTTTGCATGCTTGTACCTGTTACGGTGGTGGTTTTGTCCTTTGAACTTTGTCTAAAAAAGGCACTATGGAGGTGGCAAGAGCCTTAGCCAGTAACCTGAATCCCAGGGGTGACAGGTGCAGACCATCTCTGGAAAAGCATCATGGTCTGTCGATCATGTCATCCCAGGCAGACAGATACTGGATCCCCTTTGAATGACACCAGAAGCTTAGCCAATTGTTGAAGTCAATCATTTTGTCCTTATAATGTGCTTTCATACTGGGCGAAGACAGGATGGTACTCAGGGCTAGGGTCATACATGCCTGGGCCACAGGATCCGAGAGCTCTTCCATGTCTCTTTTCATGTAGTCCAGGGAGGTATGTCTTAAGTCATTCACTCCAACATGGACAATGACAAAATCATATTTGTACTTGTTGTGGAGTGACTTGAGTGCATGAGTTATGTGGCAGCTCACTGTAATTTTCTCCTTGTTCAGCCTGGTAAGTGTGACATCAGTGTGCCTGACTATAGAGTCACCTATGACTAAAGTGTTAGGTACGTTGTCTTGCCTTAGGGGCTGTTGTTGGGTGGCACACTGGTGTTGTGAGCTATGTGACACTTTGGTTGTGATTGGTGTCTGTTTGCATTTCAGCTTCGGAGGTCCTTGCTGCTTGGGCAGGTTACAGTTAAGGGCCTCTGCATATGTGGATTTAGTGTTGCTATGTGTGGGTGTTGGTGGTGTGAGTTTAGAAGGGCTATGTGTTGCTTGAGGTGTAGTGCAGGAGTTAACCTTCTCCTCTTGACTGTCTAGCACAATCTTGGGTGGAGAGAGCTTTGCTTCCAGTTTGGCTATGTAAGTGCATCTATCACAGGTTGTAGTGTTGGGTGGTAGGAGGGGAGGGTTGTCTGTGTACATGAGGCAATTGCTGCATTGCCCGAGTATGCCCAGATTCACCAGGTGAACAGGAGAAATCAATAGAAGCTGATCCTTGGACATGCCTGGTTTGGTGCTTTTTTTTGAAAAGTACAGTAGTTGTTTTCCCTTACCTTAGAAAGGTACTTTGCAATTATAGGCTGTTTAGTGCCCATGATTAATTTCTCCTTATTAATAAGGAGAGTTGAGTGCTTGTATCAGTTTAAGGCTTCCTAATGCTTTCCAGCAGGTATTAGAGCACGTGCTAGTCACAGGGATGCTTAAAGGTAAGATGAAAAAAATGGTTTATCTTAAACACTGCAGTGTGCACTAAAGAAGTTAGATGTGAAAGTAGGTAACTTAAGCTTTACCTGTCTAAAAAGTTAAGTTTTAGTGGAGAATCACTATTTTTAAAATGGCAAGATAGATTGAAAGGGGGTGATCACTTTTGCATTCCAGTACTATGGAATACAGTAGAATGGCCAATAAATTTAAATAGCTGAAGGGGAGTGATTTCACAAAATGATAATTTTGTGCATACTCACACAAGCCAGTGAAAGCAGAGAAGAAATGAGACATATGGTCAAATTAACATAAGAGGCAGGCAACTAGGAAGACAGTGGTATTTAAGAACACAACAGTGACAGGGTGGGGGGAGTGGGGAAAAATTTCTGCCTGACTCACAAGAGACAGAGCTGTGGAGTCTTTTGAAGTTTTAATATGCAGTTAAAAGCAGAACACAAGCAAAACACAAGGTAAAGAAAACAAATCACAGCACTCAAAATATATAAAGGCAACAAACGAATACAAAATACAACAAATAAAAAGCAAACCAACCTTTCCCTCACAGCAAAGTGTAGCAGAGTCTGGGTGAGCCCTTCCAATAAAGCTCTGAATTGTTTTATTTTACCCCTTAAATAGAAGGTTTAGTTCCTAGCTCCACCCCCCTCAGTTCTCAAATGATTAACCTTAAGAGACCTCTTCTGTCTTATGTATGAGTCCTTAATTGATCAGTTCTAATTTCTGCCTCACTCACAGGAGACAGAGCTGTGGTGTATTTTGAAGTTTTAATATGCAGTTAAAAGCAGAACACAAGCAAAACACAAGGTAAAGAAAACAAATCACAGCACTCAAAATATAAAAAGGCAACAAACGAATACAAAATACAACAAATAAAAAGCAAACCAACCTTTCCCTCACAGCAAAGTGTAGCAGAGTCTGGGTGAGCCCTTCCAATAAAGCTCTGAATTGTTTTATTTTACCCCTTAAATAGAAGGTTTAGTTCCTAGCTCCACCCCCCTCAGTTCACAAATGATTAACCTTAAGAGACCTCTTCTGCTTTATGTATGAGTCCTTAATTGATCAGTTCTAATTTCTGCCTTACTCACAAGAGACAGAGCTGTGGTGTATTTTGAAGTTTTAATATGCAGTTAAAAGCAGAACACAAGCAAAACACAAGGTAAAGAAAACAAATCACAGCACTAAAAATATAAAAAGGCAATAAACTAATACAAAATACAACAAATAAAAAGCAAACCAAACTTTCAATCACAGCAAAGTGTAGCAGAGTCTGGGTGAGCCTTTCCAATAAAGCTCTGAAATATTTTATTTTACCCCTTAAATAGAAGATTTACTTTCTAGCTCCACCGCCTCAGTTCACAAATGAGTATATGTTTTGTTGCATTAAGTAATTGCTTAGCATTGTAGCAAGATTTAGGTGGTGAAGTTTTGTGGTAGGTGGCCTCCTGGTAGTAAGAGCTGGTTGGTTAGGACTAGGATAAACACACTCATGTATATATATATATATATATATATATATATATATATATATATATATATATATATATATATATATACATGGGTCCACTTCCTTGAATTTCAAAATCACTAAATTCAAAATACTGAAACCAAAATCGCGAAAGCTCAAAATACTGAAAACTCAAAATATCGAAAAAACACAGGACACCAACACTAACTATACTGCAGCAGAATTACATATCGAAACATATAAAAGACAAACCATATCAGACTTTTCCTACTATAAGCAGGGGTGCAACCCTCCTGCACTCCCCCTGTGGGGGATTGTGCCCCCCACACCCCCTGCTTCTTGAATATATCAACTCCGAGATTGCACACCACAGCAGAAAATGGCAAGCATACCATTACGAGCTTCATGACTGCCTGTTGTAACTTTAGTCATGTTTAATTCTAATTTGCTATACTACAACATAGCTCATCTTAGTGTATTGAAATGTGATCTTGGAATTTGATATATTTAAGTAACAAGGGGTGCAGGGGGGCTTGACCCCTGCTTATAGTTGGATAAGCCTAATATAGTTCGTTTTTTATATGTTTCTATATGTACTACTGCCTATACTTGGAGAAGCGTAATATGTTTCTGTATGTCGTTGTGCTGCAATATAGTTAGTGTTGGTGTCCTGTGTTTTTTTTTTCGATATTTTGAGTTTCAGTATTTTGAGTTTTCAGTATTTTGAGCTTTCAAGATTTTGGTTTCAGTATTTTGAATTTAGAGATTTTGAGATTCAAGATTTAGAAGTGGATGTGTATATATATATATATATATATATATATATATATATATATATATATATATATATATATATGATCCGTCAATTATGTTCGAAGTTTCACTACTTTGAACCCCGCTTCACCGAGTCTACTTGTTCGAAGTAGTGAAACTTCCAACATTGACTTTGGCAGTCACACTACAGCGTGGAATGGGAATATTCCCTTTTCCCCGCTGTAGTGCGATCTTGGAGTTGGTATATTTAAGTAGGGGAGTGCGGGGGCCACAGGGGGGCTTGCCCCCCTGCAAAAACATGTTTTAGTGTTTTTTTATTTGGATAGCCCAGGTAACTAGACTTTAGCAAAAGTGCACTTTCGTTTAAGTGGACTTTCGTTGAAGTGTAGGGTCTACTGCTCTATTTTGAAGAAGTGTATTTTCGACGTAAAGCAGTATACCCATATATATATATATATATATATATATATATATATATATATATATATATATATATGGTGTATATTAGATGAATGAACACTTAAAATGTTGAGTACAACATGCACAACAGCTTTTAAGTGAAAGTTCATCTAAGCAAAACCCTATAATGTTGAAACAAAGAGTTTAGAAAACTTATAGTTGGCCAGCCGTCAGGAAGCCAACGGCTGACAACTAAAATGTAATGCACACCATTAAACCCCCCCACCAAAAAATAAACAAAAAAAAACAACAACAAAAAAAAAAAATCAACAAACAAAATAAAGTGGGGGGCTTCACCCTCCACACCCCCCTACTTAAATATACCAACTCCAAGATGGCACCACAGTGGAGGACTGTCATAGCATTACACAGGGTGAATAATGAGACCACACCACAGTGTAGAACTGTAAGAATGGCTAGTCAAACTGCACATTCTGACATCAGCCATTGGCTTACTGATGGCTGGCCAACTATAACTTTTTGAAACTCCTTTTTTTCAACATTCTTAGGTTTCGCTTAGATGAACATTCACTTATAAGCTGTTGAGCTTGTCATACACGACATTTTAAGCATTCATTCATCTAATAGGGCCCTATATACATACATACACATATATAGTTGGGTGATGGTCAAGTGAAGTCACTGATATTATTATAGGAATCTTATTATGGGAGTCCCCTCCCCCCTTTTCTCTTTGTAAGCATCTCTTGATGGTGAGTTCTGTTTGATGTGGGGTAATTTGAGGTTGGTAGTATGTTTTTTTTTCTTTGTGAAGGGTAAATTGGAGGGGAATTATGGTATGTTTGTAAGGAGTTGGGAATGTGGGGAGTGCCACTTAAGTTTCCAGTCTATATAAAGGAAGGCATGAGAGGTTGGTGTAGGGTCACTAAGTCTTGGTATGATGCATTTAGATGAGATAGATTTCTGGACTGGGGTAGTGAAGTTAGTGTGGGGCCAGCCATTTGCTTTACTGTTGTTGATAGTAAGATGGACTTTGAGGAAAATTGGAAGGAAGTTGCTCAGTGAGGGCCTGCATCATTTGCCAAGTTTAGTGCAGTTCATTTGGCTTGGCAGAATTTGGGTTTTTGGGTCACACAGTGGGGTATTTTTGCATGATTTTGGTTATGTATTTGCTGTCACCATGGGTGAAGAAATGCTATAGCTGGCAATATGGGGTAGGGCCTGTCAAGGTGTTAAGCATTAGCTTTGCCAGCAAGTAATGTTTGGGGATGGTGATACATTTCTTAAGTGGTGGCCTGCTGCATCAAATGGTCAGATAGGGGTAATATTGTAATACTTATGCTCTCCAGCAGCTGGGTTCCATTGATGACGTATAATAATATCCCAGTGGTTCAATGATGCTGGGCAGAGTGGCTGCATCCATTAGTAAGTTAGCAGTTATTTTGGAGGTGGTGATGAAATGGTCATTTATAGCCTAGGTATAATTCTATTGTAAGAGAGTAAGGATTTTGGGACTGGGAGCATTTCCAATTGCTGTTTATTGTATGATTCATAGAAATTGGGGGATAGGGCTTTAGAGGTAGTGTTGTGGTTCATGATAGCATGGTAGATTCAGCACATTGGCTGTGGTAGTTGTGTAGGATGATGCAGTAACCATAAGTAGGGATAGTGGAGTAAGTTTCAGTGCAGTGTTAGAGGCATTTTATTTGTAAAGGAGTTTCCTTACTTAATAGATGATCTTAGTCACTGGATAATTAGCATGCTTGGGAGGGAGATGCCACAGTTTGTATTCCGGGTGTATATGTAGTTGTCAGACTATAGTTAGGGTACTAGTCAGGGCATCTGACTATGTAAGGGTCCAGGGGGCTCATAAGATTTGACAGGCTTATTGGGTGGACATTAAGTGTGGCAGTGTAGGCTTTTTGATAAGGTATGTAGTCAAAGGTATTCATTACTGGACATCATGTGTGTTTATATATATATATATATATATATATATATATATATATATATATATATATATATATATATATATATATATATATATATACCTCTGACACGTTAATCTTGGCTGACCACTAAGATATGCCTAGTAAAGGGAGGCAGCCTGGCAACTGTACAAGGTTGGTAATGGATGAGTTAACTTGCAGAAGGGTGTGGGTGAGTTGGTCATTCAGTGGATATGTTTGGGAAGATCTTGGTGTATAGTAGGTGGGGTTGTAGGGATTGCAGTTACCAGGGTATAGGTCAGCTGATAAAGTTGCAGAAAAATGTAATTGATTGGTGGTATATGGTCTTCAGTACAGATGAGAGTAGATGGTGGACAACATTTAGTTTCTTGGGTAGTCAATGTAGTTTTCTTTTGCAAGACAGAAGACCAGCCAGGCTGTGGCTATGGAAGGTAGTTCATTATTGAGTTTTGTGTCATGATCATGAGGATAATGTGGGAGAACGTAAAAGTATAAATTGTAGTTATTTAGAGGGTGGGTGGCTTAGGGTGTTGATGCACAAGGATCAGCTAATTTCAAGTGCTATAGTTAGGGAAGAATGATTAAGTGTGGTTTTCCAGACTTGTTTAAGACAGCTCCCAGTCAGGTTTGTGGTAGTAAAAGTAGCAGATGGAGTTAGAGAACTCAGGGGGAACCGGTTGTCATAAAGACAGCCTGCTAGGCTGAGGAAGATAGTTCCCCTTCTGTGGATAAGGGAAGGAACTTCCTTTCCCCATTCCTTTTCAATGTAAAGGTGGGAGTGAGTGATGGGTATTTTACCACTGCTATGTCATGGTAAGTTGGTTATGTTGAGGTGAGCACTTGGTTATGCTGTGGTATCCACTGGTTTTCTGGTTAGTATTAGTAAGCAGAATTCAATCTGCCCCTGAAAACTATTAGTGGAGTTGAGTGACATCTAACGTTACCAGGTCAAGTTATTATTCATTGATTACAAATATGTGAATTATTGGAGGTTGTTGACTTCATTATGAGATGAAAATGTTTGTATCATTGAGCTTTCAATAAAATATGGTCGCATTTCCAAAATTGGTGTGGTTATTGTGTATAAGCATGAGTTCACAGACAAGTATTATTTTATTAAAACATTTTTGTTGGTCCCCTTGAACTTCATGTTTACTGGCCAAACCCCCAGTGCCCAGTGTCCATTGAGTCTACCAGCTATTCTCCAACTCCTCCAGACTTACTACTAAGGGTGTCATGGTGGCTTAGCTCATCTGTGCTCATGCAGGGAGGATTTTTCTAATGACCTAATGACTCCTTTTCCTCACCCTCCTCTTTGGACCATACCTCCCCTTAGGGAGATTATCAAAAAGCTCCCTCACACCTGGGATGGGCATACCCATCCCTTTCCTGCTGCTCCATTAGCCCACTGAACTGCTAATTGAACCTGTATTGGCTTGGCTGTAGTCAGGGCTTTATCCCTCTATGCCAGTGGAGCAGCCTTTCTTTAGTATTGCTGATGTATTTTTAATTGATATATTTAAATGAAGTATTTTAAATAATTATATATAAGAAATAGTTTACAACATCTGATGACTTCTCTTTGTCATTTATAAGCATTGTTTATAAGCATTGTTGTATTAACATTTTAATTTACTAAATATCCATTAGTTTAAAGAGTTAATTTTTCATATTTAGCATACTCAAATGAATTTCCTCTCTCATTCCAAATGCATGCTGCAGATGCATCTGTAGTATAATGTTAAAAAATCATGTTTAACAAACAAAGGTTCACATTGAAAACAGTTATGAAATGTTTATGAGTGATAATTGTAGAAAGCATTTATATTTCCTTATGCTTCTTGCAGATTGATTATATGTGTATGTACACATATACACATGCACGCACACACACACACACACACACACACACACACACACACACACACACACACACACACACACACACACACACACAGACACACATCTATCTGTCTATAAATAGATACATAGATTTTCATAGGTTCATAAGATGATACTAGGCTATTGGCCCAGAGGCCCTTATAAGCCTACCCAAGAATTTTGCCCATGTTCCCACAAAGTCAGCACCTGTTCTCTCTCTCCAACAGGGACATAGGTGGGATCCCAGGTGTGTATTTTATTTTTCCCATCCAGTCATCCAGGTTCCTCTTGAAGAGGGCTAGTGAGGTACTATTCTTGACATGGAAAGGGCATCTATTCCACAAATGAGGGAGTCAAATGTATCCCCCCAACAACTTCTATTAATGTCACAGACTAGGTTGAGGCCTTGCATGTGGAGTTTGACTTATGAATATGCTGCAACTCCATCAAGGCTGGGTCTGAGATGGCCTTGTATGCCAGACATAGGTCACCTCTGAGCAGTCTGTATAAGACTAAGTAGAGGGACGAGGCTTTTAGCCTATCTGTATAGGATAGGTGTTTGTGACCCTGGATTTTCATGGTCACAAATCTCTGTGGTCTCTCCAGCTGCTGCATGTGCTTGGCAAGTATATGCTGATGGGGGAATTATACTTGATAATGAGCCTGATAAGGGAGGAGTACATGGATGTTATGACATCCTTGTTCCTGGGTGAAATACCCTTACTTACAAGGTGGACCATATTGAAAGCCTTCCATACAAAGGAGGCAAAGTGGTGGTCAAAAGTCAAGTTGATATCAACCTGCATGCCCAGGTCCCTCATGACTGATTGCATGCTTAGTACATTGTTATTAATGTGATAATTAGTGGGGCACCATTTTCCACAAAGGGGATAATGATACATTTCTTGACATTCAGTCTGAGGCCATGCTTCTGGCACCAGTCATTAGTTTGGGTAAGGCCTTCTTGGAGTATGTTCACATCACTAGTAGAATTTAAGACAGCACCCAGCTTGCAGTCATCTGCAAACCTGGTCAGCCACATACCACTAGTTTTAGCTTGCACCTCAGAAAAGTATATCCCAAACAATAGAGGCCCCAAGACCAATCCTTAATGTACAATACTCATTACAGTTCTATGTCTAAATTTGGCTTTCCCATTTTTACTGAATGGGTTCTATCAGTGAGCCAGTTAGCTACCCATCTGGTAGCTTACAGGTTGATGCCTAGCTGGGAGAGTTTATCTATTATGCCTGATTGGGGAACAGTGTCAAAGACTTTTGTTAGGTCAAGGTAGGTGGTGTGCACCATCTTCCCCTTGTCCATGGCTTTGGTGACTGTTTTGAAGAAGTTGAGCAAGTTTTACAGGCATGATCTCCTTTTGACAAAACTAAACTGTGTGGGTTCAAGCGTTTGGAGTTTGCCAATGTCCTTATTTATAAGGTCCATGATAATGCATTCCATGGCCTTGCAGATCAGGCTACTTAGGCTATGGGCCTATAATTGTCTGGATCAGTGGATGCTCCACATTTGTGTAGAGGGATGACAGTGGCTGTCCTCCATTTGGCTGGGACAAAGCTGGTGCTCAGGCTTCAGTTGAATAGGGTGCATAGTGGAGCTGAGAGCTCATGCCTGAGTTCAGGTAGGACACAGCCAGAGATGTTGTCAGGTCCCAAAGAGACTATATTTTTGTCTTTGAGAGGCCATTAAAGACCTGCTCCCCAGTGATAAGGGGAGGGTGGCAGGTGCTGGGGATGTCCTGATTTGCTGATGGGGGACAGGGGTGAAGTTTTTTCACTGAACCTTTCTACCAGCAGGTTGGCTATATCTACAGCATTTGTGTATGTGGTGTTCTTGACCACCAGTTCAAAGCAGATTTGGGTGTTACCTTTGAGACTAGAGACATATGTGAAAAAGGTCTTGTGACTGTCCTTAGTGGATATGGCCGAATTTGGACTCAAGACTTTCCTTAGAGGATTTCACCAGTGACCTTATTTCCTTGTTCAGACAAAGGAGAGATTGCTTCCAACTTGGCACCTGCTCTTTCTTGGTCCTGGACAGCAATTTTTTTTCCTTTTATTGTAGAGTTTGTTTATTGCTGCTGTACACCAGACAAGTTTACTCTTTCTTGAGGAAGATTATTTGGTCCTGTCAGGTATTGCTGAGTCCATACAGCTATGTTGGTGCTCATATTGTTTTTTGGTGTGAGCTAAGATATTAGTGTTAGTTCCAACTGAAGGGATGGTGGCTATGAAGCTGCTTATACCTGCTCTCAGGATACTGTAGTCAGCTTTGGAAAAGTTTTTTGTTTGACCCTGATAAGGGGGTGGCAGGGGAGATGGTGATTTCGAAAGTGATCGCTTTATGGTCGGATCTTACCAAGGAGGATGATGCTGTAGTGGTATTGCAGTGGCTACTTACGTTAGTTAGTACCAGGTCCAGTATATTTTCACCTGTCATGGGGGTGTCGACCAGCTGATCCAATGTACTGGTATCAACAAAGTCAACGAATCTCTGGACATTCATTTTTGGGCTAGAATAGGTCTTCCACTCTATGGTTAGATAGTTAAAATCACCCAGAATCAGGGTAGAGGATTGAATCTTGATGGAGTCAAGTAAGTCCAGATAGGTGGAGTGGGAGTCCTGAGTCATGGGTGGGGGTGTGTATCTAGCTGTGATTTGAATAGGTGTTTTGTCAACAGTTAACTGCAGTTGGAGTATCTCCTCTGTGTTGTACTGTTTGACCAGCTTAGAGGTGTGTATGTCTTTTCCTTTTCTTAAATTTTGGATGAATGATAATAACAGAAGATTTATGTATAAGATATATGAATTTAGAAAGTACACTTAAGTAGTTATTTAAAATCTTTACCAGAGTTTTATTTGCTGATAATATTAGTGCATTGTATATCAGTTAGTTATATTCTTTAATAGTTAAGTATAAAATAATTAAAGTGTATAAGCAAATGTTAGATCCCAGTTAATTACATGAAAATGGATATATAATAAGCACTTAATGTAGTATTTTCTGAATAATTTGATTTTTTTCAGATTTTGAAGAAGTGCAAATAGGCATATTAATGGATCTAAGTTAAGTATAAGTAGATTAAAGAACTGTAGTTGAGTTAGCAAATTTATTTTATTTTAAAGTTTATTTTTATTTTGAATTTGTTAAGAGGGGTAGAACACTGATACCACTGGACCTAATTCAGTCTCATCCTGGGGAAAACACAATAGATACATGACATTATATACAAAGTGAATGTCAGAATGCAATATATGCATATATTGTATAAAAAGTAAATATCATACCTGGCTTGAGGTTATAAAAGCAATATGTATATGACACTATATAGAGAGTGACTGAAACAATACAATATATGTGTGCATTATATATAGAATGGCATCAAAACTGACATGCTGAAAGAATCACAATCAAAAATACAGTGAATGCACTTTATATAGACAGTAGAAGGGTCTAATAATAATAATAATAATAATAATGAGGACTAATAACATCAGACTAGTCTATCTAATTGCTTTATAAATATATTTAAGTAATGTATTTGATAGAGTATTACTTTAAAAATATTAGGATGTAAATATAGAGTTATATGTTAATTATTATAATAAGCACAGGTTTTGTGCTCTTTAATGTATATGAACTATATTTATATAATAATTGCAGTTTGTATGTAATGGTTTCTTGACATATGGATAAATAACTAATTATTAGGATTATTAGACAAATTGTTATTAAGATTAATTTGACTAATGTTATTTATATTAATAATGATCTTCATACTAATTATTCTAAAATTTATATTCTTAAATTGATATTTAATAGCTTACAGATGTGATATAAGTCTGAGCTTGCTGTTTACAGTTATTAATGGTGGCAATTTAAATGAGACATCTCTTCAAGCTAGGACCTTAAGTTCCATGGTAGTGTGTGTTTGTAGCTTCACTGCCTAAAATTAATCTCACTTTAATTGTTATGTCTATGTCAAATATACATGCAATTCTATATGTGCTTTATATATCTAGTTCTCATCACATATGTACTCATTTTATGCACATACATAAACATTTTGTTAGAAATAATATATATTTTGCTAACATGTATTTAATATGTCTTATTTAAAATGTTTATTGTTAAATATAAATGTCATGAATAGCAGTAATAAAAGGGGGAGTTGATATAAATATTTAAATTGACATAACCCCCAACTGTGTTTTTACAAGAAACACATCATATTTAAGAGGCCATCACCAGATTTATTTCAAATGGATATATTTCAGTGGTTTGTTCTAGTTTTAATAAAAAAGGAAAAGGTATTGCCATACCTAGAAGAATTCTACATTAATGCCAGAAATGTTCAATATATTTACTGATAATAAAGATGTGCTGTGTTTTGCAATAATTAAATTGCAAGGAAAAGTTATAAGAGATTGCAGTGAAAATGTGTAAAACATATCTAGATATAAGCATTTCATATATGACAGATAGTATTATTTTAGCTGGTGAATTTAACTGTATATGGAGTAAAAATGATAATACTGACATTAATAAACCAAACATTTCTACTTCAACCAAGGCATTATTAAGTGCTTCTGAATTAGCCAATCTTAAGGATGTGAACTGAGTTTGGTGCTAGATTCTTTACTATATGCATACTATTCAAATGGATAAAGTTTTTTTTTTAATTATTTCATTTCAAAGTTAGAGAAAGTTATTATTTTATGACTTTTATCAGATTATAATGTTATAATTTTTTGTTGAATCAAACAAATTAATCTCTTATAATAGGTTACCTGCTTATGAAATAACATTAGAGTATTTTATGAACTTTTTGTTTTAAGAAATTCAACAATGTTTGGACATTGATAGTAGTGGAGAAATATCAGACACTATATGCTGGGATTCCCTTAAAACATATTTATTTGTTAAAATAATTTCTTGGTAATTACACAAAAGAAAGGCATGGGGTAACAGTCTAGTGGAGTTGCAGGCTTAAACTGGTTAGGTGATAAAGGTATAAAAGCAGAAATAAAAATGTACTTAAAATGTATGGAAAATATGCAACATAAAGTCTTTAAAAGCTTAGAGAAAATCAAATTACAAACTTATTATTTTAAACACCCACAATTTGCATACATTAGCAGTCATATCTAAATGAAAATAATAAAACAAACCATATTAAAAAGATTGCTTGCCAACATAATAATAAAAGGTTACTTATATAAAAGACTACTTAGTGTTTTAGAAAATATCATAAAGATCTAAATATATTCAGTAACTTTGTTAAATGTGAAAATATTATTAAAAACTCTTTAATTAAAATATTCTTGATAGGCTAACATTAGAAAAAATAAAAATGAGAACTGTATTATTAAATCCGAAATAAAAGAACAAATTAAGAAATTAAAAGAAAAAAAGCCCCTGGCAATGATGGTCTTATTTATGATTTGTACAAGTTATTACCCCAATATATTTTAATTATTTTACTGAAGTTAAATATATTATTAATATAATCCCATTATGGAAATATATATTAATAACCCCCATATTAAAACAAGATAAGGATTCATATTTATATTCCTCATACAAAACTATATCTTTATTTAATGTAGATTGCAACTTTTTTCTGTCTATTCTAGCTAACAGAATTAAACATTTTCTTCCATTACTAATTCATAATAATCAGACTTGATTCACAGTATACAAACACAAGATAGTATTAAAAAAATAACCAAACTAATAGATTATGCTAATTCTATGCAAAAGAGAACTCAATAATTTGTTTAGATTTAAATAAGGCATTTGATTCTGTTTAATGGTCATATTTATATAAAATATATAATTTCCCAAATGATTTTATCAAACATATTAATCAATTATATATTTACTCCTTTGCTTTTATTATATTAGTTTCATATTTCTCACAATTAATAGACGTCAGTAAAGGTACTAAGCAAGGTTGTCCTTTGTCACCTCTCTTATTTGCTTTAGTGATTGAATATTTTGCTAATTATAGAAGAACAAATGTAGATATTATTGGATTTTATTGGATTTAATATAAAATATAAATTTATATTAAAAAGCAACCCAGTGGTGTAAAACAAAATTAGTAAACTCCAAAAACATCCAACACTACACTGCAAAGAGACAGAAAACTTTAATAAAATAAAAAGCGTTAAAAACAGAGGTAAGCGCTTTCATAACACAAAGTTGCTTCTTCAGACCATTCAAAGAATACAGCTAAGCAAAATGATTAAATAATAAAGATGGTTGAATAATTATCCAATCAGGAACAGCAAACAATTGAACTTTACATTTACATAACTAACAATCCTAGCTGAACTCCCTGACCAATCATAAAACAATACATTTTGTCCAATTAAAATGAATATTAAAATGAAGATTGCCTTTCAAAGCACTCTAAACATTATACAAATTAACATAATCTATCTGAGTTGAATAGAAAAACAGTAATTCAGATGGTCAAATAACATTTATTAAAGAGTGGCATAGATGAAAAGTGCATTCATGTCATTACATAACTTTTCTAGACACAAATGATGCCTAACATATTTCCTTTGTTTAGCGGCATCAAAACCATGCTGTAGATATCATCTCCAGTTGACGTAACCAATGAGCAATCACTAATGTAAATAACAACCAGTAGAGGTAGTCTAAACAACTGCCTTCTCATTGGTAAGGGCACACTTGGTGGCCTATCAAAGTTTGGTGCACTTCAGTAAAAATGAGCTCAACACCCTGTCAATTTAGGATAAGGGCAAACATTATATAGATGCGTATAAACAACCAACTAAATACAACCATTTCAGCTGCTGTCACAAAGTCCAAGGGCTCCAACCCAAAGGTATTCTGACAAGAATCTAACTGCCAAACTTCACTCAGTTAACTAGGGGCAGAGGCAACACTATTACACATGTCGATGTTGACCATACATTATCAGCCATCAAGGACTGAGCTAAAAAATACAATCATCTGCTAATATAGAGCAGCAGCTCCAATAACAGCTTCCTCTTACCTGTTATACATTAAAGACAACACAAGGGACAAATAATTCATAAACTATAAACTTTACGATCACCATAAAAAACATACACTATAATATATTCAATTGAGATGGCTAATAAAAATAGCTAAAATGAGGAAACAACCAATCAAGGATGATCTTTCCATCTGTTTTCTGGTTGGTCAACAACACCTGCTCAGCCGCCTATCAGGTTTCAACAGACACATACCTATAAAAATTGAGGGTGCAAAATTTCACCCAATCAGCTCAAGGCTATACCGATATCATTCTGTTTATAAGCAATGTCCAAAGACCATCAAAAACATACCTGAATAACTGTCATAGTGCACCTCCATTATTGGATGTAACAACAGAAAAACAGGTATTGAGTATAACAACAACCAAAGAGATGGCAGCTCTCTGCATTATGATGTTCAAAAAGAACACCTCAAATGAAGAACACATTGATGAAACATCAACTTATAATCATCTTAACAGGGAGCTTCAACATAAATCTTTACATTATAAGTTTAAATTTATTAAGCTGAAAAACACAAAATAGTGAAAGAGCAATCGGGCTGAGTCGTATTGACGATCAATGAGGCTAAAATTACACTCTTCCACTAATATAAAGTGGCGGGTCCAATAACGGCTTACTACTTCCTGTTGTACACTAAGAAACAGCACAAAAAGTAATCAAACCAAAATCTATAACTTGTGATTGCTGTAAGGAATATAGACTTTAATGCATTCACTTAAATGGCCAGTAAGAATAATAAAAAAACAGAATGCAACCAATCAAGGGTATTCATCTCATCTGTTCTCTGATAGGTTAAAAACTCCAACTCTGCCACTTATCAGACTTCAATAAAGACATGACTATGAAGATCCAAGTTGCAAAACTTCACCCAATCAACTTGGGGCTATACCGATGTCATTCCATTTGTAGACAATATCCAAAAGCCTTCAAAAGTGTGCCTAAATGACCATCATATGGCAAATACATCATTAAATAACACAGCAAAAAATACAAATCGT